>NC_029780.3:39617916-39643564 GCF_000817695.3 Arachis duranensis
AAGAGAGTGTCATTTTAGTATCTCACAGGAGTGGAGAGTAGAATTTTCCCTTATTATTATTGTTGTTGTTGTTGTTGTTGTTGTTCTAAGAAAGTATGAAGGTATCGACCAATAATTTAAAGTTACACTTAAAAGTGGTGTAAGCATAATATAATAAAGGAAAAACCAACGTCATGAAAGTGATATAAAGCTTCTTCTCCAAATGATTAATTTCTACATTTTTAAAGCTGTTGATTAAAATGTTATATCGCTGTATATAAAGTGATATATACCCTAAACCTTAAATAAATAAATAAATAACCAAACATATTTAAGAGAATAAAGTGAGTATTAAATTTTTTAAAGTACATGCATATGGTAAAAATTAAAATCAAATCAAATTAGTAAAGCAGAGAATTTTCCAGAATGAAAATCAGAAACGAAAAAAGCAAAGTTGATCGATCTTTTTGTATTTAACAATGGCGATATTTGATTGATACTACGAATATAACATTCTTATATTATTTAGCCACGTGCACCTGCATATATAATAAAATCAAACATCTCCATCCCACTTATTTTGGAATCAAACATTCTTTTGTTATTATTGTTATTTTCTAAATTCCCTTTAGTCGTTGACACGAAATACACGAAGGAATATTTTGTCTCCTTTTTTTTTTTTATCAGTTTAGACGTGCAATCAATGGCTCAGTGCCTAGCGCTCTCCTTCTGTTCGTTTTCTTTTAAAAGAAAACCGTCTCGTAGCTTTAATATATTTTTCCTCTCAAAATGCATGTGTCTAATAACCCAAAACAAGAAATTAAATTGAATAAGGCACAATATATAGAAGAGCATAATAAAAGTAATTTAAGTTGTTTGTCTATTTTTGTGAATACTTTGTTGCGGTGCAAGTTGATTCTTTGTTTGGTTATTGTCTCAAAAAAATAAAGACATAAATACAAAGACATAAAAATACATGAACACAGATATACACAATTTTTTTAACACATTTGGTGATAATAGTCACAATACACAAGACATATCTAACTAATTCAAAAGCTAAATTTATTTTTAAATCAAAACAACTTCAACACCATCACCACTATCATCCACCATCATCATCACCAATTTTTACCACCACTATTATTACTACTGATTTTTCAATCTTATTTCAAATAAATAGACTTAACAACTCTAATTCAAATATCATTTAAACAATTCAAATTAAAAAAAAGGAAAAAAACAGATCTAAGATGAGGGAGGGTAAGGGTTTGTTGATGCACTAGAGGAGAGGGAAATGATGGCGGAAAATGACCGTGATGGCAAAGGACGATGCGGAGGCAAACAGTAGTGTTAGACGATTTTCTTTGTGATCGCGATTACTGCGCATTCACAAAGGCAACCTTCTTCATGTTTGCAGTGGTGCCAAAGAGGAGAGAATGAGAAAAAGAGATCCAGAGAAAGAGAGAGAGACGCCGATCTTAGAGAGGATAAACACAAAGTGTTTTGGAAGCATAGCTACTTGATGGATATAGTATGATGGAGGATGAGAATGAAATAAATTTGGAGAGGAAGAGTTGAGATGCAGTAGCAAGAGAGGTTAGAGGAGGAGAAGAGAAAAAAGAACGTTAATTGAGTTGGGTAATTTTGAAATTTTGATCTGTCTCAAGTTAAATTTTTGTGTCTCTTTATTTTGGCCAGTCACAAAATACATATTTTCTGTGAATAATTATATGTAACCGTGTCTCTTTTAAATTTGTATCTTACAAAACAAATAGTATATATGTGTTGTTGTGTGCGTGTCTCTCATATACATGGACACCATCTAAACACAGTATAAATGAGCGAAGAGTGTCTGACAGGGTTGAAGAGTTTGCATTGTGCCATTGTGCGAATCAGAAAATAGAACTTTGATTTTGGTGGTGAAAATTCACTTAATATAGTGACACTATTTTCTTAATATGTATATTGAATCTAACTCTGTCAACTATCGAATCATAATTAAGCTGACCACTATTTTTAACTAGTGGTAACTAGTACTTGTTACTTAACAAACTTATAGTTATCTGTTCTGCCAAGTTGTCTACATTGAGGGACTTCTAGTTTCTTCTAAGTAGTGAAGATCTGCCCGCATCCCTCCTCAAGTTGGGAGTGTGAAAATTGACCATTCCCAAGTTGGATTGACATGTTGAGATTGATAGAAGCTAAAGTAGTTAACACCAGGCTTGATTTCGAACCACATGACAATTAATGTTAATATGTTGGTTCTTTCGTTAAATACAAGGTTTGTCACAATGTGTAAAGTACATTGATTGAGTGAGATGCCGAAATCCTCAAATACATAAGACTCACAGTCTCTTACATTACATGTGGCCAAAGCCAAAATTTTATATTCAGGCTTAGTAGATGACCTCGCCACAGTTGTCTATTTTTTTTCTTTTCTAGGAAATTAAGGAGTTTCCAAAGAAGTAGTATCCAAAGGTGAGAAGAGCAATGCATTTGCTAGAGCGAGCTTCAAGTATCTAAGGATGTACATTATTGCGTTGAAATGAATATTAGTGGCATAATCAAGATATTAGCTCAAAAGGGATGTTTGGACAAGTATTAGTAAGGAAGACAATGAAGGATTACTATGTGTTCATAACACACGCAGCGGAAGAAAATAAAGTAATCCTTAAAGATCTATTTTGTTCTTAAACTTTATTCCAATAATAAATATATATTAGGTCAAATCTAAATACCTGAGTACGCTAGTAAAAATCTTTTTCTCCTTCGATGGTACGAAGGCGCTATGCGTATCCACACCGAGACCAATATTTGCTGTCAACTCCTTGACCAATGGACATCTGATCTAAATTGAGAAACCTCTTGCAACTCTTTGCATGCCATAAAATTCTTCTCCAAGAATTAGGCTCACATACATTTATGTGTGTAGAGATAAAGGAATAAAACTCTTGTTATTCGCGTCTACATCACCTTCCTCTACTCTTGGCATACATATATATAGCATTAGATTTGTTACTGATTTTAAATTTGATTCTCAATTCAAATTTAAATCATATCTTGAAATTCCAAATCTGAATCATTCAAATTTTATGAATCATATCATAACTCAATTTGAAAACAGAATCAGTTAGGATCTCATCCAAATTCAGAAATAGAATAACTAGTTATTCTCAAATCTCATTTAATATTCTCAATTATCATACTATTATTATATTTTTGGTGCTAGCAAAGAATATAATAATATTCCATTTGAATTAATATAATTATTTATTTGATCAAATCAAAATAATAATTAAATAATTCTATAGCAAAGATTAGAACACTTGTTAGTGTGTGACCCCATAGGTTCAATACTAAGCGGGTAGTAAATTAGTCGTACTAAATTTACTAATCAAGGTTGGCGTCTAGCAACACTCCTCAACAACCCGATAGTATGAAGTAATATATTTTTACTAAGAACCTTAGAAGAACAAAGTATAATTCCTTCCATCTTTCCAGCTCTTGGTTAACCCTTAGAGTATGGTTTAATTGTCAAACTCTAACATGTTACCACTATTATAATGAACTGTGAATGACTTAAGAAACTCATTTCTTCATTCATTCAATCTCCTTGGCCAAGGTTTTATTCATCTCAGTCATTATAATCATAGAGCTCAAACTCTTTATCGAGAGTTGAGGGATTCCTTATTGACTAATCATTAATTCTACAAGTATTTAAATCATACCCAATATCCATTCAACTAGCACCCTAGGGTATTAGGTGTCCGGAATCAAAGTATAATAAATACATTGTTAATTACTATGACAGTCGTAGGTCAAAGAAAACTCTATTACTATGTTCATCTTGAGAAATCCTATTGACAAATATACGGTAATTATAACCATTAGGAATTCTCAAAGTGAGTCAGTTCAATGGTCATATCTCTATATGCACCATTTATATATATAATTTAATAAATGAGATCTATTAATCTTCATCCAATGAAGACCATCATATATATATTGATCTTTCCGGATTATTAATGTCCTTTTTAATAATCCTATGACCAAGAACAATTTAGATTAAATTATAAAAGATTTATCTCTCAATATTATGATCACTATCACAATGATAAATCTCTAAATTTAATCAAGGACCTTATTATATTAACATTTTAATATAATGACAATAACAAATTATTTGACACGTGATTGATTGGATTGTGGTCATACTACTTATTCCCAACAATCTCCCACTTGCACGAGAGCCAATCATGATAGATTGGATCTTGGGCATACTATTATCACAATAATCTCCCACTTGCACTAGAGCCAATCAATCATGTGTATAATTTTTCAATACACATTTGTGTTTATCAAAACTCTTTTGACCTTAAACACCTTAGCTTTTGAGTATGTTTGCTTGACCTTTTGTAAAATACACTTAGTGCATAATAAATATCACGTTTTCTTAAAACATGAAATCTCCCACTACAATAGTACATAATTTTATTTTAAGGACAATCCTTATTGAACATGATTATAAAAAGTCTAAGTAACCATTAGATATATCTTTATAAAATTGTATCATTATACAAATAGGCTACTTTTTCGAAAAGTTAGTTTGTACTCCCATCTTTTTTTAAGATGGAATCCATTTTCTAAAAAGGAGTTTTACCTCTTATCATAGACACTTTGTCATAAGAAGAGTGATAAAAATAATCTCATTATTTCTTTAGGGTAACCAATAAATCTCATTTATTGGACCTAATATCAATTCTATTGTTGTGTAATCTCTTAACACATATAAGATATCTCCAAACTCTAATGTTCTTTGAGTTTTAGCTTATACCTTTTCCATATCTCATATGGGTAAAAAAATTAATTTAATGAGAAATTTATTAATTTAGCAACATTTTAAAATGTAGTCCAAATATTTAACAAACAGTGATCCTCAATTAAATCAAATTCCATGTTTCTTTAAACATGATAGAGTACATAGAGTACTAATATTTGTGCGTTGAGAGAATCTCATTCTCTATTCAATAGAATATCAATTAGATGTTAGAAATTTTACTTTAAGCTCTTATAATAAAAATACTCAATATCTTTATTAATGGTCAAACCAACGCTTAAGAGCAATTTTAATTGGCATACTCAATACTCATATTGAGTTTTTCTAAAAAGATCACAAACATTAATCATATTAAGGCCAATTATAAATTGTTTGAAACAAAATAAATCTCCAAAAATACTTGCAAGAACAATTTTTATTAAAACCATTTGGCTAATAGCATTCCAACTTCTAAAGTTGTTTAATTCAAAATATATTGCCCAATACTCCTACTAATTTAAATAAAATCTTTGATAGTCGTACTATCTTGCTTTGGGCATTATACATCTTCTCAAGATGTTTAATAATAAATAGTACGTTGTCTTTGAAATTGAAACTCATGAGTGTCAAAACAACCCATGTTGCAGTAAAGCAATGTTTCAAATTCTTCACAACTTCTGATCATTTCATAACCAAATTTATTGGAGAATATTATTTCAATAGGATTATCATGTCTATGATAACTCTTTCATACATAAGAACAATTCTCAATGTATAACCAATTTATTGCTTTCAATTATGCCAACGAAAGATGTACATATTTAAAAAATATGAAAGTAAATTAAGAAATCTATATTTCTGTTAAAATTATTTAGAATCATGAATGAGTACCTTGGTTGTCAAGTTGTTATTCATACATAAACATGATTAAATTGTATCACATACAATTATAATCCCAAATAATTATCTGGTTATCAGACAATTATTTAACTGAATTATATTTTATACCCCTAGGTTGTCTAGGTTCAAGTATAAAATTAATTCTCCTTATGCATCATTATATACATCAATAAATTCTATTCGTGATTACAAGTCGCCTGTTTGCCAGGTCGTACCTTGTAAACAAGAGATAAATTTATTTTTGACAATATCTTAACTTTTAGGACTTATCTCTATTGTTAGAGAATTCTTATCAGTACTCATGGATTAAATTTTATACTCCCAGGTTGTCTAGGAAAAATATAAAATTAAATCTCTAATACATCAAATGTATATACTGATTGTTATCTTGAAAATAAAACTCTTGGTTGTCAGGTCGCTCTTTATAATCAAGAACATTAGAAAAACTAATTTCTAAAATTATAGTGCTCAAAACACATCAATCAAATCAAAATTTGATTTTTCATGTACTAACGTTTAGCATTAAAAATGATCAAATCAAATTTGACCTTTATATATACACTTATATATAAAAAATGAACAAAAGATATTTTGTATCTTATTCTTTTTATTGTGATCAAAATCATAATAAAATTTAATAAATAAATAAAATCATACAAAATATTTGATTATAAATATAACTTTTATATTAAAAACTGATAATTTAATCACAATTAAATAATTAAAATAAATTAACTATTAATTTATTAGAAAACTATCTCAATGAAAATAAATACATCACATGCTTAAAAATAATTTGAATTAATCCTATTAATTCATAAACTTTAAGAAAATAGGAATAAAAATTTAAACACAAAAAAGCCAAAGCTCTGATACCACTGAAGGATTACTATGTGTTCATAACACACGCAGCGGAAGAAAATAAAGTAATCCTTAAAGATCTATTTTGTTCTTAAACTTTATTCCAATAATAAATATATATTAGGTCAAATCTAAATACCTGAGTACGCTAGTAAAAATCTTTTTCTCCTTCGATGGTACGAAGGCGCTATGCGTATCCACACCGAGACCAATATTTGCTGTCAACTCCTTGACCAATGGACATCTGATCTAAATTGAGAAACCTCTTGCAACTCTTTGCATGCCATAAAATTCTTCTCCAAGAATTAGGCTCACATACATTTATGTGTGTAGAGATAAAGGAATAAAACTCTTGTTATTCGCATCTACATCACCTTCCTCTACTCTTGGCATACATATATATAGCATGAGATTTGTTACTGATTTTAAATTTGATTCTCAATTCAAATTTAAATCATATCTTGAAATTCCAAATCTGAATCATTCAAATTTTATGAATCATATCATAACTCAATTTGAAAACAGAATCAGTTAGGATCTCATCCAAATTCAGAAATAGAATAACTAGTTATTCTCAAATCTCATTTAATATTCTCAATTATCATACTATTATTATATTCTTGGTGCTAGCAAAGAATATAATAATATTCCATTTGAATTAATATAATTATTTATTTGATCAAATCAAAATAATAATTAAATAATTCTATAGCAAAGGTTAGAACACTCGTTAGTGTGTGACCCCATAGGTTCAATACTAACCTTGGCCAAGGTTTTATTCATCTCAGTCATTATAATCATAGAGCTCAAACTCTTTACCGAGAGTTGACGGATTCCTTATTGACTAATCATTAATTCTACAAGTATTTAAATCATACATAATGTCCATTCAACTAGCACCCTAGGGTATTAGGTGTCCGGAATCAAAGTATAATAAATACATTGTTAATTACTATGACAGTCACAGGTCAAAGGAAACTCTATTACTATGTTCATCTTGAGAATATCCTATTGACAAATATACGGTAATTATAACCATTAGGAATTCTCAAAGTTAGTCAATTCAATGGTCATATCTCTATATGCACCATATATATATATAATTTAATAAATGAGATCTATTAATCTTCATCCAATGAAGACCATTATATATATATTGATCTTTCCGTATTATTAATGTCCTTTTTAATAATCCTATGACCAAGAACAATTTTGATTAAATTATAAAAGATTTATCTCTCAATATTATGATCACTATCACAATGATAAATCTCTAAATTTAATCAAGGACCTTATTATATTAACATTTTAATATAATAACAATAACAAATTATTTGACACGTGATTGATTGGATTGTGGTCATACTACTTATTCCCAACAGACAAATCTTTCAATAAGTCTTCAATAGGATGTAAGATCGCCCAATGCCTTACCACTGGTTTTAGAGGATGACTCTGAGTCCATCTTTCAAGGCGTCAGTATTAAAGAGGCATAGGTTTTCCTTTAACTAGAAGTACCCATAATTTGTTAGCACAGAGCATAACTTGGTAAATTTAATAAATCATAAATATTTTTAATAAATCATAAATAATTTTTTATTTAATTTTTAAAGTAATTCTAAACTCAAAGTATCATTAAATTGATTTAAATATTTTTAGTAAAATAAATTTTTGAATAGAAAATCTGAAATAAATATAATAAATCATAAATAACTCATTATGTTAATTTTCAAAAATTTGAAGTCTTACATTTAATATCTTAAAACAAAATTTTTTATTAGTTATAAAAAATCTTTGAATTTTGTGACAAATAAATAACTTGTTACAAAAATATTGTATTTTGTGACAAATTAATTTTTTGTTACAAAATATTTAGAGCTTTTGAAACAAATAGATATTTTGTTACAAGATATTTTGAACTTTTGCAATAATATAATCTTTTGTTACAAAACATTATAATATTTTGCAACAAATTAACAATTCGATACAAAAGCCAACATAATTTGTAACAAAAGAAATCACGTTGTTACAAAATATTCAAATGTTTTGTAACAAATTTTCTTGTTGTTACAAAATATTCTTATTTCGTAACAATAACTAATTATTGTTACAAAAAAACCATAATTTGTAACAATTTTAAATTTGATACAAATTTTTTGTTACAAATGTTCCATTTTCTTGTAGTGCAAGTTGATTGTATGCACTTGACCTTCTTCCATTGGTTAGAGGTTAACTAAGTGAAGGCAATTACATTTACCATTACAATTGACAATAATAATAAGGATAGGACTTCTAATCCTCTTTCC
Source organism: Arachis duranensis (assembly GCF_000817695.3). Lineage (NCBI taxonomy): Eukaryota > Viridiplantae > Streptophyta > Magnoliopsida > Fabales > Fabaceae > Arachis > Arachis duranensis. The sequence goes on from NC_029780.3 coordinate 39,626,782, forward strand.
TTGCTAAGAGCTTACTTAGTTGTTACTTTATTTTCTTGTCATTTACATTCCTTGTTCAACATTTAAAAACCACAAAAATACTTTTCCTTAATCAATAATAAACACACTTCCCTGCAAATTCCTTGAGAGACTATCCGAGGTTTAAATACTTTGGTTAATTTTATCGGATTTGTAGTTTGACAAACAATTTAAATATTGATTGAGGTTTAATTGTCGGTTTAGAACTATACCTGCAATGTGATATTTTTGTGAAAATCTTTACCAACATTTTTCCTCCGTCAAATTTTTGGCGCCGTTTCCGAGGAATTGCAAATGTGTGCCTTATTATTGGTTATTGTCAATATTGTAAATATGTTTGCCCTTTCATTTTTTTTGTTAGTTTTTGCTAGTTTTAGGAGTTTATTTTCATTAGGTTTTGTTAGTATTTGTTTTTATTTTCTCTTGCTATCATGAATTCTCACCCATTTGGCTATGAGTTTGGTTACAATAGTGTTGTAGGGTATGGAAGCTATAATGAGAACATCATCAAGGATGGAACAATCAAAGATGGGAGGAGCCACAAGGATTTGATCAACCCTCTTGGCAACGACCTTCTCCAACTTACTATGAGCAAGAGCCATTCCATGATACATACCAAGACAATGGATATGGTGGACCTCTTTGTGACATTCAACAACCACCACCATATGCCTATAAACCCCCTCTTCAACATAGCTTTGAACCACCATACTCACAAGCCCCCTACAATCAAACACTTTCATATGACCCTAACCCAAATCCACCATACCAACCACCTTATGAGCGAAATAAACCATACATAGAGCCATCCCAATTCCAACCCAATTACTCCCAAGAACCATGACCTCAATATACACCACCTCCAATGTATGCAAACTTTCAACAATAATATGATCCTAATTATATTAGCCAAGTGGAACAAGAGCCACGGGATCATTTTAAGGAAGCAATCGATTGACTTTAAGCAACCATCCATCAAATTCAGCGAGAGGAAAACCGAAAAGCACACGAAGCTCTCATGACTAACGAATCTCAACTTGAGAACAAGGGACTGAAATGTGTAGTGCAACAAGCGAAAAAGATAGAGAGTGTTGAACCGTAACATCCTTATCATGATGAACCACCCTCCTATTATGAACCCCTTCTCCCAATCGATGAACCCTCCTATCCACCTCAAGCCCAAATAGATGATTCTCTCCACTACTTCATGAGCAATGTGAAACTCAAAGGAAGACATTAGAATTCATGGCTACCTTGACCGAGGTAGTAAATAATTTAGCTTCAATGCGTTTCTACACTCAAGGAACTCCCATGGCTACATGTAGAGAATCTAATGAAGAACGTAGCATGAAGGAGAGACTAGAAACTCCAGTGGAAAGTGAGGAATGTGACTTTGTATTGGAACAATTGGAAGAAGCCGTAATGGTTGAAGAGGAAGAAGTGGTTGAAGACTTAGGAGATGTTGAACCTCTATGGGAATCTAGAGTTGTAGAATATTCCTCCAAGAAGCTTGAAATTAATATTGAGGAGGCTAGTGCATGCACAACCTCCAAGGCATGTTCGCTATGAAGAATTGGATGGGATAGATCAAGAAGCAAGTTCCCTTGGTGATGATGATCATGAATCAAGTTCTCCTAGTGATGAATCTATATCAGCAAATGAACCCCTTGAGTTTGAAGAACCTTTTCTCGATGAACTCGAAAGCAACATTGAGGTAGATTTCTCTCAACCTCATATTTATGACTTGAGTGAAGGAGAGGAGTTGAATGAATTCGGTGAGGAAGAGCTTGAAAGTGAAGGATCTTTTCAAAAGGTGGAAGCCCTTCTACAAGGTTGGACGGGAGTGGAATATGCTTTGTCAAGATTGTTGGAGACTTCTCTACCTAGGTTGCCATCTACTCTTTTATTTGAGTGGGTAAAACTTATCTCTATTAGCTTTATTGTCCCACTTGAGTATGGTATGCTTGAAACGGATGGCCAACTTAGGAAGCTTTGTGGAATGAAGTGTAAGAGAAGGATATTTAGTGGTTGGGGTTGCAAATCAAGACTCATCAAGGTTGAGATTTCAAGAGCTAGATGCAAAGGTTGGACTAGTGAACAATTGAATGGTTCTAAGAGAAGAGTTTGATACTTCATTGAGAATTTGGATTGCTTGCCACCTGGATGGAACAATGATGATCCACTTAAAGACGGGTGTACAAACAATATTTAGGACCCCGGCATACAAGAGGATCAACTTTGAGAGCTCAAGGGTTGTGAAGAACTTCATCAAGGCTTGATGAATTCATTGGATATGTTGGAGCTTATTGGAAGTCTAAGCGTTGGTGGAAGTTTCAAGATGAGTTCAAGCATAAGCCACCATGACAAGGAGCTCCCCAAATGTCCAACTTAAGGACTTTAACTAAAAGTGTTAGGTGGGAGACACCCCCACCATGGTAAATTCTTCCTATTTTCCTTTTATTTCTATTGGAAATAAGTTGAATTTACATTTTTAATTAGGTTTATTTTGTTTAAGTTGTGATCTAGCTTGTTTAATAATGTTTGAATTTAATTTGGTAGCTTGTTAGTTTATTAAAAAAAAGTGTCACCCATCACGCGCACGCGTCACATGCGACGCTGCAATCTCTGGTATAATGAACAAAGAGTTGCGCTGGAACCATGCGGGTGGGGTGCTAGGCACACAACCCAACCCACGTGTGTGCGTCGCTGATGCGTACGCGTCATTTGCGTTTCTGGCTTTCCACGCGTGGGCGTGGGCAATGCGTACGCATCGTTTCTTCATGCCATCTCTGGTACAGCGAACAGAGAGTTGCGCTGCCACTGTGCGAGTATTGTGCGAGGAGCACAATTCACACTCACGCGTATGTGTGACTGATGCGTACGCGTCACTTTCTTATTCTGCAACCCACGCGTACGCGTACGCATCGCCTCCTGTTTTCCATTCTTCTTCTTTCTTCTCTCCTTTCTTATTCTTTCTTCTTCCTTTCTTACTTTCTTCTTCTTCATTTCTCCTCCCTTCTCATCCTTATTCTCTTTCATTCTCTTTTACTTATTGTGTTTGCATACTTTCATTCATTGCATTTTAACTTTGTGCACGTTTTTATTTTCTCTTCTAAGTTTACTATTTTTTCATTGGTCTTGAATTTACTTACTCAACTATTGAATATTTCTTGCATTACTTTTGTACTTCGTGACTTCTTTTATATTGTTGGGTGATATCATTTAGATGTCAATGCTAATCTTTTATGACACTTGTATTCCTTGTGCATTATATGTACTTATATTGTCTTTCATAACCCACTCTCTCTCCCTCATTGTTGTAATTCTTGCACTATTAATACGCCATTTGCTTATCTTGTTTTCTCACTGACATGTTGTAGCAACCATGTAGTTGAGAACTTTATTAATATTTGGTATTAGCCCACCCATATTTTATTTGTTTATATATCCTTGTTTGTGGGTTATTCTTCTTTTTTTCTCTTCTTTCAAGATGGCCATCAAGAAGGGAAGCGGAAAACTTCTAAATGGGGTAACAAACAAGTCCCGCCGCACGATCTTTGGAGAAAGCATATTAGTGGTAGCCACCCTAATCCACCTTGCTCATCTATGCATGCACTGAGAACGGTTCAATCTTTAAGTGTGGGGAGGTCGAAACCGACTTTCGTGGGTAACTACTTCCTTTTTCAACACCAATGTTTAGTTTTCTTTGTTAGTTAGTTGTTGCATTTGCATGACTGATTGCATGTTTGTTAGATTTTGTACATATTTTACTACTACTTGGTTGAAGTGATAAATTCCTTTCCAAGAAACTATTTTATAGCATTTCACTAATTTGAATTAAAATTTTGTTGCTAAACTTGCTTGAAGAAATTTATTTTGGAACATGGTTTAGAGCTCGAACACACAAAATCAGTGAGGTTTTTGAGCCTATTTGATTGGTTGCATCATATCAACCAATGTTTTATTTTGGTATGTGTTGTTCTCTCTAAAATTGTGATCTTTGTCTTGCTTGATTCTATATTTCTATTGTTTGATGTATGCATGCACTTATGTGATTGAGGCCTTTGTTTCACTATAGCTCACATATTCATATGGCCTTACCCTTTTACTATCCTTTGCAAACTAATATTGAGCCTATTTTACCCATTTTGTTCTTTACTTTAGCACATCATTAGCTCTAAGCAGAAAACAATAATGTCCTTAATTTGAATCGTTGGTTAGCTTAGACTAGTGAGAGTGCTCATGAACTAAGTGTTGGAAAATTAGGTTTGAAAATGTTTGGTTTGGGAATTAGGTGTTATATATTCTAGTGAAAATGTGAAAAAAATAGTTGAGCATATATTATTGCATTCAATACCTTAATCATATGCATTGAGAAAAACAAAAGAAAAGAAAAAAAAGAAAAAAAAGAGAAAAAGAAAAGAAAAAGAGCAAATAAATAAAAATGGGATAAAATGTCCCAAAGTAAATGGTGATAGCAATGCATGTGTAATGTACTTAAATTTCGAATGCATGAATATGCAGAAAACATAGTTAATGGGTAGTTCGGTTTTGTATTTTGATTACATAGATTGTCTTAAGTTAGGTGGAATGTTTAGGTTAATCAAGGATTTGAATTTTAGTCCACTTGACCAAATACAATCCTACCTTTACCATAACCCCATTACAACCCTTAAAAGACCTCTTGATATGTGTATTTGTGCATTAAATTTTTGTTGATTGGTAGAAGAAGAGCAAGTCTTAGAAAGCAAGATTAGTAGAGAATTGAGAGAATTAAACCTTAAACACCTGAGTGATTAGAGTGTATACCCTTCCGGTGAGGGTTCGATGCTCGATTCTTTGTTCCCGGCTTTTACGAGCTTTCTTCTTGCAAGTCTATTTGTACTTCATTTTCTGATTTGAATTAGTGGAATTCAGTTCAGATTTGTTTTTGGATAATTTGATTTACTTTTAACCAAGTAGCACTACAAGAAAAACACCCATTCAGGTACACTTGAAAAGTGTAGCCAAAAGTGAAAAAAAATGATGCATTAGGCTACGGCTACGCTTTTTGGGGTGATTCCTATTCGGCCATTGCCTATTCTCAAAGGCTACGCTTTTCTGCACCAAAGGCTATGCTTTTGGTGTTTGGGAATAGGGTACGCTTTTTAAGTGATGCTGTCCAGGACCAAAGGCTACACTTTTCAGCTTTCATTTTTACCAGAATAGGCTATGCTTTTCAACGCTACTGCATCACTTGTAAAACGTAGTCATGTTGTATACCATAGCTACTCTATATAAGTGTAGCCTTAAGTCCCTCATTATTTTTTTTCTATAACCTAATATTTAGTAATATGATTATATATAATCTTGAATTTTAAATTAAATTAGTCAAATATTATAAAATAAAAATAAGTTCACTATAATACTATATAATATTCTTCAAATAATAAAAATTATCCTTAAACAAATAATAATACACTGCTCTTTATATAATTGTTTTCGTGAATAGAAATATACTAGTCCAGGAACATAGGCCCTCTATTAATTAGTTCTTCTTTTGTCTCTCTAGCATTAGCCTTCCACCAAATATACTCATTGTTATTTATCTGAAAACAATAAAAAGTCACTTAGCATAAAGAAATGCGCCATTTTGTACCAAACCACAAGGGTTCTTAAATCAAAGTCATAAGTTCTAGGTACTTGGCAGTGTAAAATCAATTGTAAAAAGCAAAAATTGTACAAATACAGAGCAACACCATGCACTTTTACGCCAAATAGAAACTGAAAATAGAGAAAATAAAATAGAAGCCTATGCAAATTAATTCCTTAATTTGAAAGCATGATAAGACAGATACTAACCAGCAACATTGACAAACTTGACAAAGACATTAAAATTAATGAGCACTAAATTTTAGCAATCATAATTATTTATACTCTAACCATATCAGAATTGCAAATTGAGCAAGTAATATAATATAATTTGAAATACTAACAACAGAAATAGCAGAAAGCACTTCTCCAAAAGAACTTTGTACAACAGTAACAAGGGCGTACCTTGGGACAACTGGGGTAAGAACAAGTGCAGGATTTTGGGAGAATGCACCAGTTTCCGAAATATCAGAATTGTATGGCCTGCATCAGTGACACAAATAAAATTAGGAATCGCTCAGAGTTTCAATCTTCAAAGATAAACAATATTAACATACTATTCATATGTGAAAATCAAAGAAAGAAAGGCACAGTTACGGCAACAACATTGAAGAGTGTAATAGGATTAAGGTTAATAACTCAGTGTAGTACTACAATTAATAGTCAATACCTAAATGCTGAAGTAGGACATTACCTAAATGTTGATTGAATAACATAAACATTTGGATATATTTTGCACAGATCATGTTGACCAAGCTTTGTGCGGATATGTTGCACGATCAAATCAATGGCAACATGATTATCACCTCCCCGAGGAACGGTCACATCAGCATACTTCTTTGACGGTAGAACAAAATCATCAAAGGCAGGCTTAACAAACTTTGCGTACTGCAAAATCAGCATTGTAGGCAGTAAGATATAAATCTTAGAAGTGATTGTTCACATTTCATTTGAAAACAAGGATATCCTAACATCCATAGGCTTGTCCAACTAATCTCAATAAATTCTCACAGCATTACAGCTAATACAACCATATCATTTCACTAATTCCTTTAGCCTATTTCACATTAATACATGCATATCCCATTAATTCTATACCTTACTCAGCTTCCCCTCTTAGATCAAACTACTCTTCATACATATCAACTGACATAGTCTAGCAAATAACTTATCAATCCAAATCTCATGCTTCAAACTTATTAAAAAATATATATAAGAATTCATACTCATTATTAGCCTAGGTGCAACTAAACTGTGGTTACTAAGAATATTGTTGGCAATACCTGTTCAAGAACATAGTTTATGTTCCTCCCTCGCTCCACTGTGAAAACAAGAAATAGAAACCAGAATTAGCATCAAATATCAACGAGATAGGCACGTGGCAACATGCATAATCAACTAGCAAATAGTAGGAAGCAATAGGCTCTCACCAGTGATAGAGTGGATAGTGGTCATGAGACCCTCAACGATGCCAAACCTGTCGTTGATGACCTACAATAGCAACAATCATCAAAATTATGATCAGAACACAAAAGACGTAAAAAAGGATAATTACAATTCCTATGTCAAAGATCACAAAATATACCTTGGCAAGTGGAGCAAGGTAGTTAGTAGTGCAGCTAGCATTAGAAATGATGTCAAGCTCTGGCTTGTATTCGTGTTCGTTAACACCAACAACAAACATGGGGGCATCTTTGCTGGGAGCAGAGATAATAACCTTCTTAGCACCTCCCTGTATAATTCACAAAAAAAAACACTACATCAATAATCATTCGACCACTCAAAGTAAGAAATGAAAATAACACCCAACAGATTCACGCTTGACAACACACTCAAAACAAGAACATCCACCATAGGGGACACTACAAAAAATTGGCATCAATCATAAAACAAGTACCAAAAACAGAATCATACAAAATGGAAACAGTACAAAGAGACAAACCTTTAAATGGGCAGCAGCCTTGTCCTTGTCAGTGAAGACCCCGGTGGACTCAACGATGATGTCAGCTCCGGCGGATCCCCATGGGATCTCCTCGGGGTTCCTGAGACAAAAAAGAACATAACACATAAATAAACACATAATCAAGCCCACGAGCACACAAACAAACGATGAATTACGATGAATGTATTATGTTTCTTTCTCATACACCTGGCTGACTCGCCTTGCGCCACCATTATATGGAGGATCAGGATCCCGTCCAAAGGTGGATGAGGCTCTAGTCAGCTCAGACCTCAGAGTATGAAACAAAGCGAGTTCAAAAAACATTTCTCATATAAAAATAGCAGAAAAATCATTTTATTTTTATATACAAACCAACAACAGAAATAACAATAATCAGAGACTTAAAAGGATGAAAATACCTGATTCCAAAAATAGTGACTGGCTTCTCGTCAAAGAGAAGGGTATTCTCGTCCTTGACCTTCAACTCGTGGTGCTTCCATTGACCGTGAACATAGTCGTATTTGAACATGTATGTCTATAAAATCGAAAAACCGACTCAACCATCATATCTAACTACTTTTTTTTAAAAAAAAATCAAATGAAAAAGAAAATCATAAAAAATATTTTAAAATTATGCATGCTTAGTAACAGTAGAGATCAATGAAATTGAAAGGATTTAAGAATGGACCATGTAGTCAGTGGTGATGAAAAGATCGGTAACGGCAACGAGTTCAACATCATCTCTGGAGAGCAACCCTAGCAACCAAACGTCCGATTCTTCCGAATCCTGTTTTGGGGGTGATGACGGTGGTGAGGGCGACGCAGCGACGATGGTGAGGGCGGCGCAGCGACGGTCAGTAGTGCAGCAATGTGGAGAGTGGTGAGTGCGGGTGAGTGGTGCATGGGGGCGACGACGGTCAATGGTGAGAGTGAGAGGGTCAATGACGAGAGCAAGAGTGAGAGGGTCAATGGCGAGAGTAAAGAGAGTGAGTGGGGGCGACGATGGTGAGCTTTGGAGGCAGGGTTTCTTCCTTGCGACGGTGCAGTAAGTGACCTTTCCAGGGTTTCTGAAAGGGGACGATAAAGGTGCTTTGGCTTGAGTGAGATTTGGAGGAAATAATGGATAAAAAATTTTACTTAGTAAAAACTTTACTAAGTGTCATCAGTTTGCTTTCAGGAAAAAGAGGGAAAAAATTTACTAAGTGTTAAGTTTTTGGCTCTAGATACATTAGGCATCACTTTTAAAACGCACCCAAAACTTAACAAATAGGCTACCCTTTAAAAGCGTCTCCTTTGATACGAAAAGTAAACCTATAGATATCAACCTACGGCTACGCTTTATAAGTGATTTTTATAATACCTAAGGCTATGCTTTTTAAATGATGCCGCATTTGTGTATCCTTTTCTCTTATAAAAAGGCAACACAAAGAAAAGCGTAGTCTATTCTATGAATAGGCTACGCTTTTCAAATGTAGCTTAAAAAAGTGTGGCTAAATGGGTATTTTTCTTGTAGTATAGGTAGAAGCATTATTGTATTTAGTTGCATTCATATAGATATGTTGCATTTCATAAATTCTACTATTCCTTTTCATCTCCTTTATAGCTTCTCTGAGCTTAGCATGAGGACATGCTAATGTTTAAGTGTGGAGAGATTGATAAACCACTATTTTGCGGTTTATTTTATACTAAATTGAGTGGATTTCATCAATTATTCATACACTTATTCATATAAATCGCATGCTTTACATTTCCTTCCTAATTTTGTGCTATGATTGAAAACATGCTTCTTTGGCCTTAAATTTGCTATTTTAATCCTCTCTTATTACCATTCGATACCGTAAAATATTTGATAAGTGTTTTCAGGGTTTATAGGGTAGAAATGGCTTAGAAGATGGAACAAAAGTATGCAAAAATGGAAGGAACACAAGAAATTAAGAATTTCAGAATCTGGTAGGGACGCACACGCGTGGACGATGCGCACACGTGTACGAGGTGATTTATGATTTGGTCGAGGTGAGGTTTGATTTGACTGACTTGAGCCATTCCATAACACAAACCAATCTTTGCGAAACATTTAAGTTAGGAGGCTTCATAAACACGAACCAATTTTTGGGTGTTGCAATAACCAATAAAAAGGAAAAAAGTTTTCATCTTGATAATTAGACTAAATGTTATGGTCTTAGAGCATCTATTATAGGGTGATGGTGATACTTAAAGGATAAATCTAAATCATATTCGAGAAGGATCTCGCATAGACCTCATGCGGATCCTTCCGAATCTCCAATATATTCATCCTCAAATATTATAAATAAAAGCCTCAAACACACACCAAAGATATGATATCTATCCCTAATAATACTTATACATCTTGGACTATCATTGACTTGAGCATCAGAGACTCTTGTCAGTACCTCCATCGACTAATTTAAGGATCATAGTCTTGTAGAAGAATTCGTTCCCCTTTCATTCCGAAGATTCGTTTAGGTAACACCTTCTAAACAAACTTATATATAGTTGTTTCATTACTATTTTAGATAATAATGGAGATAAATTACTATAATGTAGGATCTTAATAAGAATAAAATGAAATACAAATACTATTCAATGCTTTTTATGTTTTTATTTAAGTTTTAGAAGAAACTAATTGGCTAATATAAATAGAACTCTTTTGATTCTAACATACCAAATTATAGTTATCTTGCAACCCTTAGCCATCAAAGAATTGCTATTTATTCTAATAAAGATTTAATAGAATTTAGTTTAGGAAAATAAAAGAATTAACTTTTAGGATCATGAATAACAAACTAAGATAATAACAAAAAATTGTAACAAAATTAAAAATACTTTTTTAATAATGATAATAGATTTAAGTGCATTTTTGAATATTTTTTCTAACGATTTAACATGAATAGTATTAGGGTCAAAAAATACAAACATTTTTATCGTTAATATTGTGAGATATATTTTTAAAATATGTGAAAAGCTATATTTGAAAAGTTACCTCTCTTTATGGAGTTGTAACTGTTTAAAAGTTACAACTTGTTAAAAGATTGTAACTTATTGAATAGTATCTTTTGAAATAAACCTTTTGATTTATGAGTAGGTAATTGCATGTAGCATGTACGTAGTTTCATGTTGCATGTACTCAGTGCCTAAAAGTTCTCCTCTCCATTTTATTATTTTGGAAACAATCTATCTCAACACTTTCTTTATCGGCAAAAAGAAAATAAAGAATATCATTATATAAACTATTATTTAGTGTAAGGCTTGATTATGTGAATGTAGAAATAACTCAAGTGTTCTTCGTTGTATCCTGCAGAAAATTTGCTAGTAACTCATTTTTTGCACACCATAATAATATTAGTGGCAGAGAATTAAGCCTAAAGGATAGTTTGTGTTACACACGCCTTGAAAATTTGCGCTATTCAAAATTTTGAAAAGTTCTCTATGAAACCATCTAAACAATGAGGTAACGAAATCTCAGTTTTACACTCAGCCTCTATTTTTCCAATTTAAAAAATCTTAGGTATTGGTATTGAAGAATTGAATCATTTTGATGATTTAGGCGAACTCTAATAGTGGGATATCACTGGGTTTAGTGAGTCCTATGTTGATTATTGTAATATTATATGAGTTAGATTGTTCTTCTTGTTATCTTGGAGTTCAATTTGGCAGTTTGGAACGAAATTCAGGTGATTGGGCTTGCGAAATTGGCAATTGGGAGATTGGAGCTTGTGAAGGAGAGGAAATTTGAGGTGTTTTTTTTTGGGTAGGGAAGAATCGGCCAAGGTATGATTTTGGTTTCTCTTAGTCAATATTTAATGTCACATGAACACCTAAGCTAGTTGACCGTAGGATAAGTTAAACTATGTGAGTTGTTGATGATTAGTGATCATACATGAAAATTGTGAATGAATTTGTATGTTGACATTTTGAGATATATAAATTGTATATCATGATGATTTGATAATTATGAAGTGATGATAATTATTGATGTTGGTGAGGATTGGTGATAATTATGAATGTGGAATATGAATTGATTAGAGAATTTGGGTGTGGAATGGTTGAGAAAGGATGGAGAGGTAACTAGTAGTGATTTTTTGTTGTAACTGAAGTGAATTGGATTGAGGATTTTGGAAAAAAAACTAGTGTTTGGGAACTTTTGGTAAAAGCTAAATTTTGACCAACTTCGGCAGGCCATAACTTGGCTTCCAAACTACCGAATTTTGTAAAACTTATTTTGAATAAAAATTGGGTACGTGAAGTTTATGTCATTCAAAGAACGGACTAAAAATAAGTTTTTAACAAAAAAGTTATGCTCATTTGATGTTTGGTGTGTAAAAATTGAATTCTACAGACTTAACAGCTTTTTGAAGAATTTTGGACTCATGTGTACGCGACATGCCAATGCGAGCATTGGGCTCTGCTCATGAGTCTCGCATAGACGGGCATGTCAAGTTTAGCAAATTTTGCAATCATGCATACACATGATGCATGCGTACGCAAGAATGCCCATATTTAAACTTACGCGTACCTGGAGGTGTTTACGCATACGCAAGTCACCCCCTCTGTTTGGAGAACCTGCGTATGCGGGAGGTGGTCGCATATGCGATATTGGCACAAATCAGATCTATGAGTACGCATTGGGTGGCATGTGTACGTATGACTACCCTATTTTGGAAAAATGGTATTTTTGAGTTTTAAACGTACCCACTAGCTTTCCAAACCTCTTTTACACTTGTTTAAGGTCCGTTAGTAAGTCTTTATGCCTTAAAATGAGGATGAGTATGTTAAATAAGTGGAGGGAATATTTGGAAGGATTTTGCAAAGTGCTAACTGAATTAATGAGGCGTTGGTAACATTGACTGAGAGGATATTGATGATGATGATAAATGTAATGATGAATTATAATTAAATGAGATATATGTGACCGGGTAAAAGGCGGTGGCGTTGTCAATTTGCTCTGGGCATATGTTGAAACTCCGGGTAAGATGCAGTGGTATTATCCACTTGCTCCGGTAAAGAGTTGAGACTCCGGGTAAGAGGCAGTGGTGTTATTCACTTACTCCAGGTAAGAATTCAAGACTCCGGATAAGAAGCAAGGGTTAAGTTTTGTCACCGCTTGCTCCGGATCGAGAATTGTAACACTGCCTGGGTAAGAGTCAAGGGTGAGGTTGTTCCTATGCTACGGGTATACGGGTAAGATGCAAGGGTTGCGGTTTGGTCCCACTTGCTCCGTGTTTGGTGTTCTATCTAGGGTTCGACTGGATATGTCGGATTTGGCTTTATAACCGACAGATGAGACTCATCGGTCCAATGACAGGCATACATCATGTGCATGTGTATTTTTCTTGAGTATGCATTGTTTTGGTTGCTTAACTGCTTAATTCTGCTTACCTATTACTTGTTCTATTTGCTGTAACTGCTATCTATACTTGTGCTTTCTTTGTCTACTTTATATGTATTTACAACTGAGAGGTCCCTCATGCTGACGGAGGTGACATTGAGGGTAGTTTCACTGGTGATTCGGAGGGTTGGAGGAGACAGAAAGTGAAGTGTTAGGTTAAAGTTAGATTAGAATTTAAATACCTTAGAGAGTTTTACCTAATATCTGATTTGGTTAGATCTTAAGTTTAAATCTAAGTGTCAAAGTTTTAGGATTGCCTCTGACTTTTTCGAGACCTTTTATATTTACTATGCGGGCACCTTTATCATGCATAGAATTCCCGGTTCTCATTCTATACATATATTGTTGTTTTTCAAATGCAGGTTGGGAGGCACCTCATTGAGCATCTGGAGACTTTCAAGAAGTGAAGATCTATATTTGGGTTTAGCATTTTGGTTGTACTTGTATATATGTATGTTCATAGTTGTTTTCCGTACCTTGTGCTCGGCCTTTGCTTCATAGGTCAAGCCTAGAGCTTGTTAATTGTATCTTTGGAACTCTGATCTTACATATATATTATCCTTTCCATTCGATCTTATCTACCTTTTTGTATTGATCCGATCAAGAGTGATGCACTTTTCTGTTGGTGTTTCGTTTAACTTTTTTCTTTCAAGGCTTCTACTTATAATTTTTTTCGACTATATTTATGTACGTATTTTTATTTTTTAGAGGTCGTAGCGCCTCGTCACATCTAATTTAGATCCAAGACATAAAGCTCTATGTGGTAGGGTGTTACATTTTGGTATCAGAGTAGTTAGTTCCTGTACATATATTATAATTATCTTTTTGCTTTGAAATGAAAAGACTAGTAACATAATTTCTCATATTTCATTTTTTTGCCTATAATTTGTCATGATATCAGAGCTAGCTTTACTGATATCTCACAAGGGTGAAGAAAACTAACCCAAACAATTTATCTTTTCTTTTTTCTTCTTTTACTACATCTAATCCAGCCACCATAGATGACACAAATCTAAATTCTTCTAAAAATCTAGCAAGTCTATTTTATATACACCCAAGGGAGAACCTAACTTAGCTAGTGATAAAGCCAACGACAATTAAGATAGTTTTGGTCTTAACCTTAATGAACAAATTGTCAATTCAATTTAACAAAGACAATTTATATAGCTCTTTCTTCTAGGATCACTCCAAACAGTGCTGTAAATTTCTTATGTCTCTTTATGATTTGAGGTAGTCAAGTAGAATGCAGTATGAAAAAATTTCATCTCTTCTTTCTTGTGATTATCAACAGAGAACTTTTGATTACATTCTTTTCATTAAAATTTTGGGCAATAAAATATACATTTTATTAGTGTATGCTGGATGACATAGTGAACATTAAACATTCTATTTCTGAAATAACTTCTATTAAAAAGATTCTATATTGCAATTTTCGGATCAAAGATCTTAGTATATTAAAGTATTTCTTAGGCATTGAAGTCATTCACTCTTCCAATGAATTTTTTTATCACAATATAAATACTATCTTGATTAGTTAGATGATTCTGGACTACTTGATGCTAAACAAGCTATTGTCCCTATGGATAGTACTGTTAAACATTACTAGGATGATGTCCCCCTTCTCAGATCCTTTTGTTTATCGTTCTTATTGGCTGCTTGATTTATTTGACTACTACTTGGTCTAATATTATGTGTGCCACATAACAACTTAGCCATTCATGGCTTCTTGTACTCAAATTCACTACAATACTACAATGTGGGTTCTTCGATATCTCAAGAATAGTCAAAGCAGGGATCTATTCTTTCTTTGAGACTCTATTCTTTAGATATGTGATTCTAGTGATTATGATTGGGTTGGATGCTCAGATACCCGCCATTCTTTAATTGGTTATTGCTTCTTTTTGCGGGGATTACCTAGTGTCTTAGAAAATCATAGTTGTTTGTTTTTTGACGGAGACTGAATATCGTGCATTTGTTAATACAACTTGTTGATTATTATGGATATTGAATCTATTACATTTTCTCTATGTTTCTTGTGAATGATTATTGGTTCTATTTTGTGATAACTAGAGTGCACTACATCTTGTTGCCGACCCGGCGTTCCATAAGCGAACCAAGAACTTTCGGTTCCTTCTTCATGACAATTGACGGATATCTTTTGCAAATCTTTGTCTACTCAACCATTTCATGCCAATATCTCTAAGTTGAGGATTCTTGATATATACCATCTTCTAGCTTGCGAGAGCATATTGAATCAACCATCCTCACAGGCCCAAGAAACATAATCAACATCTTTTTCTACCATTTCTTTTTTTTATCACATGTTCCAATACTTGTACATTCTTCTAGAAATAGTGAGTCATCATGTAAATATAATTATGTTAGCATTGAGAAATCTCATATAGATTTTAGTAGATTTGGTATATATATGATGAGCTATAGAATTTATACATTTGTTTATATGTTGTAATCATTTTTCTATTTTGGGGAAGAAAATAACAATACAATTTCCCATATTTCACTTATTTGCCCAAAGTTTGTTAACAATGACTGACTATGAAAGGAATCTTACTATATTTCTATCCTAAGAATAATTGACATGGTTTTGTCTTAGCTCTCAAATTCTCTATTCATTCGTGCATCATGGAGGCTATACCTAATGATGGATCTAGAAAATTTTAGAGTAAAGTATTATTTTGGTCCTAACATTTGGGTGAATCCTAATTTGGTTCCTAATGTTTCAAAAGTCCTTAGTCTCAAAAACTTTCAAATGTCCTGTTTCATCCATAAAAATATTTTAAATGGGGTAAATGTTGCCCCACCATTTTTTAACACAAACAATTCACTTATTGAAGAGCTAAGAGCATTCGATTTCATTATGTAAGTAAAAGCGATCTACCAACAATCATTGGTATAAAAGTTCTTTTCTAATTTTCATGTATCAGATAATTGATTGTTAGTATTTGGAGATTTGTATAATAAAAATTGAAAAAAAGAAGTGTTATAACAAGATTTTGGTTATATTTTTCTAACACATACATGGAAGAAGATAAGACTTAACTAGTAATGTTATTAATGTCCACGTCACTCATTTCATTAACGATAGGACCACATTAAACCTATTTAAAACTTTTTAGGATAGAATTGGGATGTTTAAAATATTAGAAACTAAATTAAAATTTAATCCAAATATTGAAGACTAAAATAATACTTTATCCAAAATTTTAATAGTGAGGACAATGTATATATAAGGGATAAGTATGATTTTGGTCCCCAATGTAGAGGCTGAAAATTTATTTCGTCCACGGCCCTTTTTTCGCTTTAAAATGGTCCGTAAGGTTTCAGTTTGTTTTAAAATCGTCCTTCGGATGAAAATACCCTTCTCCCTTCACCCCAAAATCAACCAAAATCAACCACCACCACCACCACCATATTATCATCATGGTCATCATCATCATCATCATCATCATCATCATCATCAGAACAGAACCACCACCACCACCACCAATTTTAAAATCATCATGGTCATCATCATCATCATCATCATCATCATCATTAGAAATCCACAATAATATTCCATAACAAATTTCAGCAATAATAATATTCCACAACAAATTTCACAAAAAATCCAGAAATTTCACAAGCAAATCCAAAATAAATCCAGTTCACAGAAGAAGAAGAAAGAAGAAGAAGAAGAATTGGTGGTGCGGAGGTGCGGCAGAAGAAGAAGAAGAAGAAGAAGGTGGTGGTGGTGCAGTGCAGTGGTGCGGCGGGGGTGAGGTGCG
>NC_029780.3:39643648-39683506 GCF_000817695.3 Arachis duranensis
CCCCACCCCCTTCTCTCTATCTATCCCTTTCTTTCTTTTTTTTTTATTTTATATTTATTTTATTTTATAATTTTTTAATGAGGGGTAGTTTGGTAATAAAAAAATAAATTTGGTAAAAAGGACAATTTTAAAACAAACTGAAACCTTGGGGACCATTTTAGAGCGAAAAAAGGCCGGCGATGAAATAAATTTTCAGCCTCTACGTTGGGGACCAAAATCATACTTAAAATAATTTTTATAATAATATAATATTATAGGTCAATTTTTTTGACATGAAGAAACGTTTTTCAATTATAAGAAAGCCAAACGGCACTTACAAATATCAAAGAAATATCAATTCTACATAGATAACAAGAAGATAGATATCTCATGTATTGAACTAAAATCTGATAACAAGCCCAACATTCGATTACTAAAAATCTGAACAAGAAGAAATAGAGACTAAACAGAATCTCGTTTGTTTCTAAATCTACACACATGTGCTATAAGCCAATAAGATGCATCTTCTTCTTCTCTATATAGATCTGAATATTTTCTGATTCTAAAAGTTTTCCTATAAACAAAATTATTTTTTTTCTTCAAGATCTGAAAAGATCTGTATCATCAGAACACCACCAGTAACAACAAAGGGAACCAAAACACCACCACAAAAGAGGGAGGAAAATCACAGATGGGTTATAAAATCAGGAATACAGAGCTATGCTTAGGTCTGAAGGAAGGTTATTTTAGATCTAGATCTAGATCTTAAATCTAAATCTCTAAAATAAAGCAAAAAAATAGAAACAAACCAAGAAACAAGAAGCAAGGAGATAAGAGAGAAGAAGATAAAGAGGTGGCGGAGTGGCGTGGGCGGAGATGGAGGAGAACAGGAAATTAGAGGAGAAGGAGAAAGGGGGAGAAGAAGGGGAGACAATGAAGGCAAAAAAAGGAAGGTTAAAGGAGATTTGAGCATAGGAGGGCCACCGCTAGATTGAGGCGGCAACGGCGGCCCTCAAAAGAGCTTTATGGTTTACCTCAACGGGAGAGAGAGAGGAGTTGCGCTAGGATTTTTTTCACTTCATATTATGTGTCAAATTTAATAACATAATAGAGATACATAAATATCATTATCACATAATACTCTAGATTTTCTATACCAATTTTGCATATATCAAGTATAGCATAAACTCTGATTTGATTGTTTGTTTTAAAGGGACAAGCTCAAGCTGAGCATATTGACAGTGAGCAAGTCAAGCTCAGTGAGAAAAGATTAAGTTAGAGTAATCAAGAATTGGAAAAAGAAAATCTTGAATGTGGTTGAGTCTTTTGAGAGTAGTTGAAACTAGGGAACTTAGTTAGGCTCAGCCTCTCCTATAAAAGGAATGCGCGTGCAATTTAAAGAGTTTGTAATTCGATACAAAGTATTCAACTCACTTTGCTATGTTCATATGCTAGATTGTTATTTATTCTTCTCTTCTCTCAGTTAGGTGTTCTTTCTTCCTAAGCTACTGCAAAACTCTGCTGCACTACAGCAACAATTGATCAACATTCCAAAAAGTTAGAATCGTATCATTTGTTATTTCCATTTGCATGCCATGGCCTTTTGGATGAGATTCTGATGGGACTCGAGGAGGAGTTTGGTATTACTATTGGAGAGAGTAAAGCACGGATTATCACGACAGTTCAAGAATCAAGATGCTGCAGATCTTATAGAAGATATTTAGTAAATAGTGTCCTTAAAATATGTACTAGACAAAATATCATTGGAATACATCTATCAAAATAGTGCTATATGACTGTTGGTTGAAAATATTTTCGACCGAAGAGAGTTATCAGATCGATGTGAATTAAGTTTGATTTCTCAAGAAGACACGTACATAGGTATGAGTTTGAGAGTAGTCAACGTCGATTTGGGTTTCAATTATGATGTTGAATCGATTAAGGTTAAATCGAGTAAGGAAATCGATTTAAAGAATCGAGCAAAGTCTTCGAAGAGTTGGTTGAATAGAAGTGAAAGCGGGAAAGTTAGTAGCTTTTATTACGTAAGGAAAACATGGGGAATATCTACAATTACGCAGCGGAAACCGTTACCAAGAGTGATTGTATTTCAAAATTCATAATTTTTTATTTAACTGTAATTAATTGTAATTTAATTAACCGTTATGTAAAATAGCCTATAAATACTGTGAAGTATTAGGGAATAAGGGTTGGAACTTTCACTCAGAAAAAACACTCTAAGCATTCTCACATCTCAGCGATTCCCTGAGTTTGCAATCGAGTTACATTTTCTGTAGGTTTCTTTCCACTTTCTTCTTCAATTTATTTTCTTTTCTGTAAAACTTAACGTTTCAATTAAGTTTATTCTTCAAGTGTTCTTTACTTCCTTTGTCTATTTTACCTTTCTGCACTTTATTCTGTTTGATTAGTCTTTCAATTTAATTTAACTTATCGTTATTGCTTTTCTTTTAATTTTCAAGCAAATCTTCCTTTTCATAATTTATTTAGTTTTTAATTAAGAACTTTAATTTCCGAACTGCACTTATCAATTTTACAAATTTATTTTATTTTTTCATTGTCAAAACTTGTCTAATCAAAGACGATTTGATGCACTTCTAGAAAACAGGTACTCGCACAGAGGAGTTGGTTTCGCTCCCAGACCATTAGAATCGAACCACCATAAATTTCCTAAAAAGTGACAAAACAAATTGGCACGCCTAGTGGGACCGTTTTAATGCCATTACGAAGTGGAAAGATCATTCACATGGCGATGAATTATCAAATGTGAATTGTGGTTCGTCCACCAATGATAGCATACTAGTATCCATGCAACAAGCCAACGTGCTTTCACGTTCAGAAGGTGCAATCGGAACTGAAAGCATAGTCGTCACGACTATTCAAACTGGAAATGTTGGATGCAATACTCGTCCACGTGGCCCTGCGCCACCGTATCAACCTCCATTAACCGCTGGTTGGCCACCTTATGGTCTTCCTGCTGGTTATACCCCACCAGTGGGTGGATTTATGCCATTTATCCGCTTTAAGAATGCAAATGGAGTGAATAATATGCAAAATCTACAACAACACTCTGAGTATTCTCGTGAGTATCATGTGGGCTCCACTTCGAATGCTGCGAATTCAATGGCAGTATATTGACAACAAGTGGAGGAGAGTCACCATGATTTGGTTAATTTATTGACTCAGCAAATGACTACAATTTTGAATCCCATGATGGTTGATCATGAATCAAGATTCGAGCGTCTTGCTAGACAAGTCGAGAGGATTGCTCGAATAATCGATTATGATGAAGGCGAGAGGCATAACGCTCGAGGGAATAATGAAGGGATGGAAAATATTTTTCAAAATAAAAATCATATTCCAAATCGAGAAAATCCTCGCCTGGTTCATCGAAATGAGAATGCCAATGATGTTTTACATAGATTACGTGGTGATCGTTATCAGGTCACCCAAATTGTAGAGGAGGTTTTAAATCGGGTTGGATTGAATGTTGGTTTTATGAATCAGCCACATTTTATGTCTGCTTTTCCCCAAGTAGTTCAAATGGCTGAAGTGCCAAGAGGGGTAAAAAATCCGAAAATAACCACAAAATTTGCTGAAGAAGTTAGAGAATCGACCACTGAACATGTTGCTCGTTATTTGGTCGAGATTGGGAACCTAGCCAATGATGAAAATTTGAAAATAAAATTTTTTCCTTCTTCATTGACGAAGAATGCATTTACATGGTTCTTGAATATTAGACCGAATTCGATTACAACATGGAATCAGTTAGAAACTGCTTTTCATGCTCAGTTTTATCGAGGGGAAATGAACGTAGCAGTTACCGATTTAGTAGCTTTGAAATGTGAAGATGGTGAAACCATCGATGACTATTTAATACGTTTCAAAAATGCTAGAAGTATGTGCTATGTGACATTACCTGAAAATGAGATAGTGAAAATAGCAACCATGGGATTGGGATTTTATATGCGCAGGAAATTGCTTAATGTACATATTCCTGACTTGGCTCACCTGGCTGAAAAGGTTCGGCAGACTGAGCGTATGAAAAAGGAGAAAGAAAAACATAGAACTTAATAGAGGTCAAAAAGTAAACCGTTTACTCGAAAAGAGAAGGTTGCTTATGTAACCATGGAATCCTCAAAGGAGAAAATCGAATTCGAAGCAGAAGTCGATTTGGCCGAACTTAAGAAAGGCCCTCCATATGTTTGTTCTTTATTGACAAAACTCCCTGGTAGTGAAAATTCGAATGATTCAAAACTTAAAAGTGGAAAGAAATATAGTTTTGATATCTCGAAATCTGATCAGTTTTTCGATGTGTTGCTTAAAGATAAACAATTGGTTTTACCTGAGGGTAGAACTTTGCTTTCCGTAAAAGATTTAAAAGGGAAGCCTTACTGTAAATTTTATCAAGCAACAAGTCATTCGACTAACAGTTGTGTCCGTTTCAGGGACTTGATTCAAGAGGCACTCATGGAAGGACGTTTGAAATTTGATTATGGCAAGAAGGAGATGAAGGTTGATGTGAATCCCTTCGAAACTAATGCCAGTTATGTGGAACCCTGCGTTGGAGTGAATATGGTAGGATGTCTTATGATTTTGATGTGGCCTTTGATGATTTCGAGTCACAAGTGAGATCTATGTATCCTAGAACAGGAGACGGTTAGTTGGACTTCCTGGTTCAGCAAAAGATCAAAGACCGGGACGTATCTCTGTGTCCACGGTGTAATGCTATTTTTGATGCTGAAGCAGCAGAAATCTTCAAAAAGGAGAGAATGAGGAAATAATTGGCCCATAGAGAAGAACAAGCACGTCAAAGACAGCCAATTTGACGTGTGGAGGGCTCAAGTTCCAAAATCCATCAACATGATGTGACTACATCTTTAAGCCAATCTCAGGCTATTGGTGTTCAGTGAATTAGAAATTGTCAAGATTTTCAAAGGCGTGATCACTTGTATCAATGTAATCTCCAATGGGGGCATCGAGCACCGTCTCGAAATCAATATGCTGCTTATCGAGGGCGAGCCAGAGGATACCCAAGAGGAAGAGGTGGAAGGAAAAGTTTCAATCAGAATAAGAAACTTCAAATTGATACAGGAAAGGAAGCAAGCAAGGGGGCAACTCCCTCTGTGCATTCCCGGATTGTCTTTCCTTCTGATGGAGAGACTTATCCCAAGGAGATTCCATCGCCAGCAAAGATGGAAAAAGGGAAAGCAGTTGCTCAGTCTTCTGGAATCGATAAACATAAAGATGTTGATGTCGATGAGGAGTACTTCAATGAAGGAGATGATGACATGGTAGGGATGATTTCAATTATTCCTACTGAGTACCTTGGAGAATGTGAAAGTAATCCAGATGAGGATTATGACCAGGAGGATGAAGAGGCTTTCTCTTTCATTCATATAGAAGATGAGCCAGGATTCTTTCCTCGCCCTACTGAGAGACAAATGTCTCATTTGCGTCCCCTTCATATTGTTGCTGTTGTGAATGGGTTCAAAATAAACAAGGTACTGATTGATGGTGGGATAGCAATAAGTCTACTACCTGAAAGGATGCTAGGGAAAGTAGGAAAACATTTCGAGGAGTTGGTCCTTACAAACATCGTTGTGACTGATTTTAGTGGTAATTCTACGCCAGCAAAAGGGTTGGTCACATTGACGGTGAAAGTGGGGTCTTCAGAGAGACACTCTGTATTTGTAGTAGTGCCATCAAAGGCTAGTTATAATGTCTTACTTGGGAGAGATTGGATCCATAGAGTAGGTGTTGTACCATCTACAGTGCATCAGAGTGTGCTTCTGTGGAGTAAAGAAGGCAAGCCTGAAATCGTCAAAGCAGATTTGAGTGTCTACGTCAAATAGATGCATGTCAATTTTAGGATATATAATCGTAAATTGAAGCCCTTAAATGTTAATTGATCTCTGAATTCTTAAAACTGTGAAGGGTGTTACTTGACTTCAGAAGGACTTTCGGTGAAGTTGCACTATATGGATATACCCTTCGAGCTGACGGGTTGGGATTGTCTTTCTTGAAGACCTCAAAGGCTGAACTATGGACCAGGTTGAGGAAGTATCCGACTACCTGGTAACTTTGCATAATTATTTGAATAATTTCCATGTTTTAGAAAATAAAGATGATTCTTCTGATAAAGTTGAATCAGATAGGATTAGTAAATCTACTAGTTGTAGTATGTTTGTTTCGACACCTCTAGTCGAATGTAGTTATGATTTTTTTATTACTTGTAATGAAGTTAATGATGTGAGTCGGACTGCCGATTTAATAGCAGAGGCTTATTGTGTGGAAAATAAATGTAGTTATGAATTAATCAGAGATCAAGTTTCTTTAATCTCTAATTCCATTGATTTTACTTTCGATTGTATTTATGATTTGGAGCCTTTGGGATTTGAAAAATATTCAATCGAAGATGATCATTATAAAGGGTTCGAATCTCAGAATCCTTTAGAAGAAGTTAATTTGGGGACTCATGATGATGTTCGAATTACATATGTTTGTAAAGATCTTGTTGATCTTTTTCGAACTGACCTTTTCGATTTGTTACATGAGTTTAAAGATTGCTTCGCATGGGATTATCATGAAATGCCTGGTCTCGATCGTTCATTAGTAGAGCATCGATTAGCATTAAAACCTAATGCTCGACCTGTGAAACAAACTTCAAGAGTTTTGCTCCTGAAATCAATGTGAAAATTAAAGCAGAGATAGAACGCTTGATCAAAGCAAAATTTATTTGAACTGCTCGTTACGTGGAGTGGGTGTCGAATATAGTTCCAGTGATGAATAAAAATGGAAAATTGAGGGTATGTATAGATTTTTGAGATTTAAATAATGCTACCCCAAAGGATGAATATTTCATGCCAATTGCGGATATGTTAATCGATTCTGCAGCAGAAAATTAGATCCTAAGTTTCATGGACGGTTACTCTGGATATAACCAAATTTTTATTGCAGAAGATGATGTGGCTAAAACTGCCTTCCGTTGTCCTCGAGCATTGGGTATGTATGAGTGGGTGGTTATGCCTTTCGGTTTGAAAAATGCTGGAGCAACATATCAACGAGCAATGAATGCTATTTTCCATGAGTTTATTGGAAAACTTATGGAGGTGTATATTAATGATGTAATGGTCAAATCAATTTCTATAAGTCAACATATAGACCATTTAAGAAAGGCATTTTTGACTATGAGAAAGAAAGGATTAAAAATGAACCCTTTGATGTGTGCTTTCGGGGTATTGGCTGGAAACTTTTTAGGCTTTGTTTTCCATAAAAAGGGGATAGCTATCGATAAAAATAAAGCAAATGCAATATTAGATTTGTCTGCCCCCAAATCGAAAAAGCAAGTACAATCGTTTTTGGGTAAAATAAATTATCTTCGAAGGTTCGTTTCGAATCTTTCGGATCAAACTAGGGTGTCTGCACCTTTAGTAAAGTTAAAAAATGGTTCAAAATTCGAATGGACCACAGAACATCAATTGGCATTTGATTCAATTAAATTCTATTTGGCTAAAGGCCCGATTATGGCGAATGTTCGTCCGTGTGAACCTTTAAAATTGTATATTGCAGCCTCTGAAAATACTATAGGGTGTATGTTAGCCCAAGATGATGAAAACAAGCATGAACGGGCTGTTTATTACCTAGTCGAGTCCTAACCGATATCGAGACAAGGTATTCCCTGATTGAAAAATAATGTTTGTCATTATATTATGCTTGTATAAAGTTAAAGTGTTATATGGTGGCTAAATCGGTGAAAGTTATAGCACAGACCGATGTTATTAAATATATGCTTAGTTTCCCTATGCTGAGGGGACGTTTGGGGAAATGGATGTTAGCATTAATAAAATTTGATTTGTAGTATGTCCCAGCAAAGGCTGTTAAAGGACAGGTCATTACAGATTTTCTTGTGGATAATTCGAAAGATCTGAATGACCAGGGGACAAATATAGTTGATATAGAGGTCAACTATTGGAAATTGTATTTCGATGGATCTAAGCACAAAGATGGTGCAGTGGTTGGAATCCTCATTATCTCACCAGAGGGTATTCCTTCAGAATTCTTTTTTGAATTAAAGTATCCTTGCTCTAATAATGTTGCTGAGTATGAGGCTTTAATTTTAGGTCTCAAAATTTTAATCGACAAAGGAGCTTTAGAAGTTCAAATTCTAGGGGATTCACAGTTGGTTTTAAAGCAGCTATCAAAGGAGTTTAAATGTAATAATGAGACGTTACAAAAATATTTAGTAATTGCTTGGGAATTGTTAACGTCGTTTCAAAAAGTTTCTTTGGTACATATCCCTAGAATTCATAATGAAATTGCCAATGAGTTGGCTCAAATCGCTTCGAGATATTGGATTGGTCTGGAAACTGTTAAGAAGTTATCTAGTATCCATCAAATTTTAGTACCAGCAAATGAAAGAGAAGTGCTGTGTATGGATGAATGGGAGGACTCTGATTGGAGAAAGACTATTGCTCGGTATTTGAAAGATCCCAATACTGCAGTTGATAGAAAAATAAAGTTACGAGCAATGAACTTTATTTTATTGGCTGATGAGTTATATAAAAAAGGGGATTGATGGAAGTTTGATGAGATGTTTGAGTCGAGAAGATCAGAATATTGCTTTGGGTGAAGTTCATAATGGAATCTATGGTGCTAATCAGGCAGGAAAGAAAATGAGATGGGTGTTATATCGCAATCATGTATACTGGCCATCTATGATAAAAGATTGTATTGATTATGCAAAGGCATGTCAAGAATGTCAGAAACATGGTTTGATACAACAGATTCCACCAGCCGAATTACATTCGATAATAAAACCATGGACATTTAGAGGTTGGGCTTTAGATTTAATTGGGTTGATTCACCCTCCCTCATCGAAACAACATAAGTTTATTTTGGTGGCTATTGATTATTTCACAAAATGGGTTGAGGCTATTCCGTTAGTAGAAGTTGGTCAAAGTGAGATAATTGACTTTGTCGAGGAAAATATTATCCATCGATTTGGAATTCCTCAGACTTTAAGTACTGACCAAGGGACTATGTTTACTGGCTAGCGAATTAAAAATTTTGCGGCTTCGAGAAATATTAATATGGTTACTTCGACTCCTTATTATGCACAGGCTAATGGGCAAGTAGAGGCAGTAAATAAGATATTGATAGGCTTGATTAAAAAGCATATCAGGAATAAGACTCGAACGTGGCATGAAACTTTAAGCCAAGTACTGTGGGCCTATCGAAACTCACCAAGAGGTTCGACAGGAACTTCACCTTATAAGTTGGTATATGGCCATGATGCGGTATTACCATTGGAAATTAATTTGAATACTTTAAGAGTATCGAAACAAAATGATTTACCAATTGATGATTATTGGAATGCAATGTTTGATTAGTTAAATGAGTTAGATTCAGAGCGAATCTTGGCACTTGAGAATATCATACAATAGAAAGAAAGTGTTGCTTGAAATTATAATCGTCGAATTAAAGAAAAATCTTTCAAATTAAAGATATCGAGTCAGGAAAAGTGATTAACTCGATCAATGGGAAATACTTAAAACCTTTCTATTGTTGGCAAACTTAAAAGTTTAACATATATTAAAGATCAGAAAGGATGGAAATTGCAACAAAATAAAGTTAGAAACAAAAGGAATTCAAGGTGCCAATAGTTTTGCCAAATCGGAGCGCTGCTTTGTTCTTTTGTTTTCCAGGGTTGTAAGCACTTCAATTTGCTTGAACTTGTCAGCTTGGATTTTCTCAAGTTGTTTTTCATATTCTCCTTGTTCAGTATCGAGTGAGACAAGTTTCTGGATAAGAATATGTTGTTCTTGTTGGGCTGCAGCAAGATGTTTGGCTATAGTGGCTCGATTTTGGTGAATGGTGGCAAGTTGTTTCTGAATTTGGGCCAATTCTGTTTCAAGTCTTGCTTCTTCTTGATCATGGAAAGCTTGGACATAGATATCATGAGAAATCCTCAGATCAAATTCTTCACGAGAAGCTTGAATGGGTTGAGCAGTTACAAGAATATTGTCTATTTTTAATTGGGCTACAGCTTCTTCATTTTCAGTTTCTTGAAGTTGAAACTAAGATGCAATGTTCTCATTCAAAAGTGGTTTGAATTCTTGAATCGAAGTAGAGTATGGAGTATTGGTTGGGAATTCAAAAGAGGATTTCAAAATGTCGGCCAAGAGTTGGTTGAGAATCGGATCATTAACCCAGGTGGTAGGTGGATGATCCAAGAGCTTGATGAGTGATCGAAGTTGTTCCCAAGTGTTAGGATCTAATTCGATCAAAGGTTTTGATGTAACAGGTTTCGAAATTGTTGGTACAGGCACTGGTACTTTGTTTTCTTGGATGATTTTATTTAAAACAGAAGTTAAATCTTCCAAAGTAGCGTTAGTTGGAGTGATAGGAACATTTGATGTCCCTGGTTTTGGTCTTGGAGGAGTTTGGAGTGAAGGATCAGGTTACAAATCTGGAGGAGTTTCTATAACTGTAGATCGAGAGGAATCTGAATTGGTAGTATCACCAGCTTTAGAAGCAGAATCAGAATCTGGAACTGCTTGGTTCTCCTCAGAAAAGACAACTCGATCGTTTGGTGAAGTTGATTCGAGTCTGTGGGTTTCTTCTGGAGAATGTTGCAAAGGATTTGTTGTTGAATCAATCACCTGTGTTGTATGAGAAATAGGTGGGAAAGTAGCTGGAATTGTTTGAGTGGGTCTTGTGAATTGAATGGAGTCATGTGATGTAGATTGTTCTTGACCATGTTGTTGTGGCAGAATTGATTGGTCAAGAATCCCAGCAGTTGATGTCGAATGGGTGACAATGACAGGCTAGTATAGAAGGTACACAATTTCAAGTTTGAAATTTATTTTAAATTAAAAATATTGTATTATGTGTGTAGAGGTAATAGTGTTACCTGAGAAAGCCTGGATCTTAGTACTAGTTGAGAACCAGGATCAGAATCGACTGCACCTTCTGATGGAGAGGAGACAATAATAGCATTTTTATTGGTTGGTTCACTTTCATCAGCGCTCTTACTCGATGTTAGTAATACTAACTGATAAGAGATTCAGAATTGAGTTTAGATAAGAATATATAACTTATAAGGATTTTTAAGTTAAAGAGAGGAATTACAAAATTACCTTTCAAGAAGTTCTGGTAGGAGTTTTTCTACTCTTAGATGGTGGTGGTCGAAAAACTTCAGTTTTTCTTTTTTGAGTCCTTTTCGGAGAACCCTCAGCAACAGGGATGGTATGAATTGCAGTTTGTTTAATTTCCTCCAAGGTACGAGTGTACCTGGAATAATAAGTAGCCCACCATTCGAAATAGGATTTGGTGATGTAGAAACTGCGATCGTACACCATGAAATTGAAGTGGCCCCTACGCTGCTGATTCTTTAAGAGGCAAGAATCAAAGTCTTCTTGGATGGTTAAAGCAAAGTGACAGAAAGGTTCATCATTTCGAGGTTGTGGCGTTGGTATGGCTTGAGAAAGTCCAAATTGTCTAGCTGTCATATTTGGAGCATACAGGGTGATTTTGAATTTCTCCTTTTTGTGTAAAGGTAACCCTGTTGGTATTACTTGTAGAGCCAGCATGTTTGTCCAACTTCGATTTGCAAGATCATTTTCTTCATTGGTATCAGGAAAGAGTAAACGGTCCAACCAAACAGGACCACGGTTGCGACGCAAGAAAGGAGTGAAATTGAGTTGGTCATTGTCAAAATCTTTACAAGAATGGAAAAGGGAGAAAACAACCCAAAATCTATCTTCATCTAAATCGGTGTCAGAAAAATTTTGCTTGAACTCAGTCAATCGAAAACCTTCAATGTATTGCTTGTCAGTGTTACCACTTCCAGGTTTTGTCATAAAATTTTCAAAAATGGCATTAAGCCATAGTTGGAGAAGCCATAAAGGGCCTCCTGCACTGATGATTTTGTTATCTCGGAGGTCACAAACAAATTGACCAAATTCTTCAAAAATGTGCGCTAAGAAAAGCTTGGCCAAATTGAAGGCTTTCCCTTCGTAAAGAAGAGTG
Organism: Arachis duranensis; assembly: GCF_000817695.3. Taxonomy (NCBI): domain Eukaryota; kingdom Viridiplantae; phylum Streptophyta; class Magnoliopsida; order Fabales; family Fabaceae; genus Arachis; species Arachis duranensis. The sequence continues at coordinate 39,655,676 of NC_029780.3, forward strand.
GCTAGAGGAAGATAAATTCTCGACATTTGGAAACTTCGAGAGCAGAACAAGATGGCATTCAACCAATAAAATAGGAAGGCAACATGTTCATTATCGGTGATTTTTGTACCTTATGCACCCATGTTGTGGGCAATGAAGTCACTGTAAGGGTTGGTCATGACCACGTTGTATTGACGCTTTGATTGCATGTCAGGAGTGCAGTCTGGGGAATTGATCAGAAGCCCTGTAATAGCAGCCACATCCAGAAGCGAAATTCCAATCATTCCACATGGAAGGTGGAAGTTGTTAGTTGTTCTGTTCCAGAAACAGGTCACGGCCCCAATCATCCAAGGGTGAGTGGTTAGTGAAAAGTGGGAGAGCCTTAGTAATTCATGGATTCCTGAAGATTTCCAATCAGCGTTTTTGGTGGGCTCAAGACGCCAATACCAAGCTATGAAATCGTAGCCCCTAGGACTAATCTTTGGATTATTCCTGAAAGTTTTTTTATTAATAAAATGAGAAATATTGAAGGATTGATTTATTAACAAATCTTCCCCTTTGGCACTTGGGAAGAAAGAGAGTTTTTTGTTTGCCTTTTCCAGAGATTCAATTGGTCCAAGAGAACAATGCGTCTCGGCTCCAATGGTGAAAGTAATTAGGATTCTAGAGTCTTTGGATGGTAAATGAGGATCGTCGATGACTTCATCATTTACTTGGTTGAGAATGCAAAGAGCTTGTGGAGATGATGGTACAATTTCGTGACCTTTTCCTTTATCTTGAGTGGTAGTCTGAGAAGAAGAACTAGCCATTTTCAAGAGGAATAAAAGATTGAAGATTTTGTGAAGAAATCTGAAGCCGTTACTGAAGAAGGAATGTGAAGAGAAGTAACTTCGTGAAGAAGATGAAGTGACGGAGAGAGAAAGCGCAAGTCTCGGAAAACGTGTCGAGTGGATAAATCATAAGGGAAGATTTAATGTTAATTATTATTGATTTGGGAACTGACGTTTCTTTGGATTAAATACTCTATTTTTCGATAATGATATCAAAAGCAATCATATCAATTCAAGGGGGCAATTTGTTGGTTGAAAATATTTTCTACCGAAGAGAGTTGTCAGATCGATGTGAATTAAGTTTGATTTCTCGAGAAGACACGTACATAGGTATGAGTTTGAGAGTAGTCAACGTCGATTTAGGTTTCGATTATGATGTTGAATCGATTAAGGTTAAATCGAGTAAGGAAATCGATTTAAAGAATCGAGCAAAGTCTTCGAAAGTTGGTTGAATAGAAGTGAAAGCGGGAAGGTTAGTAGCTTTTATTACATAAGGAAAACATGGGGAATATCTACAATCACGCAGTGGGAACAGTTACCAAGAGTGATTGTATTTCAAAATTCATAATTTCTTATTTAATTGTAATTAATTGTAATTTAATTAACCGTTATGTAAAATAGCATATAAATACTGTGAAGTGTTAGGGAATAAGGGTTGGAACTTTCACTCAGAAAAAACACTCTAAGCATTCTCACATCTCAGCGATTCCTTGAGTTTGCAATCGAGTTACACTTTCTATAGGGTTCCTTCCACTTTCTTCTTCAATTTATTTTCTTTTCTGTAAAACTTAACGTTTCAATTACGTTTATTCTTCAAATGTTCTTTACTTCCTTTGTCTATTTTACCTTTCTGCACTTTATTCTGTTTGATTAGTCTTTCAATTTAATTTAAAATCGTTATTGCTTTTCTTTTAATTTTCAAGCAAATCTTCCTTTTCATAATTTATTTAGTTTTTATTTAAGAACTTTAATTTACGAACTGCACTTATCAATTTTACAAATTTATTTTATTTTTTTATTGTCAAAACTTGTCTAATCGAAGACACTTTGATGTACTTCTAGAAAATTGATACTCGCACAAAGGAGTTGGTTTTGCTTCCAGACCATTAGAATCAAACCACCATCAATTTGCTACAAATCGACAAAACAATGACCAAGTAAATAATAACTAAATTATCAGAAGTCCCAAAAAAATAGTGACATCCATTTTTTTCCATTGTTCAACCATTCTTTTTTTTTTCTCTCATCTTACTTCCTTCCTATTCCTTCTTTTTTCCATGGTGTCTTTTTTCAATGATCTTTTTCTCTCCTTTTTGTTTTCTTCTTATTCCACCATCATCATCTTCCTTCTTATTTTCCTACCTATTTGTCTAATATTCTAGAAAACCAAGTACTAATTGGTCAATTTTTTTAAAAATAAAATCTAATTTATCCAATGCAAAATATAAAAATTATGGAACAATTTAGATGTCACTCTAAATATAATTTGAGCTATAAATTCGAACCAAGGAACAAAGCACCGAGTTACTTCACCAGAACGAGAACTAATTACCTGTATTGTAAACAACTAAGCATAGATATTAGTATATGAAAAAAGATTAATTAAAAAATTAATAAAATAATAATTTATAATTTATATTATATTTCAGTCACACTATCTTAACTTAAAAATTAATTCCTCGCTTTATCATTTTACTAATTTTCTCACTTTAGAAAAAATTGATATTTAAAAAATAACATCCTATACATTAATACCCCATATTTATTCCATTATTCGGAAGTCTTAAGTTGGTGACATTGTCCTATTCAAGCTATATAGTTTGGAATATCAGATACTGTGTTCCATTATGAACTGGTAGCTTGTGCACAATGAAAAGTACAATTCTTGTTGAAAATAACGTATAATAGAACACGCTAATTTTACACTAACTGGGTACGTTCGCAAACAGTACCCTCGGACTAATTACTTTTCTCACATTCTGGTAAATAACGTATAACAACAATTTCTTTATTATACATAATGCAACCAACTAACATATTTACAATACATTTCGAGAACGGGAAGGATGAGCTGCAATTAGTACATTTGAGGCCATATTAATCTGATTTGAACAAATGATAGCACCTCACTCCCAATCGGTTTCAAAGAAACCAGCATCTTTCATTTCAGAGTAATAAACATTTTCCAAGTGCAAATCTTCCTCCTGTAATCAAAACACACAATAAGAACGCTGGTTACATCAACAAATTAAGTAACTTCCATAGTGGCAACTACAGTGCTTATGATGGCTATGGCCACTGCGGTGTCTCAAAAAGTGTTACCAAAATTAAAGTAATTTTTTTTACTATTTAACAATGGTTTTTAATCTAAAAAATAAAAGAAAAAGTGTTACCCAAATGTAAAAAAAGTGTAACTTTAATTTTAGCAACATTTGTATAGCTACCATAGCTATTGAAACATCTTCGTACTAGAATTTGCCATATATATATATATATATGGTATGATGGCACTATAACCTGGAAGAAGTCTGCCAGAAATGTTATATACAGAAGTGGAAGATAAAAGGCATGGTAACAAACAACTGTGACATGGTACAACCTGCAAACAAAAGTTAACACAGCATCAGTTTCATTAACCATCTTGTGAGTACAGATATAGACGAGTTATATTACAATTTTTTGCCCATCCAAGAATTTTTCAATCTTCAAAGCTATGTAGTAAAATCTTACCAGAAACCAAAAGCAGTGCCATTTCCACTAAGGCCACAAGCAAACAGTGCAAGTGCATTCATGATGAACATGATGGTAACATACTTGTAAAACGCAGGTCTTGCTGCAATGAAAAACAAAGGAAATGAAGCTAAGCAAACACAATCATAAGACTAATTATGCACATGATGTAACAATGCAGACAATTATTAAACTCACCAGGTAACCTCTCTCTCCACTTGGAGTGATACATGAACAATATGAAGCCATAAATAACAGTTAGCACCAGCTTATGGATGACCCACAAGTTCCACTTCGTGTGGTGATTACTGTCATTGGTGTCAATGAACAAAGGGATCCCAAATGCAAACAGATATATAGCCTAACAAAAAGGAAAAAGATCCAACAATTGATTCATACACAACCACAAGTAGAAGCAGGCTTCTAGCAGAGAAAAAGTTACCTTCAACAATATATCAAATCCAACAACAATTCCCGAAATACCAAAAGTCCTTGTCAATGGTTCTAAGCCAGTGGCATTATTCCCTTCAAATAAGAAGGCAAGCAGGCTCACTTCAAGAAACAGCATTCCTGATTTAGTGAACAAGGATAACAAGTTCCATGCCAGCTCTTTTCCAGGAGAACACTCCCATACCTGTACCTCAACATAGAATTAAAACAATTTTACCTTTCAGACACTAACATGTAACCTCCAGTGCCATAAATCTTTGCCTGATTTCACTTAGCTTATACATTTAAACACCTTACAATCAAAATATTCCTTAAACACCTATTGCTGAAAAGAATTAAAACTTCAAAAGCAAACATCAAATAGCATTAGAAAACAATACAATACAACAACAAAGCCTTGGTCATGAATCAGATCTGCACTCAGCCCATCTATGCTTAAATCTCTTTTGAACGGCTCATTCAAAATCTCCTTAGCATTAGACAATAACAGTAAACCATTTTTTCTGGTCATCACCACCAATGTCTGCAATCCACCGGAGCTCAACAAAAACGTTTCCAAAAGCTCTTTACTATTTTTTTTCCAATATACAAAACTTAACATGAAACACCACTTGAAAATATAATGCGCTGATAAAAAAAAGTTGAAATTTTAATATAAATGCAAGTCAAAAGAGTCTTTCAGTATACACTAATCAGTAGTTACCTTTTAAGCCAATTACTGTACAAGTAAAAAAATTAAACACAAGTAGACAAGGGGTTGATGCATCAAAATTAATTTCAATAACAAACAAACGAATATGAAAGACTCATAATGTGAGCGACCTGAAAAGTTGACCAAGCAAGGTTGAGCAAGCTAACGAGCCAAAGGGAGAAGTAATAGGAGATGATGATGTGAGAGCGGCCATGTGAGAGCTTCCGGAAGCTGTTTCTAGATTGAAGTGCCAAGTACAGAACGAACAAGAACGACGCGATTATCAGCACCGCGTTGTGCCAGAACCCGTGGCACTCGAAAACCCAATCGTGGAACCTTCCAGAAAGTACTGGAATTTCAGAAGATGATGAAGAAGAAGAATAATTTGCTGCAGATGCTGACACTACCGACTGCGGCATTTTTCTCCCCTTGCGAGGGAAGTGTGGGGAAAGGGAAATTGGGGGTGGAAGGAAAAACCCTAATTAGGGATTATATGAGAATGGAATTGGGAATTGCACAGAAGGAAGATTGATCGATTAATGCGGGGGCTATGGGAATGGTGACATGTTAAGGTTAAGGAATCGTGTGCCTCGTGGGAGTCAGGAAAGCCAAAAACATAGAAAAATGGAAATAATGGCATGGGGGGTGGTTCAAAGTTTTGGGATTTGTTTGATCATGGATTCTGCTATGTCTATGGTCACTAGACTCTCTACTCTCTTATTTCAATATAAAATCATATTTTTCTTAGAAAAAAAATATATATAGATCCACACATTTTAAATCGAGAACAAATTCATTTTTTATACAAAATCATTCACCATCATTTAAAATATGGAAAAAAAACAAATAAGTCCTTAACTTTTTAAACTTTTGACAAATACATCCTGACAAAATTTAAATACAAAAAAGTCTCTGACTTTAACAAACAAAGGACAATTTAGTCCTTCCGTCTATTTGCCTCTCATACACCTAACGGAACTGGCTGACGTGGCTGAAACGGTGTCTAAGTGTCCGTTACGGTGCCACGTTGGAAGGGGAAAAAAGTTTGAAGGACAAATAAGTCCTTGACGTCATTTTACAAATAAAGTTCGAAGGACAAATAGGTCCTTGAGAATTTTTTGTCTCTAAGAATGGAAATTTCACTGGTCCTGACTCTACACCAGTGAGTCTTAACTAGCTATTGGTTTAGTTAAATTGTTTTCCTTCTCGTTCCTTTTCATAAAATGTCCAGCCTTATCAACTTGCTTACTTTCTTATTTTGGTATTTTAGGTAACAAGTGCTTTCGCTGAACGATTAGATGGTCCAGAAATTGACGCCGAGATAAACCAAATTTTCTAACAGGTTTTTCTCCTCTTCTTTTTCTTATGAAGTAAATTTTGTTGTTTGTCAATATTCATTTTGGTTATTATTGTGGATATCTGAGTATAGTAAGCTGACAATGACATTAGCTACATGGTGGCTTGGATATAAAGATGGGATTCTCGGCTCTATCATAATTTGTGCAAAGTTGATATAGAAATACACCCTTTAACTGAAACACTTATATGTCGATGCTCTTTCATTGAAAGAATACTTAATATTTGTGATTTTTCTGTGTTCAACTGTTTGGGATTCCAGGATTTGAGAATTGGTGGTTTTAACAAGAGTTGCCAACAGTTATTATTGATGTGTTTACAGCTTTGAGCCATCTTACTCTACATTATTATTAAATGACTGTATTGTACTCTCTCTCAACTTTTGTAGATTGTGGAACTTAATGGTTAAATCTTATTTAGTGTCACCAAATGCAGCAACACATATATGTAGTTTAGATTATATGTATAGTGTGATGGCTTTAGGGGATAACTTTCTTGAAGTTTAAGTAATATACGCTACATTTTTAGCAAGTGATTTTACATAGCTTCAGGAATATGAAACTTTTGGAGGTTGAATTTTTAGCTCCAGATTCTAAAGAAAGAAAAGAATATTTTTCTATTAATTGTCTAACGATTTTGTGTTTGTCAAATATATATGCATAGGTCAAAATAAGTTTGTCACTTATATCTAATATATATGCATAAATATGTAAATTTCTTATTACAAACATTAATAGGTCAAAATAAGTTTGCAATTCAAATAATATTATTGGGACTTCTTTCTGTATAATTGACATGCATATTTTCCAAATTTCAACAGTGATGACAGATATCTTTTGACTATTATAGTAGTACTAATCTATTCCAGAAAATGAATTATGATCAATTATGGATTAATGTCACACAAATCTAGTTTTGATGCATGTACTAATTCATTAAAGTGTAAAAGTTTAGTCAAATTTCGAGTGCAAAAATCCAAACTTGGAGTTCACATTAGTTGAAATTGCAAAGGATCCGCATAAAAATTTTGATTGCTTCCTCTTATTTGTCTCTATATATTTTGTATGTCTAGTCATTTAATTTATAATATTTATTTTGATTTATTTTATTATTTATTGGTGAAGAAGACTACTCAACTTAAAGAATCTGAGGATGAAGCTGCAAAAATGCAGAAGAGGAGATCGATGAAGTTCTTAGATGGAAATGAAAGATGTACAAAGTTTGTTATATTAAATGAGAGAAATACAAAATTGTTTGAGTATGATGATTAAATCCAGATGTCTAAGTAACTTATAATTTGCAACTATATTTAGATGTTTGACCATTTAACATAAACAATTGTAATAAATATTAGATTTCAATCCTCTAGTTTGCATTTAACAATTTCAATCACAATTGCAGCAAGAATATTATAGCTATGGTAAAAAGATTTTGTTTAATCCCTATTAGTTGAAATCTCTTATGAATTTGGACCTTAATAAGTTTAAAATACACCTTACAAATATAAATAAGAGGATTTGTTTTAAAAAAATTATTATGGCTCGAAAGATCCTTTATCTTGTTTTTTTTATACAAATATATTGTTTAAAAAATCTTATTTTTCTTTAAAACAAATTAATTATGTAACATAAAATATAATTCACAAGTCATAATATTTGTATGATATTATTGTTGAAATAATAAATGAAAATGACATTACTTTGCCATAAAAATATGAGTTCTTTTGAACTAAGATATGTATATAGTGTATAGAACTATTTATAAAATTGTAAAGCTATAAAGCAGAAAATATGTATTTAAGAAGTCATTAAAAAATAACTAAAGAAGTACATCCATCAAACCTAACAAATAAATACTCAATAACTAAAGTATTGTAATTTATCTAGATTACTAATATTATCTTTACATCTCATGGTTTGTGTGCATATTCCAAAACTCATTGGCCGTCGTTATAATTTGTAACTTCTTCTAATTGATCCGACTCCTGAGTAAATGCACAGCAGTTATCATGCAAATATCACGATCCACAAGCTGCAATTTAATTATTATAAATTAGTACCACAAAATGAATTTATAGATATTAGAGATTTATTTTGGCTGCTCACCTTATTGTTACCCTTTGGTTTAAACTCAAAAGTCATATACATCCACTTCATTGCCCAGGTTGTAGAGTTCCAGCTTGAACTACATTGAGGTATATCTTCTGGCCTTTTGATTTTATAGTCATGAAATTGTTTATTATACTCTTGAATACCATCATCCTTGTAAAAGTTCGACATGATGATTTGCTCCAATATGTTTGCCTGATTTCAATTACGTAGTTAAAGATTCAAAATAATATATCAGCAAATAAGCTTAAAAAAAGTTTTATTAGCCTTATTAGTGTATTAATAACACGTTCACGATAGTGAATTTTATAATCTTCAAAATGCGTGTCCAAGTGATAGATTGTTCGGTCGCCAACCGAGATTACCATTAGATACCAATGATCACCCTCTTGAATAGGAACATATATATAGACCATAAAGTTTTAACGTGAGTTATGTATGTTGATAAGAAAAAACTATATTCAACAAAAAATAGATAAAAAAAATCTTACAAATTTTAAGTCAGTAGAAGGTTGCATGAATTTATAAATATAGTGTTGCATCTTGTGCTTTAAATCTATCTTGCCGAAGACATCTACTTAAAAACATTAATGTGTTAATGTAACTGTTAGTATACGATAAAGCATGGAACTTTATTAGCATTATATTTACAACTTATAATCAGTAAAATTATTTTATTATGTGTTATAGAGCATACCAAAAATCGTGGTGGAAGTTGCCATGTTGTCTTAAAACTTACATAATATTGATCGTCAGTGCCTCTTAATGCCACTAATTCAAGAATCTGAACTATAATCCAAATATATTACTAGATTATGCAAAAAATCAAATGCAAGTTAATTATTAGATGGTTTCTGTACCTTATCAATAATGGGTCTGCCAAGTATGAAATGATCAAAGTTTGATCTAGTAGCTCTAATCTTGTCTTATACCACAAGTTCTTCACTGTATCAGTTAAATACCAAAACATATTAAATGGATCCTCATTGATCGACAACACGATAATATCAGCTCAACTTTCGATGAATCTAGCGCTGCTGAAAATGCATATGCACAGGCTTTTATCTGATCTTCCAAAAGACGCATGGTTGGAGTTGGCATAAATTTACACTTCATTGACTACAAGTTTTAAAACAAAATAATTGGCATTACTCATAGTAAACTAGATGGTTAATTAGCACTACTTATAACAAACTAGATGATTAAAGATTGGTTTCTAAGAGGTAATTACGTTGGTAATCGTAAAGAAATAAATGGGTCTTCTATAGTCTTTTGTGGGTTGGCTCAGTGCAGAAGATGTCTTGGATTTGTTGAATGATTTGGATTCAATATCCTAAGAAAAAAATAAATTAGTAAACAATTATTATCTTGTTAAGAATATACAAATAAAAAATATTATGATGTATGAATTTTACTGCACATGCCTATACCTTTGATATGTTTTTCTTTCTCTTTGCACCTGTTATAGTTGGGGATACTGGTTTGTTCTTATTGATTTCGATGTTGAATGCATCATTGGGAGTGAAAAACCTCTTATCCAACTCAATAAGATCTTCATCATCCGATATAGCAGTATGGATATCAATATCCGAGCCCTTAGCCTTCAATCTGTTTGGGAATGGACGTGTCTTTTGTGAAGAAAGTTTGGTTAGAGTCTCAAAATCATTGTTATGAATTAGTTGTGCCATCATTGTCTCAATGCGACTTACAGATTTGGGTATTTTATCAATTTTTTATCTCGAGTCATGTTTGCAACTCTTATTGACTGCAAAAATTTTAAGTAAATTAACTCTATAAATGTAAAAATAAAAAAGATAATTCTCTTAATTTTGTCGTAAAGATACAAAAAGAGTGATGGTTTCTCTAACCACAGCTAATAGCAAAAAAAGATAGGAATTAAACATGAAGAGCATGAAAACAACCCATTTGATGTTGTATAATATGAATGGGATGAGAAGAGCCTTTAAGAATGTTGATCATGTGTTGATTATTTTCATGGGATTGATATACATACAATATATTACATAGTATAATTTACATTACTATTTGTCAACTTAATTACTTGCATGTTAAGGAAGACCTCCTCCACTTTATTTAACAATTTTTTACTTTTATCTAGAATCTTGTTTTGAATAACATCATCGTTGATAGCTAGGTCATCCTGTATAAAAAAAAATATAAAAGATTAAATTACTCATACTTAAATCCAATAAAAAATAAAAAGCCATTAAGGCTGGGTTTGGTAAAGTTTTTTCAGGAGGTGCTTGTGCTTTTAAAAAGCACAAGCATGTCATTTTGCGTTTGGTAAATTAAAAAGCTCAAGTGCTTGTGCTTGCGGCTTTTAAAAGTTAGGGGTGCTTTTGAAAGCACCTAGGAGGGAGCTTTTCAAAGCTGGCTTATGCTTACCAAATTTTTTTCATTTTCCCGCACATATTTCCCGCTATTATATTGCCATTAAAATCTTCATATATTTCTAACTTCTCTTCCTAACCTTCATAAAATCTAACACAATCTTCATATATTTTTTATTTTTCAACCTAATCTTCACAAATTTCAACACAAATACATCTCTATCACATATTAGGTATGAACTTCTATCTATTTATATTATTTTTTTGCGTTAATTTTGTATTTTTTCAGTAGATCTATTATGTTTGTTTGTTTTTTTCTGTTCTTTGAAACGGGAAGAGGTTGATGAAAACCAATCATAAAATTTTTTTTGCATGAGCATTAGTCCAAATTATAATAACAACATGTATATACATATGTAAATATAGATATATAATCATAAGAGTAATTATAGTAATTTAGGTAATTTAGATTATAGTAATTTAGGTAATTTAATATTTTTAGTAATGATGTTTAGGATAAAATAAATTTTTATGATACTTATATAAAATTTTAAAGTTAAAAAATAGAAGAATTTATTTATTATATTTATGTTTATTATGAATTTTTTATTTTAGGTTCCTGTGTTATTATTAGCCTACTAGAATAGAATAATATTGTATGTTTATTAGTCTTATTAATTGATAATAATACTTTATAAAATTTATTATTGTGTACCACATAACAAGTATTTAGGTATACCTGACTTAAAATTTTATGATTTACTTTGTTTTCAATCTTTCAATTTTTGTATGAACTTATGGAATAATTTTTGTTATCATATGATAAGTTTGATGGATACAACAATGAATTTGATCACATCTGAAGAGAAAAATGATGGAAAAGAAATTGCACAATGGAACAAAAATTTAGTAGACATCTTTTGTGCTTTGTGTGTGAAAAGTATTGAAGCTGGTAGCAAACCGGGCATACATTTTGATACCAAAGGTTGGAAACAATTGATAGCTGAATTCACAAAAGCTACGGGAAAAGAATATAATAGAAAACAATTGAGAAACAAATGGGATCAGTTGAAAGTAGATTGGAAGAATTGGAAGCAATTGAAAGGGAACGAGACTGGACTTGGATGGGATTCTGCTAAAAAGACAATTGATGCAAGTGAAGAGTGGTGGGCTAAAAAATTAGCGGTTAGTATTCTTAAGCTTAGTTTAGTAAGCATAGTAGCATACATATTGATATATATAATTAGTACTAAGTATCAATATTTTATGTAGGTTATTCCAAAGGCTAAAAAATTTAGAAAAGAAGGGATTCATCCAGATTTTGAGGCAACATTGGATAGGATGTTTCAAAGAACAGTTGCAACAGGAGAAGATGCTTGGACTCCATCTTCCGGAATAGTTCCTTCTTCAATTGAGAAAGATACACAACTTGAAGATAGTGAAGATTCTGATATAGAGCATGAGTCTAGTGTTATAAACATTAAAAGAAAAAGGGAAAATTTCACTAATGCTAATACTTACAAGAAAGCAAAAAAAGTTGGAGGTGCTCAGAAATTGTCACACCAAATTGATAGACTTTGTGAGGCTGTGGAATGTAGGAGCTCCAATAAAAATGATACTTTGGGACCTAGTATAACTCAAGCAATAGAAGAATTGGATGCTATACCGGATATAGATCCACTTGGACAAATTTATATGTTTGCAACTCGACTCTTCTTGGATAAAGATAAAAGAGAGCTGTTCGTTGCCTTAAAGCATAAAGAAGTCAAAATTGCGTGGTTAATGAACGAAAAGAATGTCCAAGAGGAGAAGGAGAATAATTTATTTACAAAGCTTTTTTAAGATTTTTTTACATTCATTTTATAGACCATGAGTTGTGTCTGCTGTTTACATTCATTTGCTTGGATTTGTTTATTTTATTTGATCTTCTTTATTGCAAATAAAAATTACAATACTTTCCTTTCTTGATATATTATTCTTTTTTTTAATCTTTGTATTCTTTCTTTTAATATAATTATTATACAGTGCATTGGAATATGGAAATTGATTATGATGAAGAGGAAGAGGAAGAATTTGATCGAGTTTTAACTTCTACAGCATGTTTGGTCTTCCAATATTATAATAAGTATATCTATAAAAGACCATGCATGAAACTTCTACACAAACAGGAAACAAATGGCTTAAAGAGATATTAGAAGGGAATAATAGCCGTTGTTGCAGCATGTTTAGGATGGAAAAAGATGTTTTCAAAAGACTATGCTATGATTTGGAAACAAACTATGGTTTATGTGCCTCAAGGAGAATAAGTGCTGCAGAAATGCTAGCAATGTTCCTATTTGTACTAGGAGGTGGAAACTCAAATAAGTCAACTAAGGAGCGGTTTCAACATTCCGGTGAAACAATAAGTCGAAAATTTGAAGAAGTGCTACAAGCTGTGTGCAAAATGGCCATAGACATTATACAACCAAAGGATCGTGATTTTAAAGAAGTGCCTACAAAATTAAAGAATGATGATAGATATTGGCCTCACTTTAAGGTAATTTATATATTATTTATTTTAAAAAATATTATAAATAATTACCAAAAAAATTATTATCTTTCATTGCATGTGTTGGTATTAAATTTGCTTTATAGTATTTGTAAAATTAATGTTCTAATCATGTTAATCATAGGATGCAATTGGTGCTATAGATGGAAGTCATGTGCCAGTGATTGTGTCTACTGAAGACCAAATTCGATTTATTGGTAGAAAAGGAATTCCAACCCAAAATGTTATGGCTGCATGTAATTTTGATATGGAATTTACTTTTGCTTTGGCCGGTTGGGAAGGGATAGCTCATGACACAAGAGTATTTTTATATGCAATTGGTACATCTGAGTTGAACTTTCCAAAACCTCCACCAGGTAATACTTGATTATCTTTAAGATTAAATTATATACTCCATATATAGATTTAATTTCTTATCATGTTTTCTTTCATTTAATAATATACAGGTAAATACTATTTAGTAGATGCAGGCTATCCAGAAAAGAAAGGTTATCTAGGACCATACAAAGGAGCAACATATCATTTGCCAGAATTTCGTCGTGCTAATGGACCTTCTGGATACTACGAAATATATAACTATGCTCATTCTTCACTTAGAAGCGTGATAGAACGTACATTTGGAGTTTGGAAAAAGAGATGGAAAATTTTACGAGATATGCCTAGTTTTAGCTATAAAAAACAAATTCAAATTGTTATTGCAACAATGGCTCTGCGTAACTACATTAGACGTTATTCTACAAGTGATCGTAAGTTTAAAAAATATGATCAGATGGACGTTGAGCTTGAAGAAGAAGATGGATATGGCGATGAAGGTGAAGTTGAAAATGGAGTTGAAAAAGTTGGAGATGAGTTTCTTGGAACTATGGAGATGGTTCGAAATAATATAGTATTAAGTTTGATTGGTGGAAAAAATTATATTATAGTAATTTAGGTAATTTAATATTTTTAGTAATGATGTTTAGGATAAAATAAATTTTTATGATACTTATATAAAATTTTAAAGTTAAAAAATAGAAGAATTTATTTATTATATTTATGTTTATTATGAATTTTTTATTTTAACATTATTTTATTTTAAAATATTATATAAAATTTTAAAGAATTTGAAAAAAAAATTATTTTTTTGTTATAAACATGTTTATTATAATTTTTTCAACTTTTAAAAGCTGTTTTACCAAACACAATTATGGTGCTTGTACTTATTAAAAGCCATTTTTAATTTGATTTTACCAAACGTAAGTGCTGCAGCTTTTAAAAAGCTGTCTTTTAAAAGACAGCTTTCATAAGCTACTTTTAAAAAGAAAAAGCTTTACCAAACTAAGCCTAAGTCTTACCTTGGCTTTGGGAATTATACTTCCAATTTGATCAATTAGACCAATTGTGATAAGATCACAGTCTGTAGCCAGTGAGACATTCTGTGAATTACATGCATCATTGGGCACTAAATCCTCGTTAGGAGGAATATCCATTATTGTTATCAACTGAAGAATATTGTATGAGTAAAATTAGTTGAATGATCAATATTTGGAATAATTTATCAAAGTGTAAAAAGTTAGTCGGAGTGAGCTAAGGGACTATATACACACCTAATAAAAGTAGTTAAATTTCAATTCTATCTATTTTTTAATTTTTAAACTAAGTGAGTAATCTTAAAAATTATCATGTTATCTTATCTTTAGTTAAAATCAAATATAAATTAAATTTTATCTTGATTTTTATTTTAAAATTTAACCAAGTGAGTTTTAAATTAATATGATTATATCTTATCTATAATTATTTTAAGTCGATAAATACTTAAACTATGATGATGATGATGATGGACGACTCATTAATAGGTAAACAAAAATAGAAACAAAACAATCGATTGAAATTATCAAGGAAAACTCGAGGAATCTAGTTGAATAGCACTACACATGTGTTCAAGCTTTAACCAATCAATTGAATGCATAGTTCAAAATACTTCAATTGATTTCATGCACAAAATGATCGATTGAATGCATACCATAGTGGATTTCACGCATTCTTCAATGGATTTGTTTCCTACTTCAATCGATTGATTGCATATCTCAATTGATTTTAAGAACAATTCAAACATGTTCAAGCATCTGGAACAGATTTTCTTCATTTTTCACACATTTCCTTCAATCTCCATACCTTAGGATAATGCCCCTTGGGTTTGTAATGCCTAGATTAGTGTATAGAAGATTAATTACTTCTCCTTGACGATTAATAGCTTCAGTTTGCCTGTCTTGATGCTGCCTCGTATCAGCAAATTGTCCCTCGAAGTATAATCTTAGGCTTCGCAATTCATCCTTCAAATTTCGCATTGTTGGTGAAGGAGGCAGTGGTGGTGGGGATTCCTAGGATTGTACTTGCATCTCAAGGTCTTGTGGTTGTTCTTGCGCCTGAGGTTCTTGGGCATCTGGATCTTTTTCCATTTGCCTTAGAGTTCTGTCTTGGCTACATTATTGAAGATGATACTTTTCTCTTCACTCAAGTCAATTCCAAGCCATTTGAAAATTTTGATCCATTGGCAACATATCCCAAACCAACACTTGATTTTTCGATCTTCATTTCAAGCATATGATGAAGGCCAGTTTATCTCCTTTCCAGTCACCATAGCCCAAAGCACTAGAATATCTTCATTAAACAAGATTCTGTGATTATGTTTTCTTGGAATCAACACGTATGAAAATAAATACATCAATATACGCTGCTTATTACCCAAACCACTACAACTTATATTACCTCTAGCATCCATGTGTTGATCCTCAAACTATAGACTCTTCAAACCAACCAATCTATCATATTGACCCATTCCTTATTTGCCGCAATACCTCCAGTAAATTTTTCCCCGTGATAAACTAAATTCTATTGTTCAGCTAATTATTCCATAGTAACTCTATAATGCTGTGACCCTAAATCAAACTCAATCAGTGGCATTACTTCCTCATCCTCTTCATCACTTTCAGGAACAACATAATTTAAAGTACTATAAACTGCCCTAACCAAGTGGGGATAATATTCATTTTTAGTTTGTACAAATTCAGTCAAATGTTGTGTTTGCAAAGCATTCCAGGCCAAATTATAATGTCTACCATGAATGAAATCTGCTGTTACGTACCTGGGAGGAATAATCGCTCTTGACTCGAACTTCTCTACATAGTTGTTCAATGCTCTCGGAGACCGCAACCACCTTGCCATGTAATGGGATGACGCAACTAGTCTGGCGGATGCAAAACTTTCACCTTAACCTTAGCTCTCTTTACGTTTTCAGTTCTAGCTATTTTGGGAATATTGGTTCGGTGGATTTTCTAAGAATTTGGATGGGGATTAATAATATGTATGTGGTTCAAAACAGGTGTTGATGAGATTGGAGAAGATGAAGAGAGAAGTTTTCTGGATTTAGAGAGAGAAGAGAGGTTATCCAGATATGGAGTTATGTTTAAAAAAAAAGGAGGGAGGCTAAACACGGATAGTCATCTGGCATAATATATAAGGCAGATGAAATTCAATCGAATTTATTATAACATTAATCGATTGAATGTAGAAAAAAACCTTACTCACGTCATATTTTAATCGATTGTATTATATTACCAATCGATTGAATATGAAAATACCATTAATCCATACAAACTTCAATCGATTGTATTATGATTCCAATCAATTGAATTATGAAAACTCACATTGCTAGACATGAGTTCAATCGATTGGGTAATACGAACAATCGATTAAATAAGAAAAAGCCCACATGTCTTGCAAAATTTAATCGATTGTGTATCAATTCCAATCGATTAAATTATGGGAAACCTGAAATTCAATCGATTGTTTTGTGAATCCAATCGATTGATTTTCTAAGAAACACAATTTCACAACCCTATACAGATGTAACAGATCAAGGATAAAATTTTAATCGATTAAGATTGCCAAAAAGATTATTATGATTAATGAAAGATCTAATTTGTTATTGTTTTTATTTTTTATTATTAATAAACATGATAAATGAATGATAAAATAAAAATTTATGAAATAAAAAATATATTTTATAATTAAATAATTTATAAAGGATTAATTTGTAATTAAAATTAGATAAAGACTATTTAGCAGTTATTAGAAAACTTAAAAAAACATGTTTTGTTATGGGACCATTTAATGGTCCAAATGTTCTAGGACCATCGAATCATTTGCCCAAATACATTATTTTTTTATTTACCAAACACAAAAGGAGGAATTTGTGCTTTTAAAAAGCACAAGCACCTTTTCGAAAGATTTTACCAAACCAATCCTAAGAAGATAACAAGGCAACTAGGTCTCTAGCATCCAAAACAACGTGATTTCAAAGCAAAAAAGGTTGCATTCTTCCGTGATGATATATAATACCAATCATGCCTATTACACACATAGACAATTACATTAAATCCTAGGATAATAAATATAAAAATAAGTGAATTGTAGCCAAATATATAAATAAAATAATGAAATGGTACGCAATAATATAATTATACTACCTCTTATTGTATTAACTTTTCTTATTTAGATCTGTGGCCATAACATTCTTCCCATCTTATCTCAAATTTTTCTCAGCCGTGACTATAACACATACTTAAGCCTAGTCACCAGTAAATGAAACCCATTTTTCTTGTGCAGTTAATAAAGAAAAGCCCAACTTCAATCCTTAATAATGAATTACAACCAAAGGGATTCCACCAAAATAATTATAATAAACAAAAGTAATGGCATTATAATTGCATTTTTTGTACCAAACTAAATAACTTATTAACATATTTGCAAAAGCTCGCTGAATTCAAAGATGACAACAAAATTAAGCACTAATTGCCTTGCGAATCATGCCTACATATACTTTACAACATGTTCCTAAATAAATAAAACAGTGTGATCTGGATTGTATTAATTTGAAAATCTAGAAAGAGTACAACAGAGGCAGCAAAACAAGGCATGAAAAGACTCAGACTTTTATTTGGAAGCTTTGATATTTCATCCATCTTGATTATTGTTCATCCTAGTCTTTTTTTGGAAAACATATCAATGTTATTACGTAACTTAACAATGGCAAATTTGGTGATGTTAGGATATTATTTGAATGTTATTATCTACTTCTGTTTGGATGTTTAATATACCAAAATATAAATGAAATTGACTATGTTTATCTAACTATTTGCTACATATATTCGAATTAGTGTTATACATAGATGATGTCCAAGATTCATGCTATGTAAATAGCCAAATAGCATCATTCAGTACATCAATTGATTCACTTACATAAAATACGAATTCTAATTTCCTACTTTTCAGTCCTTAATAACAAAAAGCAAGAATAGAAAGAACAATAAAACTTGCCATAATGGTCAACAAACTAACGATTTTTTCTTTTGCTATTTAAATAACTCAACTTCTTCTCCAAATTAGCCAGCCTCTTTAATTCTTTCCATAGTCCTCTTCTAAATCTTCACTGTCATTATCATACACTAACTTATTCACACGTCCCAATTTTTGCAAGATGAATTTGTAGTGATATTGAAGCTTCAACTGCAGAAAACAAAAATTGATTACCAAAACCAATTCAATCGAAATCAATGATAATATTATATTACCTTGTAGAAAGGGTAGCCAAGAAATAATCTATTTGGGTTTGTCTATGTCTTCGACTTGTACAGTATGGCATAGACCCCATAGAAGCACCTTGGAGCAATGTTATCTCTCTCGTTCTAGCTTGCACACAATGAATGGTGGATGATACTAGGCCTCATTATGAGCACGATGATACTCCTTCACTGGCCAAAGAAAATAATGCAACACCTCAAACAAACTCTTACAGAAATGATTACTACAATGTCACATGGAGTTTGTCTTCAATTTGAAGAGTTAGGGTAGCTCCGAAAATGGTGTCGCATTCTGCTCCACGGACCTATTTGTTCTTATACATTTTAGAAAGTTGACACTTTGGCACTGTAATGGATACATAGCACCATTAAAGTTATATCAATACCACATCAACTGTCTCCATTATGTTTTGTAAAGGATATTGCACAAAAAGACCCAAATGTCCTTCGTATGAAATGATGATGCATGATTTTGTATTTTCCAATCCTGAGGGATGAATTTGTCTTTGATTTAAAAGATCATGAACCTATCTGTCTTTTTCTCTAAAAAGACCCACACTTATTTCATACCAGTTACTGTTTTCTCGATTAAAAAAAGAGTAAAGTATCATTTTTCTCCCCAGCATTTAGGGTAAGTGTTATTTGTGTCCGTAAGTTTACATCACCCTATCTGTATCCCAACTTTTATAAAAGTGATTCAATGATATCCTACCATCAATTATACTAACAGATCAGATTATATTTTTCAATTATTCTCATTTGTATGTATTAGGTCTCAGTTGATTGTGTTCGATTTCAATATTGTACCCACTATTTGTGTTAAGGTTCAATTATGTCCATAAAAAAAGTGAATTATGTAAATGTTGCAGGAATTAGTTTCAGCTTTTGATGAGCTATTATCTAGAGTGGATCATCGATTCTGTCTAGACATTTATATTCTAACTTCAAGAAAAGATGTTCAAAACTCCAACTAAAGCTCATGATGTGTAATGGACGACAAGATAATATTGAATCACTTTTACAAACGTTAGTGATATAAATAGAATGATTTAAACTTTAGGAATATAAATAGGACTTAACCCAAATGTTGGGGATAATGGATCATCGTAGAAGAGACAAAAGGAGTGAAGGTTTTGTTATTGGAAGAAATAACTTTATTCAAAGGAAAAACTACTAAAATCGTCCCTAATTTATAGAGATATTGACAAAAATATCTTTCATTTTTTATAACTACAAAAATATTTTCAAAATTTTATAAAAGGTGATAAAAATAAGTAAAAATAATAGAGAAAGTTTTTGAAATCAACATTGTATTGTCAATATCATACTCAATGTTAACATAAGAAAAAAAATATTTTAAAATTCTTAAACAATAACATCCAAAACACAATTAAAAAAACATTGAAAATCTAAACTCAGTAAAAATTCAATTTTATTAGGCTTCATACTAGACTTGTTTGGTAACCTACTATAATGTTGACTGAAAATAGATGACACATACTCCAGCATTACCCAAAAGAATTTGCAGTGATATTGAAGCCTCAACTGTAGAAAACAAGAATCGATGACCAAAACAATTTAATTGAAATCAATGACAATATTATATTATCTTATAGATTGGGTAGCCAAGGAACAATCTATTTGGGTTTGTCTACATCTTCGACTTGTAGAGTATGACATAGACTCCGTAGAAACACTTAGGAGCAATGCCATCTCTCTCGGTCCAGCATGAACACAATGAATGGTGGACAACACAAGGACTCGTTGTGAACTCGATAATACTCTTTCACAAGCCGTGGAAAATAATTAACACCCCAAACAAATTCTCATAGAAAATGACTACTATGGCATTATATGAAGTTTGCCTTCAATTTGAAGAGTTAGGGTAGCCCCAAAAACGGTGTCAAATTGTGCTCCAGGGACCTATTTGTCCTCAAACATTCTAGAAAGTAGACACCTTGGCACCATAACGGATATGTAGCACCGTTAGAGTCATATCAATGCCACATCAGCTGTTTCATTTACCTTTTGCAAAGGAGATTTCACGGGAAGTCCCAAATGTCTTGCGTATGAAATGATGACAGGTGATTTTGTATTTTTCAATCATAAGGGATGAATTTGTCCTCAATTTAAAAAATTATAGAGCTGTATGTCCTTTTTCCTAAAAAGAACCACTTATTTTAGAGTAGAGTTACTCTTTTCTCTATTAAGAAAAAAAATGCATCATCTTATAAGGAGAGAAAAGGAGTGAAGGTTTTGTTTTTGGAAGAAATAAGTTTGTTCAACGAAAAAACTACAAAAATCATCCCTAATTTATAGAGATATTAACAAAAATATCTTTCATTTTTTTATATCCAAAAAAATATTTTCAAAATGCATAAATAGTGATAAAAATTAGTAAAATAATAGAGAATATTTTGGAAATCAACATTGTAGTCAATATTGCAGTCAATATTAACGTAAGGAAACAAAATATTTAGAAATTCTTAAACAGGAACATCCAAAATTCAATTAAAAGAAGCATTCAAAATCTAAACTCAGTAAAAACTGAATTTTAGTGGGTTCCATACTAGACTTGTTAGGTAACCTGTTATAATGTTAACTGAAAATAACTGATATAATATTGATTCTCTAGCATTACCCAAAAGTATTTGTAATAATACTCAAGTCTCAACTGCAGAAAACAAAAATTGATAGCCAAAACCAATTAAATTGAAATCAACGGCAATCTTATATTACCTTGTAGAATAGGTAGCCAAGGAACAATCTATTTGGATTTGTCTATGTCTTCAACTTGTAGAGTATGGCAAAGACACCGTAGAAACACCTAAGAGTAATGCCATCTCTCTCGGTTAATCTTGCACATAATAAATGGTGGATGACACTAGGCCTCGTTGTGAGCTTGATGATACTCCTTCATTGGCCTTGAAAAATAATGCAACACCCAAAGAAACTCTTAAACAAACGACTACTATGGCTTCATTTGGAGTTTGCCTTCAATTTGAAGAGTTATGGTAGCTCCAAAAATGGCGTCGCATTATGCTCCAGGGACCTATTTGTCCTCATACATTTTAGAAAGTTGACATCTTGACACTGTAATGGATACATATCACCGTTAAAATCATATCAATGCCACATCACCTATTTCTATTACATTTTGTAAAGGAGATTGCATGGGAAGACGCAAATGTCTTACGTATGAAATGATGACGGATGATTTGTATTTTTCAATCATGAGGGATGAATTTGTCTTCGATTTAAAAGATCATGGATCTATATGTTATTTTTAAAAAAAAACCACTCATTTCAGAGCAAAGTTACTCTTTTCTCTGTTAAAAAAATGGATGATCTTAGAGGGAGAGTGATGGAGTGAATGTTTTGTTTTTAGAAGAAATAAGTTTATTCAGAGGAGAAACTACTAAAATCATTCCTAATTTATAGAGATATTGACAAAAATTTCTTTCATTTTTATAACAACAAAAATATTTTTTAAATGTTATAAAAAGGGATAAAAATAAGAAAAACGAATAGAGAATGTTTTGGAAATCAACATTGTATATTCAATATTAAGATAAGAAAAAAAATTTTGAAATTCTTAAACAAGAACATCCAAAACTCAATTAAAAGAATTATTCAAAATCTAAACTCAGTAAAAATTTAATTTTAGTGGGCTTCATACTAGAAAGTATTGATTGTCTAGTATTATCCAAAAGAATTTGCAGTGATATTGAAGCCTCAACTGTAGAAAACAAAAAGATGATCAAAACCAATTCAATCAAAATCAACGACAATGTTATATTACTTTGTAGAATGGGTAGCCAAGGAAAAATCTATTTGGGTTTGTTTACATCTTGGACTTGTAGAGTATGGCATAGACTCCGTAGAAATACCTGGAGCCATACCATCTCTCTCGGTCAAGCTTGCACACAATGAATGGTGGACGAGACTAGGCCTCGTTGTGAGCTTGATGATACTCCTTCACTGGTTGATAATGTGGAAAATGATCCAACACAAAACTCACCGGCAAGTGTACCGGGTCGCATCAAGTAGTAATTACTCACATGAGTGAGGTCAATCCCACAGGGATTGATGGATTGAGCAATTTTAGTTAGGTGGTTGATTTAGTCAAGCAAACAAGTGTTGATTTGAGTGATTTGTATCCAACAGAAGCTAAATTGACTGAAATTTAAAGGGAGAGGGGTAATTGACTGTAAATTAAAGTGCAGGAGAAATAAAGAGCTGAATCTTAAAGAACAAGTAATGTAAATGACTGAAACTTAGATTGCAAGAAATGTAAATGGCTAAAACTTAAAGTGTAAGAAATGTAAAATTGCAGGAAGAGTAAAAGGAATTGGGGCTGGGATTTCAAATTAAACAAAAGAATTCAAAGTGAAATCAATCAGAGAACAGCAAGAAGATGAAATTGCAAAATCTAAAAGAACAAGTGAGGATCTCAGGGGATCAATAAGACTAGAAAATAAGTCTAGATCTCAATTCCTTCTTTGATCCAATAGAAAATGAACTTGCAGAAGAAATGTAAATAAAAGCAGTAAAGAAAACTCAGATCCAAATCACAATTCCTTGAAATTATGCAGAAAGTAAACAAAAGAGATCTCAAATCAAGAATGAAACAGAATTCTTTCAGTTCTCAATCGAAGATTCAAAATAAAAAGTGAAGAGTGTAGAAGTAAGAACAATGAAAGAGAACTCAATTCTCTATCCCAATTCCCAAATTCAAAGATAAAATGAAAACAAACTAAAAACTGCAAAACTAACAGTGAACCAAAAGAAGAACTAAAACCAAAAGGAAATTCCCGCAAAAGTTCAAAAAAATCAAAAGTAAAAAGTCCTTCCTAACTCAGATTCTAAGCTATTTATACACTATCTTCCATTGATCTTCAAGCCTTGAATTGGACTTTTGGCCTTGCTGAGATTGGGTCGAAGATGGCTCCAATTGATTGCTCTTGATCTTGAGAAGAGATCTGTGTGAGAATTGGATGCTGGTGCTTCAAGTTTGAGTCACCGTTTGAAGGCCAACGTTACTCAAACGTCTTGTAGAAATAACCGGAAAAAAGAGGAAACTACAGCTGTCGCTGGTGTTTGACCCAACATTGGAGGGCCAACGTCCACCGATCCACGCGTACGCGTACCGTGCGCTTACGTGCACACTGCCAAAAATGCTCATCCACGCGTACGCGCATTGTGCGCTTGGGCGTGGATGCATGAATTCCATTTTCCAGTTTAAACCAGGGAAGGGTGACGTTGGCTTCAGCGTTGGACCTCCAATGTTCCCTTCAACGTTGGCACTGTTGCGCGTAAGCGTACTCTGCGCTTAAGCGTACATTGATTTTTTTTCCATGCACGCGTACGCGGCATTGGTGCGTAAGCGTCGATTCTACTTTTTCCAATTTTAATTCTGAGCTGGGCGTCGCGGGCGTTGGAGGTAGCGTTTGAGGTAATGTTGGACCTCCAACATCCAGTTGTTGCGCGTACACGCACCGTGCGCTTCCGCGCAGATGAGCTAAAAATACGCGTTTGTGCTTACGCATGCTGTACGCTTCCGCGCGGATGCCAAAGTTTGCTGTTTGTGCGCGTACGCGGCATGTACGCATACGCGCAACTCAAAATTTCTTTGGCCCAGAATTGATCATTTTCTCACCACGTTGGGGTTAATGTTGGACCCTCAACACCATCCCAAATGTGAGCTTTAGCAAATTTATGTTCTGTTTCTCTTCTCCAAGTCTCTTTTCTTCAACCTTCCTCTATGCCTTTCTTTACCTGTTATCAACCAACAAATGCATCAAAGCTATGCTAAAATCGTGAGACTTCTTATTATTCTCAGCATATAAGTAATCATAGCATAAAACCTCATAAAATTGCATCAAATTACTCATGGTTAAATGAATACAGACATACATGTATTTCTACCTAAATGGCTTACTTATAACTGAAGAAAGTGCATAAAACCTAATGGAAACAAAGAAAAAGGCTAGTAAAACTAGCCTAAGATGCCCTAGCTCATGGGGTTTTCTGCGGACAATGCAACAGCTCACTTCTTATTGATATTTAGGCATAGAATGTCTCTCTTGAGCATCAATTAACATACTGCTATGACCTCTTATTATTACTTATCCTTGGTAATTACTTTTCTTCATTTTCTTTTCCTGTAAGCTTTAGCTCAGTGTCATGTGTGCAGCAGTTTCTCAACTTATTTGTGCTTAACACATTATTCACTACAGACACTTGGCTTACATTTCTACTTAGGACATTGATGCCCAGTATCTCTTTGGGTCACTAAATGTCTTGCAACTAGGTTGCTCTTGATAATGAACTTTTGGTTGATAATCCCGGGTTAGTTAACCCAAGTTACCAAGTGATAAAGCACTCCATAGAACCTAATCATCCAAGCAGATCCTAGTGCAAAGACACCACAGGCATATGTCCTGAGGTTCAAGCTATTGGTGTCTACCTTTATTCTTTCTTCCTTTTATTCTTGCTGCCACTTTTGGCTTTTCTTTTCTTTTTTTTCTTTTATTTTTCTTTGAATCAAGAATTTTTATTTGCTAAAATTCATAGACAGTACGCTAATTTTTACTTAGAAAGAGAACAGTCTATCCTTTTATTCATTATGAGTGAGCTACCACATAATCAAGCACACATACCACCACTTACCATTATTTCAAACCTTGCTAACAAGGAACTATCCCACTTTTTGTTCAAACATTTCTTTTATTTAATTGGAAAAACTCAGGTGACAAAACAAGCATTTAATTAAGTGAAAGTGAACACACACAAGCACACACTTAAGCTAGCATACTTATTTCAACTAAAATACTCAAGATGCAAAATGACTTAAACTAAAAGTTACTACCAACTAAACAAACATTTTCTTTCTTTATTAGATGTGATAAGCAAGGAGTAGGTCCATGACAAACCCCATTTGTAGGGTTTATCTTGTATTGATTTTAGGGGATTTTATCACCTTTTACCCACATTTATCCATTGAAATAGCATGGTTTTATAACTTCTCCTTTAATTGTGCTTAAGAGTGAAAACATGCTTTTTAGGACTTAAAATAGCTAAATCTAATTCACCTTGATTCCATTAGATGCCTTGATATGTTTGTTAAGTGATTTAAGGTTTAGAAGGCAAAGATTGGATCAAGGGAATGAAGAAAGAAGCATGAAAAGTTGGAGAACTCATGAAGAAATGAAAGAACCGGAAAGCTGTCAAGCCGACCTCTTCGCACTTAAACGACCATAACTTGAGCTACAGAGGTCCAAATGATGCGGTTCCAGTTGGGTTGGAAAGCTAACATCCGGGGCTTCGAAACGATATAAGATTTGCCATAGTTGTTATACATATAAGGACGCGTACGCGCCCTGTACGCGCACGCGCCGTTGGTGCACGTGATCACTTCATGCAAACTCGTGGCTAGCGAATTTACAAGCCTTGTGGGCCCAATCCAACTCATTTCTAATGCTATTTAAGCCAAGGATTGAAGAGGGATGAGGCATCTAGTTACCATTAGTCATCGTTTAGTTTTAGAAGTAGTTTCTAGAGAGAGAAGCTCTCACTTCTCTCTAGGATTAGGATTAGGATTAGACTTAGTTCTTATATCTAGATTTCAATTCATCTTCTTCTACTTCTACATCTCAATTCCTTGTTGTTATATTTCTTCTTCTTCCATTCTTTTATTGTAATTTCTTTTATGTTGTTCTTATACTTTGTTGTAGATCTACTATGTTCCTTCCATTTTCTTTCAATGCAATAAGAGGTAATTCATAATAATTGTTCTTCTTTGCTTTTCTATTGTTGATCTCTTGCCTTTGTAGTTAGATCTCTCTTTAATTCTTGCAATTTATGTTGTTTACTTTTATTGCCTTTTATGTGTTTGTTGAAATGCCTCTTCTAGATATAGTATAGATTTTGTTCCTCTTGGCCTAGGTAGAGTAATTAGTGACACTTGAGTTATCTAATTCCTTTGTTGATTGGTAATTGGAGAGATTGCTAATTGGTTTGGAGTGCACTAAAGCTAGTCTTTCCTTGGGAGTTGGCTAGGACTTGTGGCTCAAGTCAATTCATCCACTTGACTTTCCTTTATTTAGTAAGGGTTAACTAAGTGGTAGCAATGAACAATTCTCATCACAATTGAGAAGGATAACTAGGATAGGACTTCTAATTTTCATACCTTGCCAAGAGCCTTTTATAGTTGTTAGTTTATTTTCATTGCTATTTACTTTCATGCCTCTTATCAAAACCCCAAAACAACTCAAACCAATAACAAGACACTTTATTGTAATTCCTAGGGAGAACGACCCAAGGTTTGAATACTTCGGTTTATAAAATTAGGGGTTTGTTACTTGTGACAAACAATCTTTTGTATGAAAGGATTATTGTTGGTTTAGAAACTATACTTGCAACGAGAATTCATTTGTGAAATTCTAAACCGTCAAAAATCCAATCGTCAAAATGGCGCCGTTGCCGGGGAGTTGCAATGGTGTTATGTTATTGGTTATTGTATATATGTGAATATTGTGAATATGTTTGCTTTTTGCTTCTTTGTTAGTTTTTAGTTTGTTCTCTTTATTTGTTCCTATTTTTTGTTTTTGCCCTCTCCTATTATCATGAATTCTCACTTTGGCTATGAGTGTAGTTACAATTATGTTGTAGGTGATGAAAACTATAATGAAGATGCCTATCAAGGATGGGATAACCAAAGGTGGGAGGAGCCATATGCATATGATCAATCTTCTTGGCAACAACCTCCACCAATGAACTATGAAGAAGAGCCATTCTATGATGCATATCAATCCAATGGCTATGGTGAATCTCCTTGTGACTTTCAAGAACCACCACCATATGCCTATGATCCATACCCTCAACATAATTCTCAACCATACTCACAAGCTTATTCCTACCAACCACCTTCATACGACCCTAATCCATATCCATCACACCAACCAACTTTTGAGCCATATGAGCCATATATGGAACCACCACAATATCAACCCTTTCAAGAGCCACCCCCTCCACATTATTACCAAGATGAACCACCTCCAATATATGAATATTTTCAACCACAAGATGAATACTACTTTCAACCACAACCTCACATGGAAGAATATTCATGTCCATCGATCCAAGACCCATATGATCCCTATCAT
>NC_029780.3:39683925-39685280 GCF_000817695.3 Arachis duranensis
AGCATCAAGTCTTAGTGGTGAAGAATCCTTTGAGCATGAAGAACCTTCTCCGGTTGGATTTGAAAGTGTTGAGGAGGTAAATTTTTCTCACCCTCCTTATTATGATTTGAGTAAAGGAAAAGGTTTAGATAAAATTGTTAAACAAAGGATTGAGATTAAGAGATCTTGTGAAGAGGTGGAAGTCCATAGAAATAGAAGAACGGGGGTTGGTTATGCTTTATCAAGATCTTTGGAAGCATCTTTGCCTAGGTTGCCATCTACACCTTCATTTGAGTGGGTGAAATTCATTTCTATTAGCTTTATTATCCCACTTGAATATGGTTTACTTGGAACGGATGGCCAACTTAGGGAAGTTTGTGGGATGAAGCGTAAGCGAAAAAGGTTTTGTGGTGGGCGTTGCAAATCAAGGCTCATTATGGTTGATGCATCAAACATGAGATATAAAGGTTGGAGTAGTGCTCAAATAGATGGGTCTAGGAGGATTGTTGGCCACTATATAGAGAATTCATCTTGCTCACCACCCGGATGGACCAATAATGATGATCAACTTCAAGACGGGTGTGAAAATAAAGTGTGGGATCCCGGATCACAAGAAGAGGATCAACTTTGGGAGCCCCAAGCTTGTGAAAAACTCCATCAAGACTTGGCTCAATCCATAAGAAATCTAGGGGTACAATGGAGAACCAAGCATTGGTGGGAGTTCCAAGATGAGTACAAGCACAAGCCACCTTGATGAGGAGCTCCCCATAAGTCCAACTTAAGGACAATAAACAAAAGTGCTAGGTGGGAGACACCCCACGATGGTAAGATCCTTTTATTTTCTCTTTTGTACATATTGGTAGAACTAGTTTAATTTCATGTTTAGATTAGTTGGTTGAGTTTAATTAGTATTTTAACATGTTAAATAAGGTTTTAGGGTGTTTTGGTAG
Source organism: Arachis duranensis (assembly GCF_000817695.3). Taxonomy (NCBI): domain Eukaryota; kingdom Viridiplantae; phylum Streptophyta; class Magnoliopsida; order Fabales; family Fabaceae; genus Arachis; species Arachis duranensis. The sequence continues at coordinate 39,684,855 of NC_029780.3, forward strand.
TAGCTTGGAGGTTTGGAACGCTTGGATTGGTGTAAAAACATACCAAAAATTTTTGAAAAACAGAGCACCATCCACGCGTATGCGCACTGCACGCGTACGCGTACATTGAGCATTTTCGACCATCCACGCGAGCGCACCATGCACGCGTACGCGTGGGTTGAGAAGTTCCACCTTCCATGCATTAACCCGAGAGTTAGGCCCGCACTGTGCGTGCGTTGTGCCTCTGGCACAAACACCCTTGCGCGCATGTGCACATGATGCGTACGCGCCACTCTCAAAATAAGCCATCGACGCGCGCGCGCCATGCGTGCGTACGCGTGGATGCCCTTCCTTTCAGCTATTTCTTTTCTTCTCATTTTTCCATTTCTTTCCTTCTCCTTCCTTCTTTGCTCCTTCTACCCCTCATCCAACACTTCCAAACACCAT
>NC_029780.3:39686298-39687747 GCF_000817695.3 Arachis duranensis
GAGCCTAATGGTGTGGTTACATCTTATAACCACTTATTTTCCTTCTTGTGTGCATTATTCTCTTTCTATGAATGTAATCTTTGATTTGCTTGATTCTTTATGTCCATTATTTTGTGTATTCATGCATTTATATGATTGAGGCCATCATTTCATTAGCTCACTTACCGAAATAGCCTTACCTTTTATATTCCTTTGTTAGCCAATTTGAGCCTACGCTTAACCCACTTGTTCTTTAATTTAGCACATTACAAGCCTTAAAGCGGAAAACAATAAATGTCCTTAATTTGGATCTTTGATTAGCTTAGGCTAGTGTGTGTGAATATCATTCAAGTGTGGGAATCTTGGGACATTGGGTGAATAAAAAGGTAGTTTTGTATTTTTATTGAAATTATTGGGAATTGGGTACATACTCATGTATTGATCAAATGTAAAATCTTATGCATTGAGGTTCTTGTATATAGAAAGAAAAAAAATGAGAAAAACAAAAGAAAAAGAAAAGAAAAATAATATGGAAAAGAAAAAGAATAGAAAAAGAAAGAAAAAGAAAAAAAAGAAAGAAATAAAAAGGGGACAAAATGCCCCAAAGCAAAGTGTAGCTCAATAAAATCCATGCATGAGTGTTGTGAAATGAAAAGAAATTGCATGAGTATGTGAAAAAGTGAGAAATGGGTAGTTAGGTTGGCTTTGAAATTATATAGGATGTCATAGGCTAGGAGGGAAGTTTAAGCTTATCAAAGATTCAAATTTCAAGCTCACTTGACCAAATATGCATCACACCTTGACCCTAGCCCCATTACAACCAAAGAAAAGACCTCATGATACTTGTATGCATGCATGAAATATATGTTGATTGTTAGAAGAAGAACAAATCTTAGAAAGCATGATTAGGAGAGAATTGAGAGAATCAACCCTAAACACTTGAGCGAATAGAGTGCAAACACTACCGGTGAGGGTTCGATTGCTCAATTACATGTTTTCACCTATGATCATCTCTTCTCATGCAAGTTTGTAAAAATATTTAATAGCTCAATTCAATTGCGGATTAGACTTGCTAGTCCTTAGCCCTAGTGCATATATGCTTCTTGGGAATTGATTTATTTTGACCAAGCAATTGCATTCATTTAGATAGTTGCATATAGTTTAGGTTGCATATAGTTTATTTACATTGAATAAATGTTGATGCCCTTTGCTTTCTCTTGGCTTAAGCATGAGGACATGCTTGGTTTAAGTGTGGGGAGGTTGACAAACCCCATTTGTAGGGTTTATCTTGTATTGATTTTAGGGGATTTTATCACTTTTTACCCACATTTATCCATTGAAATAGCATGGTTTTATAACTTCTCCTTTAATTGTGCTTAAGAGTGAAAACATGCTTTTTAGGACTTAAAATAGCTAAATCTGATTCTCCTTGATTCTATTAGATGCCTTGATATGTTTGTTAAGTGATTT
>NC_029780.3:39687830-39695255 GCF_000817695.3 Arachis duranensis
AAGCATGAAAAGTTGGAGAACTCATGAAGAAATGAAAGAACCGGAAAGCTGTCAAGCCGACCTCTTCGCACTTAAACGACCATAACTTGAGCTACAGAGGTCCAAATGATGCGGTTCTAGTTGGGTTGAAAAGCTAACATCCGGGGCTTCGAAACGATATAAGATTTGCCATAGTTGCTATACATATAAGGACGCGTACGTGTCCTGTACGCGCACGCGCCGTTGGTGCACGTGATCACTTCATGCAAACTCGTGGCTAGCGAATTTACAAGCCTTGTGGGCCCAATCCAACTCATTTCTAATGCTATTTAAGCCAAGGATTGAAGAGGGATGAGGCATCTAGTTACAATTAGTCATAGTTTAGTTTTAGAAGTAGTTTCTAGAGAAAGAAGCTCTCACTTCTCTCTAGGATTAGGATTAGGATTAGACTTAGTTCTTATATCTAGATTTCAATTCATCTTCTTCTACTTCTACATCTCAATTCCTTGTTGTTATATTCCTTCTTCTTCCATTCTTTTATTGTAATTTCTTTTATGTTGTTCTTATACTTTGTTGTAGATCTACTATGTTCCTTCCATTTTCTTTCAATGCAATAAGAGGTAATTCATAATAATTGTTCTTCTTTGCTTTTCTATTGTTGATCTCTTGCCTTTGTAGTTAGATCTCTCTTTAATTCTTGCAATTTATGTTGTTTACTTTTATTGCCTTTTATGTGTTTGTTGAAATGCCTCTTCTAGATATAGTATAGATTTTGTTCCTCTTGGCCTAGGTAGAGTAATTAGTGACACTTGAGTTATCTAATTCCTTTGTTGATTGGTAATTGGAGAGATTGCTAATTGGTTTGGAGTGCACTAAAGCTAGTCTTTCCTTGGGATTTGTTTGAATACTTCGGTTTATAAAATTAGGGGTTTGTTACTTGTGACAAACAATCTTTTGTATGAAAGGATTATTGTTGGTTTAAAAACTATACTTGCAACGAGAATTCATTTATGAAATTCTAAACCGTCAAAAATCAATTAATCAGTCCACCTTTTATTTGTCTTCCTTTTTGTCTTTCTTTTTCTTCTCACTTGCTTGCTTACTTGTTTCTCCCTTGCCCTTGCCTTTTAGCCTTTGCCAGAATCCAGCTTTCTTCATTTTCTCTTCTACCCTGTTCTCCAGGCATATTACTTTGTCTACTTCTCTTTCACTTCTTACTTTGAAATATTCATCATAAATTGGAAATGCTGGTTCCATGTTATGTAGATGTTCCGCAATGTAGCTTAACTTGACTTGGCCATTTATGTTATAATCAGCTTGAACTCCATACCTTGCATCCTGAAGGGTTGTGAATTCCTTGAAAGCTCTCATGTTCTCAAGTTGCACTTGGGCCAACTGGTTGAATGACTCTTGAATTTGTGAAGCTTGTTCCTGTTGCATAACCAAAGATCTTGACTCAGTCTCTTTGTTGACTCATCATCCTCAACTAAAGCTCCTCTTGTCTTTGTTGAGATCTCATGTACTGTGAATGGAATTCTTTCTGCTTCTCTTGAATCCCTATGTATTGTTCTGATAACCTTTCAATTACTTCTTGCATCCGAACCATGTCCATATTGTTTTGAGGTTGAAATTGTTGTTGTCCTCCTTGTTCTTCCTGTGGTTCTTCTTCCTCCCTTGGTTCTTCTCTTCTTCTCCTTCTTTGTGGCCTTCGACTTTGTTGTGCCTCTATGACAATCATCATCCTTTCAAAGGTTATAGGCATGCCTGGATACAACCATGTTGGATTTGCATCCTCCATTGGCACTTTGACCCTCATGCACAATTGCATAATGGTACTTGGGTAATATAGCCAAGCGTCAGCCGAACTCTTCTCTGCAATCTTTTGAATATCATTCGCAATGATTTCGTGAACCTTCACTTCTCCCTCCATCATTATACAGTGTAGCATGATAGCTCTTTGCTTGTTGACTACTGAAGTGTTCACTGTGCCCAGGATTGACCTATTTATGAGCTCATACCACCCTTTTGCTTCAAGGGTTAGATCTCCTCTTTTCAAGTATTTGTGCCTTCTGTGTTCATCTCTTTCCCAATATACATTCACCACACAAATATTACTAGAGATTTCATCATAATCTGGGTTTCCATTTACTCTTTGGTGGTACCTTGGCTCATCAAAGTGGGTTGTCCTTAGTCCTAAGATCTTCGTGATAGCCTTCGAACTAAAATCCACTTCCACTCCCCGTACATAGCTCTTGTAAGTTGGAGCTTCATTCACATTAAGCCTTGGGGTGTTAGCATAAAACTCCCTTATGATGTTTGCATTAATCCTGGTGATTGGTGAGGTGAGTTCTTCCCATTTTTTCTTTCTGATCTTGGCTTTCATTTCTAGGCACTCTTCATCAGGTAGCTGAAATAGAACTTTTGGATATATCTTCTTGTCATTCATCTACCCCAGTTGCATTTGATGGTACCATGATTTGAACTTCCATCGATCATTTTCATTTCCACTTTCTTCAACCATGGGTTCCTTTCCCTTTCGTCTTTTTGCACTTGAAGAAGAAGCCATGCTCCCTTGTTTGGTCGACAGCTTGAGGTTAAAGGTTTATGAAGAAGATTGGGTAATATGATTTACTTTTGGAAGAAGAGTGTTTGAAGTGAAGGTAGTATGATGGATGCAAGTGAACAAGGGTGCTTAGTTGCACAGGGGGCACGATTTTTAGGCCTTTATTTTAAAGAACACAAGGTTTGAATATCTGGAGTGCAAGATGTGTGAAATTTTTGGTTCATGTGCATGGTTCAAGTGAGGCTTTTTATAGTAAACTTTAATGAAGAATGGATGGTTAAGATTCATTTGAACAAGTGGTCAATGAAGGGTGTGCATGCAAAGTTGAATAGAGACAAAATTTTCCTCTTCATGAAGTATATCTCCTCGGTTTTCAAAGTGCTTCTTCCAAGGGTGTGCAGATTCACCTTTCAAGCCATGTGATCCACTTTTGTCTTCATGCCAATCTCATCTTTCCTTGTCTTGTCCCTTTCATTAAATAGTTCTCTGCTCACCTAACCATCATAATAAGACGAAAAGGGTAAGCATTAACAAGTGATAACTAGAAAACACTTCACATTTAAAACAAAACAAAAAATGACTACCATTCCTTATATTCACTTAACCAACCATGACTCTCCTTGCATGTAGTCTTGGAGGACACCAAACTTAGTGTTTAGTTATATGGTCAAAGGTATTACTTCCTCCAAGTGTTGCTATTGAGATCTCTGCAAGATTATAGTCACTTTTGGTTAAACCAACATGAGAAACTCTTTATTTCTTTCTATTTTTAATTATGAACTCAAAACTATAAGCAGGGTTGTACTTTCATGAGTTTCAAAACACAAAAGACCCTTGACTTTCATGACTTGTTCTTGTAATATATACAACACCCAGTTGAATGTTTGGCTACATATTCCAAGGAACATATGTCTTAGTGTGCCTGTGGGCACACCAAACTTAGAATTGGATCATATGCTCTCCAGTGTCATGAATAGTTGTCAAGATTGTCTAAGAGAAATTGAATTCATGTTAGAACAATAATTATTATTCATATTAAAAACATTAAAGACAAGAAAACTAAATCATGGGTTGCCTCCCATGGAGCACTCTTTTATTGTCACTAGCTTGACATTGACTCATCATCAGGGTGGTTGATGATTGTGGTGCCTCAATTTGTCTCCTCTCACTGTTAGCTTTCTTCCAGTGCCTTGATGTTCAATCTCTACATGCTCCTGTGAGAGTATCCTGTTGATAGTATAGTAATCATCAGCCTGTTGTTCTATTCCCAACTGTTGGTAAACCAGTTGCACTTTATCTCTCTTTGAGAATCCCTCAGTTGGGATCTTTTTGTTTTTCCACCCTTTTTTGTTAATCCTTCTCTTTTGACAGTGGGCTGTGTTTTGGGATATATCTTCTTAGTGGCCAGCACCTCACTTTTCTCTTGCTTTCCCTCATTATTTTGTACAGTTTCATTTTCCTTTTGTCCTGCTTTGTTGCTTGTTTCTTGCTTTGGAAGGGAATTGATGAGTGTCTTATTGGTTTCTTCCTTCCACTGCAAGTCTTCCTTGTCAACCTCCATGCAGCTTTTTTTTTCAGCAATAGTTTGTGTCTCTGGAAAGACATTTAGAGTGATGCTTTCATCATGTACCCTTAGGGTAAGCTCTCCTTGTTCAACATCTATTATAGCCCTTGCTGTGGCCAGGAAGGGTCTTCCTAGGATAATAGAGTCACTCCCTTCTTCTCCTAGATCCAGGATCACAAAGTCTGCTGGAAATATGAATGCCCCTACTTGGACCAGGAGATTTTTTATCACTCTTCTGGGGAATACCAATGATTTATCCATGAGCTCTAGTGACATTTGTGTAGGCTTTACCTTCTCTATGCACAGCCTTCTTTTCATGGAATAGGGAATTAGATTGATACTTGCTCCTAAGTCACATAATGCATTATCAATAGTTATGCTGCCAATGATACAAGGTAGGAAGAAGCTCCCAGGGTCCTTGAGTTTTGGTTGGAGGCCCCTTTGAATTACAGCACTGCATTCTTCAGTGAGAAGCACTATTTCCTTCTCATGCCAACTTCTTTTTTTGTTGATAAGCTCCTTCAAGAACTTTGCATATAGAGGCATCTGCTCTAATGCTTCAGCCAGTGGAATATTAATCTCCAATTTCTTGAAGATTTTAAGGAATTTGGGGAAGTGTTAATCATTGGTCTCCTTGTCAAATGTTTGAGGGTATGGCAAGAGAGGTGTGAACATCCTCTCCAAGTGTTTCTGTCCTTGAGATGGTTCCTCCGTTACTTGCTTCCCTTTCCTTGAATATTTTGGTTGCTCATCTTTCTCTATAGACTTCTCTGGATCCTCTTTGTTGGGTACATCTTCATCTTTGTTGTTGGCATCATCTTCCTCAATTGGCCTTTTGTCATTGCCCATAAGCTTCTTATTTGCTTCTTTGTTATTCACCAAGATCCTTCCACTCCTTAATTGAATAGCTTTGCATTCCTCTTTAGGATTCGGAATGGTGTCACTTGGGAGTGAGCTTGTTGGCCTTTTAATCACAGCTTGCTTGGACAGTTGTCCAATTTGCCTTTCTAAGTTTCTCATTGAGGCTTCATGATTCTTGCTTGTTAGTTCCTGATGCTTCATCATCTTTTCCATCAGTATCTCCAGGTCGGAGATTCTTTGAGTATCTTGTGGTATTTGTGGTTGGTTGTGAGATGTTAAGAGTGAATGATAATTGTTGTGGTTGGTGGTTTGGTTATTAGATGGATAATGATTGGAATTGGGGTAATTGTTTTGGGGTTTTCTATATGCATTTTGGTTATTGTTTTGCTGGTTATGGTTCTAGTTGTTTCTTGAGTTGTTTTGGTTTGAATTTCTTTGCCATGGCTGCTGGTTTTTATTTTGGCTATCTCCCCATCTAAGATTTGGGTGGTTCTTCCAGGAGGGGTTGTAGGTGTCACCATAAACTTCATTTGATCCAAAACCTTGGTTGTGTACATATTGAACTTGTTCCTGCTGTTAATCCTCTTGGTTTTCTTCATTTGATCCCCATCCAGTTGGTGGTTGGCTTGTGACATTCACTTATGCAACTTGCAGGCTATCAATCCTTTTAGCCATTTGTTCAAATTGTTGCTGAATTTGCTATTGCATCATCTTGTTTTGAGCTAGGATAGAATCCACTCCTTCCAACTCTAGCACTCCTTTCCTTTGTGATGGTTGACGTTGTCTCTGATGAGCAAAGAAGTATTGATTATTTGCCACCATATCAATAAGATTTAGGGCCCCCTCTGCAGTCTTCATCAATTGTAAGGAGCCTCCTACTGAGTGATCTAGTGCTTCTTGCGCTTTCAGAGTTAGTCCTTCATAGAAGTTTTGAAGCTTATCCCATTCATTGAACATGTCTGGTGGACACTTTCTGATCAAAGTCTTGTATCTCTCCCAAGCCTCGTAGAATGACTCTCCATCCATCTGAGTGAATGTTTGGATCTCTGTCTTAAGTCTAATGATCCTTTGAGGAGGATAGAACTTGGCTAAGAACTTGTTCAGTAGATCTTCCCAAGTGTTGATGCTATCTCTTGGAAATGACTCCAACCATTGAGTAGCTTTGTCTCTTAGGAAAAATGGAAATAACAACAGCTTGTATATATTAGGATACACACTATTGGTTTTGACAGTATCACAAATCCTCAGAAAAGTGGATAAGTATTGGTTTGGATCTTCAAGTGGCCCTCCTCCATAAGAACAATTATTTTGTACCAAAGTGATGAGCTGTGGCTTCAATTCAAAGTTGTTTGCATTGACATTTGGGGTAAGGATGCTACTCCCATAATGCCTTGGATTACCAAATGTGTAGGAAGCCAAGACTCTCCTCTGTGGTTGACCATTGCTGTTGGCCACTCCCACTGGTGGATTTGTTGGATTCTCCTCCATTTCTTGGTATTATTCTTTTAATCCTTCCTCTCCAACAACACTTTTTCCTCTTGCCTCTCTTCTTAACCTCCTGAGAGTTCTTTCGTCTTGTTCACAGAAGGTATAGATCTCTCCTCTTACCTCTGTCCTACAACCAAGACAACAAGAAACACACAAAACCAGAAAACCAGTAATAATGCACTCTATTGCTAGAGTGAGGTTATGGTTAGCTTAAGCAAATATTCAAACAGTTAGTGTCTTAGTAAAAAATGAAGAAAAGTAAAAAAAATGCTTAATTTAGACTGCCACCTTACTTAATCATTGTCAATCTAATCAATCCCCCGCAACAACGCCAAAAACTTGATGATGTGAAAAATGATCCAACACAAAACTCACCGGCAAGTATACTGATGTGTGGAAAACGATCCAACACAAAACTCACCGGCAAGTGTACCGGGTCGCATCAAGTAATAATAACTCACATGAGTGAGGTCGATCCCACAGGGATTGAAGGATTGAGCAATTTTAGTTTAGTGGTTGATTTAGTCAAGCGAATTAAGTTTTGGTTGAGTGGGTTGTATTTAACAGAAGCTAAATTACTTGGAATGTAAAGGGAGAGGGGAGAATTGCAGTAAATTAAAGGACAGGAAAGTAAAATAGACTGAATCTTAAAGGACAAGAAATTAAATGACTGAAACTTAAAGTGCAAGAAATGTAAATTGCAGTAACTTAAATGGCAAGAAATGTAAATTGCTTGAATATAAAAGGGATTTGAGGACTGGGATTTGCAGAATCTAAACAAAAAGATAAATTGAATCACCACAATTAATAGAGCAGAAATTGAATTGGAAACAACTAGAATTCAAACAGAAACTGAAATTAAAGTGCAGCAGGGTTCACAAAAAAACCAAAAGTAAATTGGGATCTCAGGACTCCAGAGACTAGGTAGCAGAGCCCAGATCTCAATTGCCTTCCTAGATCCAAGTTCTCA
>NC_029780.3:39695993-39696727 GCF_000817695.3 Arachis duranensis
CACACTTCTCCTTCCTTTGACCACGTTTTCTTCTCCTTGGGTCACGCTTTCTTAGGCTACGCTTTTCTCTTTTATTCTTTTCTTCACCTACAATAAACCAAAACAACCACTCCAAGTATCACTAAATTCACAAGGCTTATAAATCAATTAAAATTCAATTAAAATTAGCTTAAACCTCATGAGTTAACATTAATTTCATGGTGGTTGTTTGATTTAAAGAAGTTATGCATTTTCACTCTAAATCACTTACTTAAGATGCAAGAAAGTGCATAAAGACTAATAAAACAAGTGAAATTAGCTTGAAAAATGGCTATATGATGACTTGTCATCACAACACCAAACTTAAATCTTGCTTGTCCCCAAGCAAGCATCAAATTTAAGAGCAATTGAAATGAATAAGAAAAGAGCACATATCCTTATTTGGCATATAGCAGAACTTGATTTATGGGATCTTTATGCAGACAATGATAACTCAATTATTATTGCTGTTACATAATGTACATCTTTCCTCAAAGGCTTGCTAAACTTGCTGTTAGAAGATTCACTTTTTAATTACTCCCTTGCTAACTTTTCTTGGCTTATAATGCTTAACAAGCTTATTATTCTTTTAGAGGTTTGGTGTCTAATGTTGCAGTTGTAGCCCTTGGCTTTATTTTTTTTCTTTTACTCAACATCTTTCCACCACAGACACATGGCTCACTATTTCTTCCTAGGATCATTGATGCCCAGCATCT
>NC_029780.3:39699857-39702948 GCF_000817695.3 Arachis duranensis
TGGAAAGACTTTCAAGGTGATGCTCTCCTCATGCATCCTGAGGATTAGCTCTCCCTGCTCTATATCCACAATGGCTCTAGCAGTTGCCAAAAATGGTCGACCAAGTATTATGGAGTCATTTCCATTTTCTGAAGAATCCAGGATCACAAAATCCGCAGGATAGATGAACTTGTCAATCTTAACTAAAAGGTTCTCAATCAGCCCTTTAGGATATACTACTGATTGGTCCACCAACTCCAAGGACATCTGTATTGGTTTCACCTCCTCTATGCTAAGCTTTTTCACTAAAGAAGATGGGATTAGATTTATGCTTGCTCCTAAATCACACATTCCCTTGTTGATGAATAGGTTTCCAATAGTGCAGGGTAGGAAGAAACCTCCAGGATCTTCAAGCTTGGGAGGGAGTCCCTTTTTAATGAGTGCACTGCATTCTTCACTAAGCGTTACAGTTTCCTTTTCATTCCAACTTCTCTTCTTGTTGATGAGCTCCTTCAAGAACTTGGCATACAGAGGCATTTGCTCTAATGCCTCAGCTAAAGGTATGTTGATTTCCAGCTTCTTGAAAGTCTCAATAAATTTATGGAAATGCTGATCCTTTGTCTCTTTGTGGAATCTCTATGGATACGGTAGTGGTGGTGTTGAGCTCTTCTCCACTTGATGTTGTTTTGGATTTGGTTCTTCCATGATCTGCTTTCCTTTCTTTAGATTCTGTGGTTCGTTATTTTCTTCTGTGAGTTTTTCTGGGACATTCTTGCTTATCATGTCCTTGTTGATGGCTTCATCATTCTCTGTTGGCTCATTGTCATTATTCTTGGTTGCTCCTTGGTTACCATCCACTAACACTTTTCCACTTCTTAGTTGCATGACCTTGCATTCTTCCTTTGGGTTGGGAATGGTGTCACTTGGTAGTGAGCTTGATGGTTTTTCAACAGAAATCTGTTTGGAGATTTGCCCAATTTGTCTTTCTAAGTTCTTCATGGAAGCTTCTTGGTTCTTTGTTGTCAATTCTTGGTTCTTCATCATTTTCTCCATGAGCATCTCTAGATTAGTGATCCTCTGAGAGTCTTGTGAGATTGGTTGGTTTTGGGGTGTTGATGGATGATGATAGGTATTTTGATTTGTTGGGTGGTTATTGGGTGGATAATGGTTAGAGTTGGGGTAATTATTTTGTGGTTTTCTGTATGTATTTTGGTTAGTGTTTGGCTGGGGGTTGTGGTTTATGCTTTTCCAATTGTTCTGACTTGAGTTTCTTTGCCATGGTTGTTGGTTTTGATTATGATTGTCTCCCCATCTGAGGTTGGGATGGTTCTTCCAAGATGGATTGTAAGCAGTGGCGGAGCTTGAAACGAAATTTTGGGGGGTCAGATAGAAAATAATTGTCAAAATATTTTTGATATAGACCCATTTAAGATAAACTCGTCTAACCTCATCTCTTTGATTTGGGTGATATTGCCAAATTTGAAGCTATTTTCAGGGTATCGTTCTAAAGAATTAAGGTCAAACTCATTAGATACAACTCTTTAAACTTTTGAAAGTTGTATCTTACTTTCTTCGTGATTAATTAAAGTAGAAGAACTATCTACGTGTGTTGATATTGTAAAAGTTATATGTTTTCCTTTTTGAATATTAGCCTTCCTCTTAAAAAATGCATCATCAACTCTTTAATTTTTTATGATTATTTTATATAAAAATTTAAATATATATCCGGTAAAATATGTAAAAAAGAAATTAGAAGAACAAATATTAAAATTTATAATATTTATTAAATTTTTTATTAATTTATACAAATACAATAATATCAATACTTATTGAATATTCTAATATTTTTTATCATATAAAAAAATTAAATTAAATAAACAGTAAAATATAAAATAATATTAAATTACATAAATAAAAAATATCTAATTTTTTATATTTGAACTCAAAGGTAGAGAGGGAGTGTTGCTTATTGAATAGAGAGGTGCGAAATGTGAATACACTCAATTCAGTCCAAATTCGATATGTTTTGAATGTTTAAAACTAAAAACTATTGTGCAATAAAAGCAAAAGATGAAGATTGAACTTTGGTATTTTAAGTCATAATAAAATATTTGAGCCAACTAAACTATTTTTTATTTTTTGAAAAAGTATTACTAATTTTTTTAATAAAAATTTGGGGGGGCCGTGGCCACCCCTTGTCTGAACTAAGCTCCGCCACTGCACGTGACCAGCATTTTTCCGTTGGGTCTTAGATGGAGGGACTGATCCGTCCAAGTTTTGTACAAGCGAGAAATTTAAAAGTATTTTTTAATGGTCATGACGAAAATGTCCGCAAGACAAAAAGTCAAGACCTATTTATTTTTCTCTCAAAATATAAAGTATTTTTAGATGAGTGCGTGTCTGACATACGAACACAAATCTTAATATGATCAACAGTCAACACTACCTCACAGAATAATTGTGCTATGCTTCAACTTTTTTCTTTTTTTCCTCCCTTAAGGGAACCGAGTCAAAATCACAAAATCTTGCACTGTATGCAGCTTAAAATCATTGAAGGACAATACTTGGACCGTTATACCAAAGCAGTAATACATCGAGGTTTTGAATTTCCACTTTATATTTACAAATTTCAGATAATGCTGCAACTTACGTTACATGTATACGTGATCATATCACCTCCTTTTCCAATTTCAAGACCGCCATGAAAGCTTCTTGAGGCACATCAACTTTACCAATGGACTTCATCCTTTTCTTTCCTTCAGCCTGACAGCAGAAAGAGAATGATACCATTATGAACAATCTTCAAAAATGACACTAACATCAACTTGCTATGAAACCAGTTTCGTGTTTCCCTGTTGATGCAAGCAAAACCATTTTCTTTGATACAGGAAGAAATACTATTTAAGGTGAATGCATCATGCTATCTTGATTGATAACTGAAACTATCAACTTATATTGATCGGGCAGTACCTGTTTCTTAAGTAACTTCTTTTTCCTCGAAATGTCGCCACCTAGAAAAATGACATCGAATGTGAAAAAAAATTGTCAAACAGCAACCCAGGCAACCAGAAAGGCAAGGGAATCAAAGTGAAACTTTGTCATGCAAAATATT
>NC_029780.3:39704160-39719567 GCF_000817695.3 Arachis duranensis
ATTTGGTGAAGAAATGAATTAAATTGGATTTTTAATTCAATTTTTGGCCCAAAAACAATAGCTTCCAGGAGGCTGCCCTGCCCTTGTGGAGGGCAGGGCAGGATTTGGTGCTTGGTGCATGCGTGGTGCGGTCGTGGTGCAGGCTTGGTGTGCAGGATGCAGCCCTGCCCTCGCGGAGGGCAGGGCAGAAAAATCTGGTGCGCCAGATTGGTGCTGTGGTGCGCTGCTGGTGCTGCCAGATGATGCTGCGGTGCGCCAGAATGGTGCTTGGTGCGCCAGATTGGTGCCTTGGTGCTGCCAGATTTGTGCCTTGGTGCGCCAGATTTGTGCCACAATAAAATGTTGCCCTGCCCTCGCGGAGGGCAGGGCAGTGTTTCCCCTTTGACGTCCCGAGTTCGAAACTTGGATGCTACACACGCTACCCATTTTCCTTGGCTTTCTTGGTACCAAAGTGAGGCTTAATTCCTTGCTTCCTCATGGTCCCGTGTTCAACTCTTGTGGCAAGCATTGTAGGCATTTTCCTTTGATTTTCTTCCCTTGGTGAGCCCGATACTGCCCTTGTGGAGGGTAGGGCAAGGTTTTGTTCTTCTTGATTCCAAGGCACAGATTTGTGCTCTGCCCTTGTAGTGGGCAGGGCAGAGTTGCCTTTCTTGCTTTGTTCCCTTATGTTGCCCTCCTAGAGGGCAGTGTGCCCTTGTGAAGGGCAATGCTTGCTCCCTTCTTTACATGCGGCACACTTCTCCTTCTTTTGACCACGTTTTCTTCTCCTTGGGTCACGCTTTCTTAGGCTACGCTTTTCTCTTTTATTCTTTTCTTCACCTACAATAAACCAAAACAACCATTCCAAGTATCACTAAATTCACAAGGCTTATAAATCAATTAAAATTCAATTAAAATTAGCTTAAACCTCATGAGTTAACATTAATTTCATGGTGGTTGTTTGATTTAAAGAAGTTATGCATTTTCACTCCAAATCACTTACTTAAGATGCAAGAAAGTGCATAAAGACTAATAAAACAAGTGAAATTAGCTTGAAAAATGGGTATATGATGACTTGTCATCATATAACGGGTCGCATCAAGCAGTAATTACTCACATGAGTGAGGTCGATCCCACAGAGATTGATGGAATGTGCAATTTTAGTTAGGAGGTTGATTAAGTCAAGCAAACAAGTGTTGATTTGAGTGATTTGTATCCAACAGAAGCTAAATTGCATGAAATTTAAAAGGAGAGGGGTAATTGACTGTAAATTAAAGTGCAGGAGAAATAAAGAGCTAAATCTTAAAGAACAAGTAATTTAAATGACTGAAACTTAGATTGCAAGAAATGTAAATGGCTGAAGCTTAAAGTGCAAGAAATGTAAAATTGCAGGAAGAGTAAAAGGAATTGGGGTTGGGATTTCAAATTAAATAAAAGAATTTAAAGTGCAATCAATCAAAGAACTAGAATATGAATAAGAGAACAGCAAGAAGATGAAATTGCAAAATCTAAAAGAACAAGTGAGGATCTCAGGGGATCAATGAGACTAGAAAACAAGTCTAGATCTCAATTCCTTCCTTGATCCAATAGAAAATGAACTTGTAGGAGAAATGTAAATGAAAGCAGTAAAGAAAACTCAGATCCAAATCACAATTCCTTGAAATTATACAAAAAGTAAACAAAAGAGATCTCAGATCAATAATGAAACAGAATTCCTTCAATTCTCAATCCAAGATTCAAAACAAAAAGTGAAGAGTGTAGAAGTAAGAACAATGAAAGAGAACTCAATTCTCTATCCCAATTCCCAAATTCAAAGCCAAAATGAAAACAAACTAAAAACTCCAAAACTAACAGTGAACCAAAAGAAGAACTAAAACCAAAAGGAAATTCCCCCAAAAGTTCAAAAAAAAAAAGCAAAAGTAAAAAGTCCTTCCTAACTCAGATTCTAAGCTATTTATACACTCTCTTCCATTGATCTTCAAGCCTTGAATTGGGCCTTTGGCCTTGCTGAGATTGGGTCGAAGATGGCTCCAATTGATTGCTCTTGATCTTGAAAAGAGATCTGTGTGAGAATTGGATGCTGGTGCTTCAAGTTTGAGTCAAAGTTTGAAGGCCAACGTTGACTCAAACGTCTTGTAGAAATAACCGGCAAAAAGAGGAAACTGCAGCTGTCACTGGTGTTTGACCCAACGTTGGAGGGCCAACGTCCGCCGATCCATGCGTACGCGTACCGTGTGCTTCCGCGCACACTGCCAAAAATGCTCATCCACGTGTACGTGCACTGTGCGCTTGCGCGTGGATGCATGAATTCTATTTGCGCGTGGACCTCCAACGTTGGAACTGTTGCGCATACGCGTACTGTGCGCTTAAGAGTGCATTGATTTTTTTCCATGCACGCGTACGCGGCATTGGTGCGTGCGCGTCGATTCCACTTTTTTCAATTTCAATTATGGGCTGGGCGTCGCGGGCGTTGGAGGTAGCGTTTGAGGTAACGTTGGACCTCCAATGTCTAGTTGTTGCGCATACGCGCACCGTGCACCTCCGCACAGATGAGCTAAAAATACTCGTTTGTGCGTACGCGTGCTGTACGCTTCTGCGCAGATGCCAAAATCTGCTGTTTGTGCACGTACGCGGCATGTACGCATACGCGCAGCTCAAAATTTCTTTGGCCAAGAATTAATCATTTTCTCACCACGTTGGGGTTAACGTTGGACCCCCAACGCCATCCCAAATGTGAGCTTCAGCAAATTTATGTTCTGTTTCTCTTCTCCAAGTCTCTTTTCTTCAACCTTCCTCCATGCCTTTCTTCACCTGTTATCAACCAACAAATGCATCAAAGCTATGCTAAAATCATGAGACTTCTTATTATTCTCAGCATAGAAGTAATCATAGTATAAAACCTCATGAAATTACATCAAATTACTCATGGTTGAATGAATACAGACATACATGTATTTCTACCCAAATGGCTTACTTATAACTGAAGAAAGTGCATAAAACCTAATGAAAACAAAGAAAAAGGCTAGTAAAACTAGCCTAAGATACCCTGGCATCACTGGTCACGAAAAATAATGCAACAACACAAACAAACTCTCATAGAAAACGACTACTATGGCGTCATATAGAGTTTGCCTTCAAAGTGAAAAGTTAGGGTAGCTCCAAAAATAGTGTCGCATTGTGCATCAGGGACCTATTTGTCCTCATACATTCTGGAATGTTGACACCTTGGCACCATTAAAGTTGTTTCAATGCCACATCTGCTGTCTCCATTATGTTTATTAAAGAAGATTGCATGGGAAGTCCAAAATGTCTTACGTATGAAATGATGATGGATTATTTTGTATTTTCCAATCATGAGGGATGAATTTGTCATCAATTTGAAAAATCATAGACTTATATATTCTTTTTCCTAAAAAAACTACTTATTTCATATCAGCGATACTCTTTTTTCGAAAAATGAAAAAATAAAAAATGGATCATCTTAGAAGAGAGGAAAGGTGTGAAGGTTTTGTTTTTGGAAGACATAAGTTTATTAAGAGGAGAAACTACTAAAATCGTCCTTAATTTATAGAGATATCGCAAAAATCTCTTTCACTTTTTATAACCACAAAAATATTTTCAAAATGTTATAAAAAATGATAAAAATAAGTAAAGAATAGATAAAGTTTTGGAAATCAATATTGTATAGTCAATATTGTAGTCCGTATAAACATAAAAAAATATTTTGAAATTGTTAAATAAGAACATCCGAAACTCAATTGAAGAAAACATTTAAAATTTAAACTCAGTAAAAATTCAATTTTTATAGACTTTATACTAGACTTGCTTCGTAGCCTATTATAATATTGACTGAAAATAGCTCATACAGTATTGATTTTCTAGCATTACCCAAAAGAATTTGCAATGATATTTGTAAGAACTGAAATTTAATTACCTGTTTAATTAAAATAAAATAATAATTTAATTGCCCAAAATAGGTTAAAAAATTTAGAAGTATTAATTAAAATTTAAAGGTGAGATTTGAATTTGATAGATTTTTTCGAGTGAAAAAATATAATTTTCTGTGAAAAATTGCGTAAAATGCATACAGGTAAATTAGCCGGCAGTACCGGCTTATGTATGTCCAGTATTGTGTAAGAGTAATAAAAATTGTAGAGATCCTTAGAAAAATTTAGAATTGAAAACCAGGCGCTAATTCTAAAAGTTTTGACACAAAGTTAGTCTAAACAAACTAAAAACGCTAAGCAGTTGGACTGGGTCCAAATTGGGCCCAAGCCCAACATATATAAATGTGTTAATAAAGTCAATTCAGCCTTATTCACCACATAACAACACAAAACACAGCTGCTGAGTTAAGAGGAGAGGAAGAAGGGTTACTATTCACTCTTCTCTTCAATCGCTCATAACTTGAGCTACGAAACTCTGATTTGCGTGCCATTTACAGCCATATGAAGTTCTCACTGATCCCGTCATTTTTAGCTAAACAACATGGTAAGAAATTTTCAATTTCTTATCCAATTCTCTGCCCTAAAGATTTCGAAATTTTGGGTTTAGTTATTGAGTGGATTTTGTATTTTTGGTTGTTTAGGTGGTATTTAGCATTGGAAAATTATTGGATTTTGTCTCAATCAACATTGGGTAAGGTAAGCTACTTCAAAAGCATTGTGATTTGATGTAATTGTGAGCTCTAGTTATTAATTATGGTAAATTGAATGTATATAGCTTGAATTCTTGTGATTGGAGTGAAGTTGGTGGATTGGAATTGCTTGGAATTGTGAACTTGTTTGGAGATCGTTTTGGTATTTTGAGTTGTGCAAAAATCGAGCGAGGTATAGTTTTAATTTTTTTAGTTAATATGTAATGTTTCGTAAAACTTAGGCTAGTAGCATTAAGATAGGATTAAATTGAATAAATGGTTGATTGAATTGTGTATGTGGCATATGAATTGTGATGAAGATTGAATGAGTTGTATACGTTAGGATATGATTGAGGTGATTATAATATGATGATGATTGATGATTGATAATGATTGTAAGCATGGTACTTAAAAATGTATAATGTTAAATTTGGAAAATTGCGGATTCAATGGATTGTTGGATTGGTGAATTGAATAATATTAGGTGTGAAATGGTTGAGAGAGTGGTTGGGGAGTAATTGATCATATATATAGGAGTGTTGATATTGAATGGTAGGTTTTGGTATTGATTAGAGTGTGTTTGAATTTGGTTTGGTTTGGAGTTTTGGAAAATTAGAGAACTTTGCAAGTTTTCAACAAGCCATAACTTGTGCTCTAGACATCAATTTTGATGAAACTTGATTTAAATAAAAGTTGAGTTCGAGAGGTTTAAGATGTTCAAAGAACGGATGGAAAATGTTTTAAAATAAAAAAGTTATGCGCGTTTGAAGTTCGGTACAAAAATCTGAATTTTGCAACAAACAACACTTTTAAGGATTTTTGGGAGCATGCATACTCAGACAGTGCATGTGACGCGAGAATTAGCCGTTGCCAAGTACTCTAACGTATGCGACACTTGCATGCGTACGCGAGAATGGCATTTTTACTGGCATGCGTATGCAATTTGTAACACCCGTACGCAGAATTATCAATTTTACAGGTGTGCGTACGCGGCATGTTACACACCACGCGAGCCACTCATTCGGTTGAGATGATAATGTATTAAGACAAATGAATGATCGGGGTTGTTGGAAATTAATGAGATGAGTATTGAAGAACTTGTGCTATATGAGTAGTGATCACTGAGACAAATTATATACTATTGATATGCTGAGATTTGGTAAGTTGCTATGTGCTTGGCAAGGATGGTGGTTAATCCAGCTTGTTGAGGTTGCAGCGCCAGCATAAGGATGATGGTTAATCCTGCTTACGTTGAGATGTAAGGTCTGAGGCTGAGTATCCCACTCCCATCTTTTTGTGTCGCAAGAATGGGCTGGGCACTATATCCCTGGATAGTGGGCTGTGCATTATATTCTTGGGGTACCAATTATTCGTGATTAAAAGGCAACATTCCAAGGATGTGTCGGGTTGGTAGTTGAACCGACAAGTGATATCACGGTCAATAGGACAGGCATTCATCATGTGCATCTTCTATGTGTTTGCTTGCTTTGCCTAATTGAATCCATTGCCTAAATGTATAACATGCTTACTTGCTTCTTGAATTTCCTATTGTAAATGTATATTACCTGTGCTTTACTTGCGTGCATTACCTGTGTTTTCTGCTGGGATTGAGGAGGTTCAATAGGTGGTGGCGATGGGATCGCATGGATGATAGGATGGCGAAGGCTATGTGACAGTGGTATTTCTGTTAGATTTGAATTCCCTTAAGATAGATAACAATTTTATGGTTTAAGTTTTATTTTAAGTTGAATCTTTATGTTTCGGTTTGGAGTTCTCCTTTGGCATCCCGTAACCTTATATCTTATCTATTGGGCACTGTTACCATACTGAGAACCTCCGGTTCTCATACCATATGTTGTTGTTTTTCAAATGCAGGTCACAACCCACGTCGATGAGTTTGCGGATGGTGACAGAGCGGAGGATGTCTCTCTTTTAGTCTTTTGATTATTTTGATATAGTTATTCTCTCACTTTTGTATATTGTATTTTCTGCCTTAGAGGCGTAACTTTTAGAGACAAGATGTATCTATTTTAACACTCAAAAACTCTACTGTATTTTTGTTTTGGCTAGCCGGCCTAAACTCTGTAGGCTGTTACTAGTCCTCTTTTGTATACTATATATATATATTCTTTGTTTATCTTATGTCTAAACGTCTTTTCTTACCTTTACGCTTTGGGTTATCACCTGTGAACCCTTCACGCTTTTGTATCTCTATTTTCTGCGTCTTTGAGCTTTATTCTTTCATCGGACTTCTAGTATATTACATTCTTTGATTAGTGGTTCATCCTCGTAAGCCTGAGGGATGGATCAATTGTGCTTCATTGCATACTCTGGGTCATTTTTCTTTCATGCTATTTAGGATATCTATTTGATATGCACAGCATGCTTGTTTGTAAGAGCCTTTTTGGGGTAATTGAAGCACTAGGCTTAAGATATTGAGACTAATCACCTTGATATCGATTGTTTGGTGTAGACAAAAACCCGAATGGCCACTCGTGGATGAGGTCGATCACGTACATGGAGAGATAATGAGAATGAACAACCGGCCAATAACCATGCCGAGTTTATGGCAGCAATGACTAATCTAGCTAACTCGATGCAAGTGAGTGCTGCTGCGACTACGCAAGCTATGGAAAGGTTGGGGCAACCTGCAAGAAATGGGAATGGAGAAGGGACTGGAAATAGCTTGGGAGGTGCTTCGATGACTTTAGCTTCTTTTCTCAAAGTTAACCCATTGACTTTCAGAGGAACGACAAACCCCACTAAAGCAGACGACTGGTTCCAAGCCGTAGAGCGTGCACTGCAGACTCAACATTGTCCCGGATACTCGATTTGTGGAGTTTATGACTTATCAACTGATGGGAAAAGCTCATTATTGGTGGCAAGGAGAGCACCGACTGCTGCAACTTCAGAATGCGTATATTCCATGGGAGTTATTTCAGACTATTTTCTGCAAGTAGTTTTTTCTAGAGTCAGTGAAGGAGGCTAGAGAGTTGGAACTCATGCAGCTGAAGCAAAGGTCAATGTCTGTAGCTGAATATACCAGTGAATTTGAAAAATTTTGTAAGTTCTCAAGGATATGTCAGGGTGTAACGCCCCAACTCCCAGTATGCCATGGTCATACAAGAAGCCAAGTGTTACCAAATTGTTCTTCCTAATTATTAACTATTACTTAATATATGAGCCTGTTCCTTGTTAAAACGTTGCCAATTCTACGGGTAACTTTTTTTATATCGTTGCGGATGATAAGGTAAAATAAACAAGCATACATTGAGAGAAATTGAAAGGAAGCATAAAGAAACATATAAACACAGCTGATAATATACATCATGCACACTATAACAAAACATGTAGCATTTACACAAGATCAAGTCAGTTTACATCCTCATCATCCTACGTAGCTAATATATACACGACACTCCCAGGACCTGGCCCATACAAAAATCTGCTACACTGGCGCCCAAGCTAGCCAAACCACTATGTAGCTCCTAGCTCTCGGGTGTACTAACACAAGTGAGAGACTAACTAACAGATAATGTCAGACTACAGTGTCATCAAAAGAATGCCCCTATGGCTGTCAGACTATATCTACACGTGGTCGTTCGGAAGATCCTCGTGAGGCTCGCCCATCTCCTCATCCTGCTCCATCTCTATCTCAGGATCCTACTCCTCCTCATCATCCGCAACTATAGCTATACCCTCAGATCCGCCAGAAATACTGCTGTCACTATGTACAAAATCATTTGCGAGCACAGGTCCGTTCGTGTATATAGGAGTTATCCCATTGTCTGGTAGTGCTGGCTCCTCAGGCTGTGGAAAGTCAGGGATCGGCTCAGGGGGAAAGTCCCATTCTGGTGGTATCATAGGTATGTAGTCACCAGCTAACTCGGGCTCATCAGGAATGCTAGGCTCAGGTTCCACCACATTCAAAGGTTGAGCTGGTATAAGGTGTCCGGGACCATCAGGAAAAGGATGTCCAGGTGCGTAAGGATGTAACCGGGATAAGGGAAAGTCATAAGGAGCTGATGTGTGAGCATCTTTCCTATCTTTTCCTAGTGAATTTGCATCTAAATTGTTGAGTTTAATAAAGAATTAATTATCTTTTAGCCAATATAGATGCTACTTTGAGTCTTTTGCAATTTTGTTTATTTTAGGTAGCATTCGGCGGAATTTGATGGAGTTTCTGCAGCACAAAAATCAAAGGAGATGGCAGCGAGGAGCGACGCGTACACGTGACTGATGTGTACGCGTGATTTGGAGCATTCCATGGTGAGACGTGTGCGTGACTGATGCGCACGCGTGATTTGAAGAATTTCACAGCAACGCGTGCGCGTGACCGACGCGTCCGCGTGACTTGCGAAGAAGACCAGCCACGCGTGCGCGTGACCAACGCGTCCGCGTGACTCGCGAAAAAAGACCATCAATGCGTACGCATGACTAAAGTGTACGCGTGACATGCGTCACGTGCAGAAAATGCAGAAACCGCTGGGGGGTGATTTATGGGCCCCATTTTAGCACCCAAGTTAGGCGCAAATCCAGTGAAGCCAAGTGGCCCCCACGTTACAAGACGCAGAGTAGTTAGTTAATTTTGATTTAAATTCAAATTGGATTTTAAAATAGGAAAAGATATTATCTTAATTTTAGATATTAGATTTTAAATTAATTAGGATTAGTTATAAAAAGGGGAGACTTCTCTTCTATTGGAGAGGTTCCACCAGGAGGGGGATTCCATTAAGGAAATTCTATATAAATTTACATTCCGCATTCCATGAGCAACTAATCCTCCATTGTTAAGGTTAGGAGCTCTGTCTATTTGTATGGATTGATTTTATTGCTATTTTCTGTTTTAATTCATGTGTGGATTTATAATTTAAGAATTGTTTTCACTCTTTATTTTATGAATTTGGGTGGAACGGAAGTATGACCCTCGTTTCTATTTGAGTTCTTGTATAACTTGGAAAAACTCTATACTTGAACAACAGCTTGAAAACAAATTCTCCTAAATTTTAATTATCTGAATTTAACAGGATACGTGATATATAATCCTTTTATTTCTTGGGTAATTAGAGTTTTTGTGGCATATAAACTTGAAATTGATTATCACCCTCTAATTGGAATTAATTGACCAAGGAATTGGCAGTTAATGAATTTTAGAGGAGACTAGGAAGGTCTAAGGAATTAGGTCTAGTCACATACAGTTTGCCATAAATTAAGTCCTACATAATTAAAATAGTTAGTAAGAAAAGTAAATCCGGAAAAATAGATAACTCTGAAGCCTTAACTGCTTTCTCAATATTTTATTCCCAACTTGTTTATTTGTCTATTCTTTTGATATTCTGAGTTCGGATTTAAACCTTTTGAATATCTCAAAACCCTTTTCTGCTTGCCTAACTAAGCCAATCAATCAATCATTGCTGCTTGATCCATCAATCCTTGTGGGATCGACCCTTACTCATGTAAGGTATTACTTGGTACGACCCGGTGCACTTGCCGGTTAGTTTGTGGGTTATAAAATACCGCACCAGGAGCATCGGGGTCAAAAAGCGGGCTATACAAAGGATGTTGGAAGGGATGGTTTTGTAACGCGTAATGTCTCATACGAGGCTCCACACTCAAGATGTAGTAACCATAGTACACTGGATCCTCGTAAATGTATAGGTCTTCGACTTCATAGAATATCACGTCCGTCTCCATCTGGAGGGGAGGAAGAGAGAGAAGGGATAAGAACTGGGGAGTCCTTAGTAGGGTCGGGGTTGTTAGTTACGTTCATTTATTTGGGGTCGATTAGGAGACAAATGATAGAATATAGCAAAGCAGTATACAGAAGATAAAGATAGAAAGAGGAAGTAGAGACAATAGAAAGCAGAACACAAATAAAAGAATACAAGAAAATAAAACACAGAAAGAGCACACAAGCAGACAAACATAAAGTCACACACAGTAAAGA
This sequence comes from Arachis duranensis, assembly GCF_000817695.3. NCBI lineage: Eukaryota > Viridiplantae > Streptophyta > Magnoliopsida > Fabales > Fabaceae > Arachis > Arachis duranensis. The sequence goes on from NC_029780.3 coordinate 39,714,723, forward strand.
ATGCAACAGAGAATGATGCGCAGACAAGAATGATGTATGTCTAGCCCTAGCGCAGGCCATGAGCTCATGTGTTGGATAGCTACCCACAATCCCGACATTTATCCGGTCACGAGTAATCATGATTTGCCGGATACAATTTTCCGTTCCTAAATAAATGTGCATATAATAATAGCAGCTCATTTGAGATAGCCTCTGCTACTGCAGGAAAATAATATACTCTGCTCTGCTCTGCTCTGGGGAAGTGGAAAATAGTTGTAGGTAACTGATGAGCGGATAATTTTTACGCTTTTTATTATTGTTTTTATATAGTTTTTAGTATGATTTAGTTAGTTTTTAGTATATTTTTATTAGTTTTTAAGCAAAATTCACATTTCTAGACTTTACTATGAGTTTGTGTATTTTTCTGTGATTTCATGTATTTTCTGGCTAAAATTGAGGGACCTGAGCAAAAATCTAATTCAGAGACTGACAAAGGACTGTTGATGCTGTTGGATTCTGACCTCCCTGCACTCGATGTGGATTTTATGGAGCTACAAAACTCCAAATGGCGCGCTCTCAAATGCGTTGGAAATTAGACATCTAGATCTTTCTATCAATATATAATAGTCCATACTTTGCTCTATTTTTAATGATGCAAACTGGCATTCAAACGCCCCTTCTCAGCCCTATTCTGAAGTCAAAACGCCAGAACTGGCATAAAAGTTGGAGTTAAATGCCTAAACTGACACCAAAGCTGGAGTTTAACTCCAAGAGAAGCCTCTACACATGTAAAGCTCAATGCTCAGCCCAAGCAAACACCATGTGGGCCCAGAAGTGGATTTCTGCATCATTTACCTATTTCTATAAACCCTAGTAGCTAATTTCATTATAAATAGGACCTTTTACTATTGTATTTTCATCTGGGGATCTTTGAATTATCTTTTGATCCTTTGATCATGTTTTGGAGGCTGACCTCACGGCCATGCCTGGACCTTGTTCTTATGTATTTTCAACGGTGGAGTTTCTAAGATATGGAGTAAGGTGTGGAGCTCTGCTGTTTCTCAAGTATCAATGCAATTACTACTATTTTCTATTCAATTTAGCTTATTCTTATTCTAAGATATTCGCTGCACTTCAACATGATGAATGTGATGATCCATGACACTCATCATCATTCTCACCTATGAACGCGTGCCTGACAACCACTTTCGTTCTACCTTAGATCGAGCGCGTATCTCTTAGTCTCCATTCCAAAAGATCGGAGTCTTCGTGGTATAAGCTAGAATTATTGGCAGCCATTCTTGAGATCTGGAAAGTCTAAACCTTGTCTGTGGTATTCCGAGTAGGATCTGGGAAGGGATGATTATGACAAGCTTCAAACTCGCGAGTGTTTGGCATAGTGACAGACGCAAAAGGATCACGGGATTCTATTCTAACATGATCGAGAACCGACAGATGATTAGCCGTACGGTGATGGCGCATTTGGACCATTTTCACTAAGAGGACGGGAGGTAGCCGTTGACGCCGGTGAAACCCGAACATACAGCTTGCGATGGAAAGGAGTATGAAGGATTGGATGAAGGTAGTAGGAAAGCAGAGATTCAACAAGAACAAAGCATCTCTATGCACTTATCTGAAATTCTCACCAATGAATTACATAAGTATCTCTATCTTTACTTTCTGTTTATTTATCTTTTAATTATGAAAACTCCATAACCCATTTGAATCTGCCAGACTGAGATTTACAAGGTGACCACAGCTTGCTTCAAGCCGACAATCTCCGTGGGATCGACCTTACTCACGTAAAGTTTATTACTTGGATGACCCAGTGCACTTGCTGGTTAGTTGTGCGAAGTTGTGAAGAAGAGTGACATTACAATTGTGCGTAACAAGTTGTTGGCGCCATGGAGATCACAATTTCGTGCACCAAGTTTTTAGCGCCGTTGCCGGGGGTTGTTCGAGTTTGGACAACTGACGGTTCATCTTGTTGCTCAGATTAGGTTGTTTTTATTTTCTTTTCAAAAAAGTTTTCAAAAATCTTTCAAAAGTTTTTTTATTTGTTTTCATTTTTTCAAAATTATTTTCGAAAAATCCAATAAAATTCATAAAATCATAAAAAATAAAAAATATTTCATGGTTTTTGTTTGAATCTAGTGCCAAATTTTAAGTTTGGTGTCAATTGCATGATTTTAACTGTCTTGCAATTTTCGAAACACATGCATTGTGTTCTTGATGATCTTCAAGTCGTTCTTGATGAATTGCCTTGTTTGATCTTCATGATTTATTGAATTGCATTGCATGATGTTCTACATATGCATTCTTGCATTCATATGGCCCAAACATGAGAAAGTTCTAAGTTTGGTGTCCTCCATGTTTTCTTTCATTAAGAAAACTAAGTTCTTGATGTTCATCTTGATCTTCAAGATTGTTCTTGGTGTTCATCTTGACATTCATAATGTTCTTGCATATATCTTGTGTTTTGATCCAAGAATTATATGTTTCGACTCATTTTGTTGTTTTTCAAAATTGAAAACATATCTTCTTGAATAAAGAATTTAGCAAAATGAAGATCCAATAACATAAATCAGAGGAATTACAGAGAAAAAGCTGGACGTTCAAAACGACCAGTGAAGAAGGAAAACTAGCGTTTGGCTGGGCGTTTAAACGCCCAAACCATGCAGTAATTGGGCGTTAAACGCCCAAAACATGCAGCTCTTGGGCGTTTAATGCCAAGATGACACAAGGAGAGGAATTTTGTTTTCAAATCAAATCTTTTTCAAATATTCATTTTTTTTCAAAATCAAATCTTTTTTAAATCAAATATTTTCAATCATATCTTTTTCAAAATCACATCTTTTCAAACATATCTTTTTCAAAATCAAATCTTTTTAAAATTTCTTTTTCAAATCTTTTTCAATCATATCTTTTTAATCATATCTTTTTCAAATCATATCTTTTTGAAAAATTTGATTTCAAAAATCTTTTCTAAACTTCCTATCTTTTCAAAATTGATTTTCAAATTTTTTTTACTAACTAATTGATTTTTTGTTTGTTTTACTATTTCTTATCTTTTTCAAAACCACAACAAATTTTTCAAAAATTTATTTTAAATTTTATCCTTTTTATTTTCGAAAATTCTCCCCCTCTCTTATCTTTTTCTTTTTAAAACACTAACATTCCTCCCCCATTGTCAATTCGAACTCCATATCTCTTTGTGTGTTCGAGTTCTTTCTTACCTACCTCATCCTTCCATTCTTGTTTTCCTCTGACACTTCAAGGAATCTCTATATTGTGACATAGAGAATTCTATATTTTCTTTGTTTTCTTCTCTTTCATATGAGCAGGAACAAAGATAAAGGCATACTTGTTGAAGCTGATCTTGAACCTGAAAGGACTCTGAAGAGGAAGCGAAGAGCAGCTAAAGCACAAAACTCTAAAGAAGACCTCACTGAAATTTTCGAAAAGGAAGCAGCAAAAGAAACAATTTTGGCCGAACCAAACAACAATGCAAGGAAGATGCTTGGTGATTTTACTTCACCAACTTCCAACTTCTATGGAAGAAGCATCTCAATCCCTGCCATAGGAGCAAACAATTTTGAGCTAAAGCCTCAATTAGTTTCTCTACTGCAACAGAACTGCAAGTTTCATGGACTTCCATCAGAAGACCCTTATCAGTTCTTAACTGAGTTCTTGCAGATCTGTGATACTGTTAAGACCAATGAAGTTGATCCTAAACTCTACAAGCTTATGCTTTTCCCTTTTGCTGTAAGAGACAGAGCTAGAACATGGTTGGACTCACAACCTAGAGATAGCGTGGACTCTTGGGATAAGCTGGTCACGGCTTTCTTAGCCAAGTTCTTTCCTCCTCAAAAGGTGAGCAAGCTTAGAGTGGATGTTCAGACCTTCCATCAAAAAGATGGTGAGTCCCTCTATGAAGCTTGGGAAAGATACAAGCAACTGACCAAAAAGTGTCCTTCTGACATGCTTTCAGAATGGACCACATTATATATATTCTATGATGGTCTGTCTAAATTTTCCAAGATGTCACTGGACCACTCTACAGGTGGATCCATTCACCTAAAGAAAATGCCTGGAGAAGCTCATGAACTTATTGAAATGGTTGTAAATAACCAGTTCATGTATACCTCTGAGAGGAATCCTGTGAGTAATGGGACACCTCAAAAGAGAGGAGTTCTTGAAATTGATGCTCTGAATGCCATACTGGCTCAGAACAAATTATTGACCCAACAAGTTAATATGATCTCTCAGAGTCTGAATGGATTGCAAAATACATCCAACAGTACTAAAGAAGCAACTTCTGAAGAAGAAGCTTATGCTCCTGAGAACCTGCAATGGTAGAAGTGAATTACTGATGAGCGGATAATTTGTACGCTTTTTGGCATTGTTTTTAGTATGTTTTTAGTATGATCTAGTTAGTTTTTAGTATATTTTTAGCTTCAATGCTCAGCCCAAGCACACACCAAGTGGGCCCGGAATTGGATTTTTATGTCATTTACTCATCTCTGTAAACCCTAAGCTACTAATTCTCTATATATAGGACCTTTTACTATTGTATTTTCATCTTTTGATCACTTTAGATCTTAGATCAGATCTTGGTTCTTCTGGTTCCCTCTCTGGGGCCGAAGCCAACGATCACCACTATCACTTATATATTTTCAACGGTGGAGTTTTTACACACCATAGATTAAGGTGTGGAGCTCTGCTGTACCTCGAGTGTTAATGCAATTACTATTGTTCTTCCATTCAATTCCACTTGTTCTTGTTCTAAGATATCACTTGTTCTTCAACTTGACGAATGTGATGATCCGTGACACTCATCATCATTCTCACCTATGAACGTGTGCC
>NC_029780.3:39720257-39721299 GCF_000817695.3 Arachis duranensis
GGGATTATTTGATTTGTGAAAAGTATTGATTACAATTTCGCATACCAAGTTTTTGGCGCCGTTGCCGGGGATTGTTCGAGTATGGACAACTGACGGTTCATCTTGTTGCTTAGATTAGGTATTTTTTTTTCAGAGTTCTTAAGAATGAATTCTAGAGTTTCATGATGATCTGTTGAAGTCTGGCTGGCTGTGAAGCCATGTCTAATTTTATTGGACTGAGGTTTCAACTTATCATCACAAGAGCTTGTTGATTTCTATCAATCTTGCTGTTGGAGCAGTGATCTGCTAAGGCTTGGCTGGCCATTGGCCATGTCTAGTGTTTTGGACCGAAGCTTTCTTTGAAAGCTTGGCTGGCTATGAAGCCATGTCTAATTCCTGGACCGGAGTCTTAGACTAGCATTGCATGATTCCTGGAATTCTCTTTAAGAATTTTGATACCTTTATTTTCTTTTTCCACTTAATTTTCGAAAAATCCAAAAAAAAAATTTAAAATCCAAAAATATTTCCTGTTTGAGTCTAGAGTCTCATTTTAAGTTTCGTGTCAATTGCATGTTTCTGTTCTTCTTGCATTCATTCATGTGTCTTAAGTGATCTTCAAGATATTCTTGATGATTTCATTGCTCTTATCTTTAAATTCTCTTGACTTGAGTGTTTTGTGTTTCGCATGTGCATTCTCATTTTGTTAGTGTCAGTAGTATACAAACTGCTAAGTTTGGTGTCTTGCATGCATTGTTATTTGATTTAGTTGCATTTTGATTATTCCTCTTTGTTAAAAATTCAAAAATATTTTTAATTTGTGTTTTTTCAAGTCAATAATACAGAGAATTGAAGATTCAGAACATACTGCAGAGGAATTATACAGAAAAAGCTGGGCGTTCAAAACGCCCAGTGAAGAAGGGCAAACTGGTGTTTAAACGCCAGCCAGGGTGCCTGGCTGGGCGTTTAACGCCCAAAAGGGTAGTAGTTTGGGCGTTAAACGCCAGAATGTGCACCATTCTGGGCGTTTAACGCCAGGATGGCACAAGAGGGAAGATTTTGTTTT
>NC_029780.3:39721432-39721967 GCF_000817695.3 Arachis duranensis
TCAATTTCTTTCTATTTTCAAGGATACTTGCTATCAATTAATGATTTGATTCAACATTTCAAGTATGTTGCCTTTTCTGTTGAGAAAGATTTAATGTTTGAATCATATCTTTTCTTGATAGCCAAGTCATTAATTTTTAAAATCAAATCTTTTTGATTTCTAATTTCAAAATCTTTTTCAAAAATCACTTGATTTCTTTCCCACTTTTATTTTCGAAAATCAATTAGTGTTTTTCAAAATGTTTTCAAAATCTTTTACTCAATTTTCGAAAATTACTTCCCCTCTTCTCACATCCTTCTATTTATGGACTAACACTATTCCTCAATGAATAATTCGAACTCTATCTCTCTTGATAAGTTCGAATTCTTCTACTTCTGCCTTCCATTTTTCTTTTCCTCTGACACCTCAAGGAATCTCTATACTGTGACATAGAGGATTCCACATTTTCCTGTTCTCTTCTCTTTCATATGAGCAGGAGCAAAGACAAGAGCATTCTTGTTGAGGCTGATCCTGAACCTGAAAGGACCTTGAAGCA
>NC_029780.3:39722609-39723066 GCF_000817695.3 Arachis duranensis
GAAGAAGCTTATGATCCTGAGAACCCTTCAATGGAAGAGGTGAATTACATGGGAGAATCCTATGGAAACACCTATAATCCTTCATGGAGAAATCATCCAAATCTCTCATGGAAGGATCAACAGAGACCTCAACAAGGTTTCAACAACAATAATGGTGGAAGAAACAGGTTAAGCAATGGCAAGCCTTTTCCATCATCTTCTCAGCAACAGACAGAGAGTTCTAAGCAGAACACCTCTGACTTAGCAACCATGGTCTCTGATCTAATCAAAACCACTCAAAGTTTCATGACTGAAACAAGGTCCTCCATTAGAAATTTGGAGGTACAAGTGGGTCAGCTGAGCAAGAAAATTACTGAACTCCCTCCTAGTACTCTTCCAAGCAACACAGAAGAAAATCCAAAAGGAGAGTGCAAAGCCATCAAACTGACCGAATTTGGAGAGGAGGAAGAGGCAGTGA
>NC_029780.3:39723833-39724496 GCF_000817695.3 Arachis duranensis
TGAGGCTCCATGAGAGCCCTCTGTCAAGCTACTGACATTAAAGAAGCGCTTGTTGGGAGGCAACCCAATGTTATGTTTTATCTATTTTTCCTTTGTTATTTTATGTTTTCTGTAGGTTGATGATCATAAGAAGTCACAAAATCAAAAACAGAATGAAAAATAGAAAGAAAAACAGCACACCCTGGAGGAAGAACCTGTTGGCGTTTAAACGCCAGTAAGGCTAGCAGTTGGGCGTTTAACACCCAGTCTGGCACCATTCTGGGCGTTTAACGCCAGAAAGGGGCACCAGACTGGCGTTAAACGCCAGTAAAGGGCAAGAACTTGGCGTTAAACGCCAGAAATGGGCACCAGCCCGGCGTTTAACGCCAGATTTGGCACAAAGAGCAATTTTGCTCGCCACTTGGTGCAGAGATGACTTTTCCTTGACACCTCAGGATCTGTGGACCCCACAGGATCCCCACCTACCCCACCTACCCCACCACTCTCTCTCTTCTTCACCCATTCACCAATCACCTCAACACCTCTTCCCCAAAAACCCTTCACCTATCAAATCCCATCTTTCTCTTCACCACTCACATCCATCCTTCATAATACCCCACCTACCCCACCATTCAAATTTAAACCACTTTCCCTCCCAAACCCACCCTCCTATGACCGAACCAT
>NC_029780.3:39724731-39724918 GCF_000817695.3 Arachis duranensis
TGCTTTTTGTTTTTCCATAACCATTTATGGCATCCAAGGCCAGAGAAACCTCTAAAAAGAGGAAAGGGAAGGCAAAAGCTTCCACCTCCGAGTCATGGAAGATGGAGAGATTCATCTCAAGGGTGCATCAAGACCACTTCTATGAAGTTGTGGCCTTGAAGAAGGTGATCCCCGAGGTCCCTTTCAA
>NC_029780.3:39726383-39726726 GCF_000817695.3 Arachis duranensis
AATCATTCTGAATTTCAAAGGATAAAGTGAGATGCCAAAACTGTTTGGAGGCAAAAAGCTACTAGTCCCGCTCATCTAATTGGAGCTAAGTTCCATTGATAATTTGGAGTCTATAGTATATTCTCTTCTTTTTATCTTATTTGATTTTCAGTTGCTTGAGGACAAGCAACAATTTCAGTTTGGTGTTGTGATGAGCGGATAATTTATACACTTTTTGGCATTGTTTTTAGTATGTTTTTAGTATCTTTTAGTAAGTTTTTAGTATATTTTTATTAGTTTTTATTTAAAATTCACTTTTCTGGACTTTAATATGAGTTTGTGTGTTTTTCTGTGATTTCAGGTA
>NC_029780.3:39726811-39727096 GCF_000817695.3 Arachis duranensis
GAGCAAAAATCTGATTCAGAGACTGAAAAGGACTGCAGATGCTGTTGGATTCTGACCTCCCTGCACTCGAAGTCGATTTTCCAGAAGCCCAATTGGTGCGCTCTCAACGGCGTTGGAAAGTAGACATCCTGGGCTTTCCAGCAATATATGATAGTCCATACTTTGCCTAAGATTTGATGGCCCAAATCGGCGTTCAAAGTCACCCTCAGGATTTCCAGCGTTAAACGCTGGAACTGGCACCCAAATGGGAGTTAAACGCCCAAACTAGCACTAAAGCTGGCGTTT
>NC_029780.3:39727856-39744456 GCF_000817695.3 Arachis duranensis
ACACAGCATCTTCATACGCTTATCTGAAATTCTCACCAATGAATTGCATGAGTATCTCTATCTTTATCTTTATGTTTCATTCGTATATCACCCATACCCATTTGAGTTTGCCTGACTAAGATTTACAAGGTGACCATAGCTTGCTTCATACCAACAATCTCTGTGGGATCGACCCTTACTCGCGTAAGGTTTATTACTTGGACGACCCAGTACACTTGCTGGTTAGTTGTGCGAAGTTGTAGTGATCACAATTTCGTCCACCAATTACATGGGTGAAGCCTTTGGCAACACCTATAATCCTTCATGGAAAAATCATCCAAATTTTTCATGGAAGGATCAACAGTGGTGGAAGAAACAGGTTTAGCAATAGCAAACCTTTCTCATCATCATCTCAGCAACAGACAGAGCATTCTGAGCAGAATCCTTCTAGATTAGCAAATATAATCTCTGATCTATCTAAGGCCACTATTAGTTTCATGACTGAAACAAGATCCTCCATTAGAAATTTGGAGCCACAAGTGGGCCAGCTGAGTAAAAGGTTTACTAAAACTCCTCCTAGCACTCTCCCAAGCAATACAGAAGAGAATCCCAAAGGAGAGTGCAAGGCCATTGGTGCATGAAATTGCAATCACACTTTTGCAATCCACACAACTAACCAACAAGTGCACTGGGTCGTCCAAGTAATACCTTACGTGAGTAAAGGTCGAATCCTACGGAGATTGTTGGTTTGAAGCAAGCTATCGTTATCTTATTATTCTTAGTCAGGACGCCAACAACAGTGTTTTTCAAGTTCAATTGTAAAAAGTGAAAGGGCATAAAATAAATAATTATTACTCAATAATGGAGAATATGTTGGAGTTTTGGAGATGCTTTGTCTTCTGAATTTCTATAACATAATGCTTCCTCACTTCAAAAGTGCAAAGTTCCTTCCATGGCAAGCTGTGTGTAGGGTGTCACCGTTGTCAATGGCTACTTCTCATCCTCTCAGTGAAAATGGTCCAAATGCTCTGTCACAGGACGACTAATCATCTGTTGGTTCTCGATCATGTCGGAATAAGATCCATTGATCCTTTTGCGTTTGTCACTACGCCCAACAATTGCGAGTTTGAAGCTCGTCACAGCCATTCAATCTTTGAATCCTACTCGGAATACCACAGACAAGGTTTAGACTTTCCGGATTCTCATGAATGCCGCCATCAATTCTAGCTTATACCACGAAGATTCTGATTAAGAAATCTAAGAGATACTCATTCAATCTGATGTAGAACAGAGGTGGTTGTCAGGCACACACTCATGGATTGAGGAAGGTGATGAGTGTCATGGATCATCACCTTCTTCTTAGTGAAGCGCGAATGAACATCTTAGATAGGAACAAGCATGTTTGAATGGAAAATAGAAACAATTGCATTAATTCATCGAGATGCTGCAGAGCTCTTCACCCCCCAACAATGGAGTTTAGAGACTTATGCCGTCAAAGAGTATAAAATTCAGATCTAAAACTGTCATGAGATCTAAAATAAATCTCTAAAAGTTGTTTAAATACTAAACTGGTAACCTAGGTTTATAGAAAATGAGTAAACTAAGATAGATGGTGCAGAAATCCACTTTTGGGGCCCACTTGGTGTGTCCTGGGGCTGAGACTTGAGTTTCTCACGTGCCTGGGCTATTTCTGGAGTTAAACGCCAGGTTGTAACCTATTTCTGGCGTTCAACTCCAACTTGCAACCTGTTTCTGGTGCTGAACGCCAGAATGCAACATGGAACTGGCGTTGAACGCCAGTTTACGTCGTCTATCTTCGCGCAAAGTATGGACTGTTATATATTTCTGGAAAGCCCTGGATGTCTACTTTCCAACCCAATTGAGAGAGCGCCAATTGGACTCATGTAGCTCCAAATAATTCATTCCGAGTGCAGGGAGGTCAGAATCCAACAGCATCAGCAGTTCTTTTTCAGCCTAAATCAGATTTTTGCTCAGCTCCCTCAATTTCAGCTAGAAAATACCTGAAATCATAGAAAAATACACCAACTCATAGTAAAGTATAGAAATATGAATTTTTCCTAAAAACTAATAAAAATATATTAAAAGTAGCTAGAACCTACTAAAAACTACCTAAAAACAATGCCAAAAAGCGTATAAATTATCCGCTCATCACAATACCAAACTTAAATTGTTGCTTGTCCCCAAGCAACTGAAAATCAAATAGGATCAAAAGAATAGAATATACTATAAATTCCAAAATATCAATGAAGCTTATTTCTAATTAGATGAGCGGCACTTGTAGCTTTTTGCTTCTGAACAATTTTGGCATCTCACTTTATCCTTTGAAGTTTAGAATGATTGGCATCTATAGGAACTCAGAATTCAGATAGTGTTATTGATTCTCCTAGTTAAGTATGTTGACTCTTGAACACAACTACTTTATAAGTCTTAGCCGTGGCCCTAAGCACTTTTTTTTCCAGTATTACCATCGGATACATAAATGCCACAGACACATGACTGGGTGAACCTTTTCAGATTATGACTCAGCTTTGCTAAAGTCTCCAGTTAGAGGTGTCCAGAGCTCTTAAGCACACTCTTTTTGCTTTGGATCACGACTTTAACCACTCAGTCTCAAGCTTTTCACTTGGACCTGCATGCCACAAGCACATGGTCAGGGACAGCTTGATTTAGCCGCTTAGGCCTGGATTTTATTTCCTTGTGCCCTCCTATCCATTGATGCTCAAAGCCTTGGATCCTTTTTACTCTTGCCTTTTGATTTTAAGGGCTATTGGCTTTTTCTACTTGCTTTTTTTTCTTTTTCTTTCTCTCTCTCTCTCTCTCTATATATATATATATATATATTTTTTTTTTGACACCTTTTTTTTCGCAAGCTTTTGCTATTCACTGCTTTTTCTTGCTTCAAGAATCAAATTTATGATTTTTCAGATTATCAATAATATTTCTCTTTGTTCATCTTTCTTTCAAGAGCCAATAATTTTAACAACAAGATGAAAAATATGCACTGTTCAAGCATTCATTCAGAAAACAAAAAGTATTGTCACCACATCAATATAATTAAATTAAATTCAAGGATAAATTCGAAACTCATGTACTTCTTGTTCTTTTGTATTAAAAACATTTTTTCATTTAAGAAAGGTGAAGGATTCATGGAATTATTCATAGCCTTAAGACATAGTTACTAAATACTAATGATTATGAAGTAAAGACACAAACATAGACAAACATGAAGCATAAAAATTGAAAAATAGAGATAAGAACAAGGAAGTTAAGGAATGAGTCCACCTTAGTGAGGGTGGCGCCTTTTTGAAGGATCAATGGTGCTTTTTGAGCTCCTTTATGTCTCTTCCTTGCCTCTGTTGCTTGATCCCTAGTGATTTTGGTGCTCCTATCCTTAGTTGCTCCCAATAGTTGTGTGGAGGAAAATATATCTCCTGAGGTATCTCAGGGATTTCTTGATGAGAGAATTCCTCATGCTCTCTTGATGTGCAGTCAAATGCTCTACTACTGAGCTATGGACCCTTGAGATGAATCTCTTCATCTCTCATGACTCAGAGGTGGAAGCAATTTCCTTCCCTTTCCTCTTTCTTGAGGTTTCTCTGGCCTTAGGTACCATAAATGGTTATGGAAAAACAAAAGAGCTATGCTTTTACCATACCAAACTTAGAATATTGCTCACCCTCAAGCAAAAGAAGAAAGAATAGAAGAAGAAGAAAAAGAAGAAGAAGATAAGGGGAAGAGGGAGAGATGTTTGTGTTTTGGCCATGTAGGGTGTGTTTGGGTGGGAAGGATGGATGGATGTGAGTGGTGAAGAGGTGATGGAAAAGAGAGATTGATGTGATTGGTGAAGAAGAGAGAAGGTGAGCTGGGGTAGGTAGGGATCCTGTGGGGTCCACAGATCATGAGATGATCCTGTGGGGTCTACAGATCCTGAGGTATCAAGGATTTACATCCCTGCACCAATGAGGCGTGTAAAATGCCCTTTGCATGCAATCCTGGCATTTAATGCCAGATTGATGCTTGTTTCTGGCGTTAAACGCCAGCTTTATGCTTGTTCTGGGCGTTCAACGCCCATCTGCAGCATGTTTCTGGCGTTAAACGCCAGCTTTCCTCAGTGTGCAATCCTGGCGTTTAAACGCCAGAGTGCTGCATGTTTCTGGCATTCAATGCCAGATCCATGCTCTGTTCTGGCGTTGAACGCCAGCCAGATGCTCCTTACTGGCGTTTAAACGCCAGTAAGCCCTTCCTCCAGGGGTGTGCTGTTTCTTTTGTTGTTTTTGATGTTGTTTTTAATTTTTGTATTTGTTTTGTGACTCCACATGATCATGAACCTAAGAAAACATAAAAGAATAATAAAATGAAAATAAAATTAGTCAAATAAAAATTTGGGTTGCCTCCCAATAAGCGCTTCTTTATTGTCTTTAGCTGGACTATTACTGAGCTTTAATCCAGTCTCAGTCTTGAGCATTCTTGCTCAACATTGCCTTTAAGATAATGCTTGACTCTTTGCCCATTAACAATGAACTTTTTGTCAAAGTTACTATCATGAAGCTCTGTAAACCATGGTACTTCTTGAATGGCAAAAAGTTGCTCATCCAGAAAGGTTTCAGAGATCTCAGTAAGAGGGAGGGACGTCCCTTCTACTGGTTCTATTCGGGACAGGTGATCTGCTACTTGGTTCTCTGTCCCTTTTCTGTCTCTTATTTCTATATCAAACTCTTGCAGAAGCAACACCCATCTTATGAGCCTGGGTTTTGAATCCTGCTTTGTGAGTAGATATTTAAGAGCAGCATGGTCTGTGTACACAATCACTTTTGATCCTACTAAATAGGATCTGAACTTGTCAATGGCGTAAACCACTGCAAGCAATTCCTTTTCTGTGGTTGTGTAGTTCTTCTGTGCATCATTTAGAACACGGCTGGCATAATAAATGACGTGCAGAAGCTTGTCATGCCTCTGTCCTAACACTGCACCAATGGCATGATCACTGGCATCACACATTAATTCAAATGGTAATGTCCAGTCTGGTGCAGAGATGACTGGTGCTGTGACCAGCTTAGCTTTGAGAGTTTCAAACGCCTGCAGACACTCCTTATCAAAGATAAATGGCGTGTCAGCAGCTAGCAGATTACTCAGAGGTTTTGCAATTTTTGAAAAATCTTTTATGAACCTCCAATAGAATCCTGCATGCCTGATAAACCACTATTTTATGGTTTATCTTGTGCTTAATTGAGTGGATTTTATCAATCTTTCATACACTTATTCATACTAAATGCATGGGTTTACATTCTCCTTCTTGATTTTGTGCTATGATTGAAAACATGCTTCTTTGGCCTTATATTTGCTAATATTAATCCTCTCTTATTACCATTAGATGTTGTGATATGTGTGTTAAGTGATATCAGGGATTACAGGGCATGAATGGCTCAGAGGATGGAAAGGAAGCATGCAAAAGTGTAAGAAATACAAGAAGTTGAAGAAATTGCAAGGCTGTCAGCCTGACCCTCTCGCACTAAAACGACCATAACTTGAGCTACAGAGGTTCAAATGATGCGGTTTCAGTTGCGTTAGAAAGCTAACATCTGGGGCTTTGTAATGATATATAATTTCCCATAGTTTCCTCAAAGTTAGGCGACGCGGATGCGTGAATGACGTGCCTGCATCGTATCTATAAATCTCAACCCATGCAAACGCGTGGATGACGCCTCCGCGTCACTTTGCCGCGACCTGTACGAACTAGATTTCACAATCAGCGATTTCTGGGCTGTTTCTGACCCAGTTCTTGGCCCAGAAAACACAGATTAGAAGCTATAAAGTGGAGGAATCCATTAATTCATCATCATTCATTCATAATACACACTTTTCATAGTTTTAGATGTAGTTTTTAGTGAGAGAGAGAGAGAGAGGCTCTCTCCTCTCTCTTAGGATTAAGATTAGGATTTATATTAGGATTAGGATTTATCTAATCTTCATATCAGGTTCAATATTCCTTTGCTTTAGTAAAGGTTAACTAAGTGGGATTAAAACCCAATTCTCATCACACCTGATAAGGATAACTAGGATAGGACTTCCAATTTTTCATATCTTGCCAAGAGTTTATTTTATAGTTTTATTTATTTTTCTTGTCAATTAAATTACTTGTTCAACCCTTTTTAAAACCCCAAAATATACCTTTGCATAACCAATAATAAGAACACCTCCCTACAATTCCTTGAGAAGACGACCCGAGGTTTAAATACTTCGGTTATCAATTTTATCAGGGGTTTGTTACTTGTGACAACCAAATGTTTGTACGAAGGGATTTTCTGTTGGTTTAGAATCTATACTTACAACGCTACTATATTTTTATAAAATTCTTTATTGGCAAAAATCCTAACGTCAAAATGGCGTCGTTGCCCGAGAATTGCAAACGTGTGCCTTATTATTGGTTATTGTAAATATTTCTCTTTTACTTGTTTATTTGTTTCTATTTTTCCCCCCTTATTTCTGATAGCTACTATGAAGTCTCACCCCTCTCGCTTTGAGTTTGGTTCTAATTTTATTGCAAGGAATGGAAGCTATAATAGGATTATGCATCAAAGTCTAAGCAATCAAAGATGGATGGAGCCAAGAGGATCTGATCACCCCTTTAAGCAACAACACCCTCCTAGACATCATGGACAAAGACCGTTCTACAATGCATACCAAGCTGATAGATATGGTGGACCGCCTTGTAGCTACCAACAAGCCCCACCCTATGCTCAGAGACCATCCTTTCAACACAACCTCAACCTACCATACTCACAAGCTTCTTTTCACCATTCGCCACCATATGATCCTTATCCACCTCAACACAAATCCAATTACTCCCAAGAACCACCACTCCCCTATACACCATGTTCACATTCATCGAGCCAAGAATCACAAGTTCGCTTCGAAGAATTAGTAAACCAATTTAATGTAACCCTTCATCAACTGGAGCAAGTAATAAATCAATTATCTTCCAGATGTTCAGACACTCAACAGACTCCCATGGCTTCATGTGGGGAATCTAATGAAGAACGCGGCACGAAAAAGACACTAGAAGCTCCAGTGGATAGCATAAAGCATAACTTCGTACTGGAACAAATAAAGGAAGCTGTCATTGTAGAAGAAGAAGAGTTGGTTGAAGATTTAGGAGATGCCGAACCGCCACCTGAATCCAGAGTTGTGGAGAATTCCGTCAAGGATGTTACAATTGATGCTAAGGAGGACAGTGCATAACCCCCAAAGCAGGCATCCTATGAGGATTTGGATGGAATAACCCAAGATGCATGTTTTCTTGATGATGACGATCACAAGTCAAGTTCTCTTAGCAATAAACTTGCATCCGCAAGTGAATTCTTTGAGATAGAAGAATCTTCCCCAAGTGAATACGAAGATGATGCAGAGGTAGACTTTTCTCAACCTCCCAATTATGACCCAAGTGATGAGGAAGATATCAATTGCTTTTATCAAAACATGGTTAAAATGGGAGAAATTTGCAAAGAAGTGGAGGAATTCACTGAAAACCACAAGGGAGTAGAGCTTGCAGAACCACTGGAAACACCTATCCCAAGGCCACTACCACCAAATACAAACCTCAAGTGGGTAAAATCCTTAGCTTTTATCTTTACTTTTCCACTTGAATATGGTTTACTTGAAACAGATGGCCAGCTTAGAGCTCTTTGCAGCTTTGAGAGTAAAAAGGAAATGACTCGCACTCAGAGTTGGTGTACAAGATTCAATGAGGCTTCGCACTTCAATTTAAGGTGCAAGGATTGGTGTCAAGCTCAATTGAAAGGATCTCGGAAGCTGTTTGGTCACTGCAGTAAGAATTCAGACTACTCACCACCCGGTTGGAAAAATGCAGATCAAGACAAAGATGGGTGTAAAAGTAGAATTTGGGATCCTGGAATCTATTCCGACATTCAACACTCCGGGAGCCTTGAAGCCTTCTTGAACTCACCTAAGGGCTTTACGTACCTTGTTTGGGACCCCGGAGGATGCTGGCATTCCAAACACTGGTGGAGATTCCTGGATCAGTACAAACATAAGCCACCATGACAGGAAGCTCATCAAATGTCCAACTTAAGAACTTTAACTAAAAGTGCTAGGTGGGAGACAATCCACCATGGTATGATCATTCTTTTTTCAGTTTAAATTTTAGTCTATTTTTGAGTTTTTATTGAACCTAGAATCATGCATAGCATTCATATTAAGCATTGCACTTTGCATACTGCATAATAAAAAAACACGCATGCGACGCGTAAGCGTCGCTGACGCGTCCGCGTCACAAGTGCGTTGGGAAGAAAATAAGATTGAACAGAGAGTCACGCGAGAGCGTGGCTGGAGGCGTGCCTTTGGCACAATTTGACCGACGCGACCGCATCGCTGACGCGTCCACGTCATGTGGGATAAATGCCGCCCACGCGTCCGCGTCACCCACGTGAACGCGTGCCTCAAAATCGACGTAAAAAGGATGTATGACAGAAAGTTGAGCTAGAATTGAGCTGGACTCGTGCTAGAAGCACAAGCCTTGCCATGCGTACGCGTGCCCCATGTGTCCGCGCCATTTTCATATTTGGGCTATTCATGCGATCGCGTCACCCAAGGATTTAGCAATATGCATTTCAGACTGAGAGTTGTGCGACCGCGAGGCTGCCCTCGCGCTAAAGGCACAAATCAATCCACGCGACCACGTGGATGACGCATCCACGTCATTTCATAGAAGTGCTATCCACGTGAACGCGTCACACACGCGTCCGCGTCACAAGCGGCGCACAGCTTATCCGGAGCAGCCAAATATCTTATCTTTTCTTCCCCAAATCTAAATCTTTTCTTTTCCTTCTTATTTCTTTCTCCCCCTTCCTCCTTCTTCCTTCTTTCTTCTTCCTTCTTTCTCCTTTCTTTTTTATTTTCATGTATTTTTATGTTAGTGTTGGAGCTTTATTTGGATTTTACTTTATTATAAATGAGCTTGTGGATATTATAAGGATTGGTTTGACAATTGACATTTTAAATTTGGATCTCATATATATTTGGATTTATTACTTTCATTCATCTTTTAACTCACAATACTTGTAATCCACCTATATTTGAGATTATCATTCACAATTGTCATCATACAAGTGCTCTTTAATCCAGCTTATTTTAAATTGATGCTTGACCTATGCTTCTCATGCCTTTGCCTGCATGCTTTTACACATCTTGCATCTAATTGATTTAATATGCCTTGCTATATTTTCATTGATGTCCTAATTGCATGTAGTCACGACCATGTTTTTAAGACATTATCCCTTACCTTGGCATTGATTATCATTTGAACCTTCCTCCTCCCGATTCTAGCTATTTGAATTACATGTCCCTTTCCTTTCTCCCTTTTTCAGGATGGCCACCAAAAAGGATAAAGAGAAAGCCTCTAACAAGCAACCGGCAAAGAGTGAAACGACGGGAGCACTAGCTGAGGAACCACAACCCCCGCCCACCTGCACATCTCAGCATGCATCGAGGACGGTGCAATATTTAAGTGTGAGGAGGTCGATACCGATCTCCACGGGTTAGTTATCCCCTTTTCAACACCAATTTTTGTCTTTCATTGTTGCATTTGCATGTTTGATTGCATGTTTGTTTGATTTTGTGCATATTTTACCACTTGGTTGAAGTAATATTTTCTTTTTCAAGAAACTTTTTATAGTATTTCACTAATTTAAATTAAAAACTTCTTGAAAAACTTGTATGAAGAAATATTATTTTGGAACATAGTTTAAAGCTCAAACACACAAAACCAGTGAGATCTTGAGCCTATTTGATTGGTTGCATTTTATCAACCAATATATTTTATTTTTGTGTGTTATTCTCTCTAAAATTGTAATATTTATCTTTCTTAATTCTATATTTCTATTGTTTGATGTATGCATGCACTTATATGATTGAGGCCTTGTTTCACTAAGCTTACATACCCGTATGGCCTTACTCTTCCATTATTCTTTGCAAACCAATTTGAGCCTATTTTACCCATTTGTTCTTTACTTTAGTTCATTACTAACTCTAAGTGAAAAACAATAATGTCCTTAATTTGAATCCTTGATTATCTTAGACTAGTAAACACAGTAAGGGATCAGTGCTTAATTCTATGTTCCCTGCTTTCATGAGCTATCTTCTTCTTGCAAGTTATTTGTATTGTATTTTGTGATTTAAATTAGTGAAATTCAGTTCATATTTGTTCTCAAAAGATTTATTTACTTTTTCACCAAGTAGGTAGAATCATCTTTGCATGTAGTTGCATTCATATAGATATGTTGCATTTCATACATTCTATCATTCCTCTTCACTCCTTTATAGCTTCTCATGAGCTTAGCATGAGGACATGCTAATGTTTAAGTGTGGGGAGGTTGATAAACCACTATTTTATGGTTTATCTTGTACTTAATTGAGTGAATTTTATCAATCTTTCATACACTTATTCATACTAAATGCATGGGTTTACATTCTCCTTCCTGATTTTGTGCTATGATTGAAAACATGCTTCTTTGGCCTTATATTTGCTAATATTAATCCTCTCTTATTACCATTAAATGCTGTGATATGTGTGTTAAGTGATATCAGGGATTACAGGGTATGAATGGCTCAGAGGATGGAAAGGAAGCATGCAAAAGTGTAAGAAATACAAGAAGTTGAAGAAATTGCAAAGCTGTCAGCCTGACCCTCTCGCACTAAAACAACCATAACTTGAGTTACAGAGGTTCAAATGATGTGGTTCCAGTTGCGTTGGAAAGCTAACATCTGGGGCTTCGCAATGATATATAATTTCCCATAGTTTCCTCGAAGTTAGGCGATGCAAACGCATGAATGACACGCCTGCGTCGTATCTGCAAATCTCAACCCATGCAAACGCATGGATGACGCCTCCGCGTCACTTTGCCGTGACCTGTACAAACTAGATTTCACAATCAGTGATTTCTGGGCTGTTTTTGACCTAGTTCTTGGCCCAGAAAACACAGATTAGAAGCTATAAAGTGGAGGAATCTATTAATTCATAATCATTCATTTATAATACACACTTTTCATAGTTTTAGATGTAGTTTTTAGAGAGAGAGGCTCTCTCCTCTCTCTTAGGATTAAGATTAGGATTTATATTAGGTGTTGCCCAATTGGCTTATGAACTTTTCCATGTTAGATTTGACTGCTTTTATTAATGCAATTGAGGTATTTCAGACTTATGATTGTTTTCTCTAATTTATGTTATTGATGCTTGGGCTCTATCCAAATTATTTTCATTCAAGTAGATTTTATTCCCTTTTGGCTTGGTTGATTAATTGGTAACTCTTGAGTTGTCAAAAACTCAGTAGTGATTGAAATTGGCAGATTCTAATTGATCTAGATCGCTCTAAAGCTAGTCCTCCCACAGGGATTGACTAGGACTTGAGGATCAAAATAATTAGTCCACTTGACTTTCCTTTGCTTTAGTAAAGGTTAACTAAGTGGGATTAAAACCCAATTCTCATCACACCTGATAAGGATAACTAGGATAGGACTTCCAATTTCTCATATCTTGCCAAGAGTTTATTTTATAGTTATTTATTTATTTTTCTTGTCAATTAAATTACTTGTTCAACCCTTTTTAAAACCTCAAAATATACCTTTGCATAACCAATAATAAGAACACCTCCCTACAATTCCTTGAGAAGACGACCCGAGGTTTAAATACTTCGGTTATCAATTTTATCAGGGGTTTGTTACTTGTGACAACCAAATGTTTGTACGAAGGGATTTTCTGTTGGTTTAGAAACTATACTTACAACACTACTATATTTTTATAAAATTCTTTATTGGCAAAAATTCTAACGTCAATGCCCTAGAAAGCTTCTGATTGCTTTAACATTGGCAGGTGGTGGTAATTTTTCAATTACCTCTACCTTGGCTTGATCCACCTCTATTCCCTTGTTTGAAATTTTGTGCCTAAGGACAATTCCTTTAGTCACCATAAAATGACATTTCTCTCAGTTTAAAACCAGGTTAGTCTCTTGGCACCTCTTTAGAACAAGTGCTAGATGGTCAAGACAGGAGTTGAATGAGTCTCCAAATACTGAAAATTCATCCATGAAGACTTCCAGAAATTTTTCTACCATATCAGAGAAAATAGAGAGCATGCACCTTTGAAAGGTTGCAGGTGCATTGCACAGGCCAAATGGCATCCTTCTGTATGCAAATACTCTAGATGGACATGTGAATGCTGTTTTCTCTTGATCCTGGGGATCTACTGCAATCTAGTTGTAACCTGAATAGCCATCTAAAAAGCAGTAGTAATCATGATCTGCTAGTCTTTCTAGCTTCTGGTCTATGAATGGTAAAGGAAAATGATCCTTTCTAGTGGCTGTATTGAGTCTTCTGTAGTCAATACACATACGCCAACCTGTAACTGTTCTTGTAGGAACCAGTTCATTCTTTTTATTATGAACCACTGTCATGCCTCCCTTTTGGGGGACAACTTGGACAGGGCTCACCCAAGGGCTATCAGAAATAGGATAAATAATCTCAGCCTCTAGTAATTTAGTAACCTCCTTTTGCACCACCTCCTTCATGGCTAGATTCAGCCGCCTCTGTGGTTGAACCACTAGCTTAGCGTCATCTTCCAATAGGATCTTATGCATGCATCTGGCTGGGCTAATGCCCTTAAGATCACTGATGGACCACCCAAGAGCTGTCTTGTGTGTCCTCAGCACTCAAATTAGTGCTTCCTCTTCCTGTGGCTCTAAGGTAGAGCTTATGATTACAGGAAAAGTGTCACCTTCTCCCAGAAATGCATATTTCAGGGATGGTGGTAATGGTTTGAGCTCGGGTTTATGAGGTTTCTCCTCTTCCTGAGGGATTTTCAGAGGTTCTATTATTCTCTCTGGTTCCTCCAGATCAGGCTGAACATCTTTAAAGATATTCACTAGCTCTGATTCAAGACTCTCAATCATATTGACCTCTTCCATGAGAGAGTCAATAATATCAATGCTCATGCAGTCGTCTGAGGTGTCTGGATGCTGCATAGCTTTGACAACATTCAACTTAAACTCATCCTCATTGACTCTCAGGGTTAATTCCCCTTTTTGGACGTCAATGAGGGTTCGTCCAGTTGCTAGGAAAGGTCTTCCTAGAATGAGAGTTGTACTTTTGTGCTCCTCCATTTCCAGCACCACAAAGTCAGTGGAAAAGACAAATGGCCCAACCTTGACAATTATGTCTTCAATCACGCCTGATAGTAAATGCAGGTATTAGGTTGATACTTGCCATCAGCAAGTTGGAGACATATCCGGGTTGGTTTGACTTCTTCAGTCAAACCAAGCTTTCTGATAGTAAATGCAGGTATTAGGTTGATACTTGCCCCAAGATCACATAGAGCTTGCTTGGTACAAGTACCTTCTAATGTGCATGGCATCATAAAGCTTCTGGGATCTTTAAGCTTCTCAGGTAAGCTTTTCAGAATGACTGCACTGCATTCTTCAATGAGGTAAATTTTTTCAGTTTCCCTCCAATCCTTCTTATGACTTAAGATCTCTTTCATGAACTTAGCATAAGAAGGTATTTGCTCAAGTGCCTCTACAAACGGAATCTTTATTTCAAGAATCCTGAGATAGTCTGTAAAGCGGGAAAATTGCTTATCCTGTTCCGCTTGGTGGAGTTTCTGAGGATAAGGCATTTTGGCTTTGTATTCCTCAACCTTAGTTGCTGTAGGTTTATTGCCTACAAATGTGGGTTGAGAAGCCTTTTTAGAGGAGTTGCTATCAGCACTTGTATGTGTCTGATCTCCCACTGGCGTTCGAATGCCAGGGGTGGAAGCTGGAGTGGCGTTATACGCCAACTCCTTTCCTGTTTCTGGCGTCTGAACGCCAGAACTGTACTTCCTTTGGGCGTTCAACGCCAATTCCTTGCTCGTTTCTAGCGTTGAACGCCAGGACTGAGCATGGTTTGGGCGTTCAATGCCAGCTTTCCACCCATTCTCTGGCGTTTGAGCGCCAGAATTATTCCTCTCTGGGTTCTTACTGTCCTCAGAGGGATTTTGGTTAGTTTGCTCATTTCTTGGCTTCCTGCTATCTTGAAGTGAGGTATTTAATATTTTTCCACTTCTTAATTGAACTGCTTGGCACTCTTCTGTTATTTGTTCTGATAACTGCTGTTCTGTTTGCTTTAACTGTACTTCCATATTCATATTAGCCATTCTTGTTTCTTGTAGTATCTCCTTGAATTCGGCTAGCTATTTTGTTAGAAAATCCAGTTGCTGATTGAATTCAGTAACTTGTTCTGTAGGACTGAGTTCAGCAGTTACTGTTTTGGTCTCTTTTTTCAAGGAAGGTTCACTGCTTAGGTACATATGCTGATTTCTGGCAACTATATCAATGAGCTCTTGAGCTTCTTCTATTGTCTTTCTCATGTATATAGATCCACCAGCTAAGTGGTCTAGAGAAATCTGAGCTCTCTCTGTAAGCCCATAATAGAAGATGTCTAACTGCACCCACTCTGAAAATATTTCAGAGTGGCATTTTCTTAGCATCTCTCTGTATCTCTCCCAGACATCATAAAGGGATTCATTATCTCCTTGTTTAAAGCCTTGGATGCTCAGCCTTAGCTGTGTCATCCGTTTTGGAGGAAAATAGTGATTCAGGAATTTTTCTGACAGCTGTTTCTATGTCTTTATGCTGTCCTTAGGTTGGTTATTTAACCACCTCTTAGCATGGTCTTTTACAGCAAATGGAAACAGTAGCAGTCTATAGACATCCTGATCTACTTCCTTATCATGTACTGTGTCAGCAATTTGTAAAAACTATGCCAGAAACTCTGTAGGTTCTTCCTGTGGAAGACTGAAATACTGGCAACTTTGCTGCACCATGATAATGAGCTGAGGATTCAACTCAAAACTACTGACTCCGATGGAGGGTATACAGATACTACTCCTATATGAAGCAGTAGTGGGGTTAGCATATGACCCCAGAGTCCTTCTGGACTGTTCATTTCCACTTAAGTCCATGATGGAAAAAGGAAGATGATGTGAATTTATTTTATTTATTTAAAAAACTAATTTCCAAAATAACAAAATAAATTAAAATAAAGACTAAAATAATAAAAAGAAATAAAGAAATAAAAATAAAAATAAAAATTTTGAAAGTATTTTTTTTTGAAAAATTTCGAAAAGTGAGGAGAGAGAAAGTGATTAGGATATTTTTGAAATTGAAATCTAATTTTTTTTTAAATTCTTAAAAGGATGAGATTTCAAAAATTTTGAAATTGTAATCTGAATTTTTATATAAAAAAAATTCGAAGATATGGCTTAAAATTAGTTAGAAAATATATTTTTTGAATTTTGAATTTTATGATGAAAGAGATAAACACACAAAAGACACAAGACTTAAAAATTTTTAGATCTAATGCTCCTTGTTTTCGAAAATTTTGGAGGGAAAACACAAAGCAACACCAAACTTAAAAATTTTAAGATCAAAACACAAGGAAGACTCAAGAACACCTTGAAGATTCACAAGAACACCAAGAACAAAAGAAAGAACACCAAACTTAAAATTTTTAGAAAATCACAATAAAATTTTCGAAAATTAAAGAAAGATTAACAAGAAAACACCAAACTTAAAGTTTGGCATAAGATTTAATCAAAGAAAAATTATTAAAAAAATTTAAAAGGAAGATACCCAATTGCCAAGAACATAAGCCAACGCTCTAGCCAACTGAGCTATAAATGTAACGTGTTTTAATATTGTATATAAAAAATATATTTTTTTGAAAACTAATATTTTGAAAAAGCACAAGAAAAACACAAAAAATACACAAAATAGGAAAAATCAAAGATCAAACAAGAAAATTTGACAAGAACAATTTGAAGATTAAGGAAAAATAAAGAACACAATTTCAAAAATTTAAAGAAAAATATAAAATATGCAATTGACACCAAACTTAAAATATAAAACTAAACTCACAGAAAAATTAAAAATTTAATAAGGAAAAATAATATTTTTGAAAAGAGAATAAAGGACTCAGATTTGATGACTCTATAGCAACAAAAATAAATTATTCCTAATCTAAACAACAAAATAAACCTTTAGTTGTTCAAACTCGAACAATCCCCGGCAACGGCGCCAAAAACTTGGTGCACGAAATTGCAATCACATTTTTGCAATCCGCACAACTAACCAGCAAGTGCACTGGGTCGTCCAAGTAATACCTTACGTGAGTAAGGGTCGAATCCCACGGAGATTGTTGGTTTGAAGCAAGCTATGGTTATCTTATTATTCGTAGTCAGGATGCCAACAACAGTGTTTTTCAAGTTCAATTGTAAAAAGTGAAAGGGCATAAAATAAATAATTGTTACTCAATAATGGAGAATATGTTGGAGATTTGGAGATGCTTTGTCTTCTGAATTTCTGTAACATAATGCTTCCTCACTTTCAAAAGTGCAAAGCTCCTTCCATGGCAAGCTGTGTGTAGGGTGTCACCGTTGTCAATGGCTACTTCCCATCCTTTTAGTGAAAATAGTCCAAATGCTCTGTCACAACACGGCTAATCATCTGTTGGTTCTCGATCATGTCGGAATAAGATCCATTGATCCTTTTGTGTT
>NC_029780.3:39744610-39749143 GCF_000817695.3 Arachis duranensis
CCATCAATTCTAGCTTATACCACGAAGATTCTGATTAAGAAATCTAAGAGATACTCATTCAATCTAATGTAGAACGGAGGTGGTTGTCAGGCACACGTTCATGGATTGAGGAAGGTGATGAGTGTCATGGATCATCACCTTTTTCATAGTGAAGCGCGAATGAACATCTTAGATAGGAACAAGCATGTTTGAATGGAAAACAGAAATAATTGCATTAATTCATCGAGACGCTGCAGAGACTCATGCCATCAAATAGTATAAAATTCAGATCTAAAAATGTCATGAGATACAAAATAAGTCTCTAAAAGTTGTTTAAATACTAAACTGGTAACCTAGGTTTACAAAAAATGAGTAAACTAAGATAGATGGTGCAGAAATCCACACTAAGATAATTGGTGCAGAAATCCATTTCTGGGGCCCACTTGGTGTGTGCTGGGGCTGAGACTTGAGCTTCTCACGTGCCTGGGCTATTTCTGGAGTTAAACGCCAGGTTGTAACCTGTTTCTAGCGTTCAACTCCAACTTGCAACCTGTTTCTGGCGCTGAACGCCAGAATGCAACATGGAACTGGCGTTGAACACCAGTTTACATCGTCTATCTTCACGCAAAGTATGGGCTATTGTATATTGCTGGAAAGCCCTAGATGTCTACCTTCCAACCCAATTGAGAGCGCGCCAATTGGACTCTTGTATCTCCAAAAAATCCATTCCGAGTGCAGGGAGGTCAGAATCCAACAGCATCAGCAGTCCTTTTTCAGCCTAAATCAGATTTTTGCTCAGCTCCCTCAATTTCAGCCAGAAAATACCTGAAATCACAGAAAAACACACCAACTCATAGTAAAGTCTAGAAATATGAATTTTGCCTAAAAACTAATAAAAAATATACTAAAAAGTAGCTAGAACCTACTAAAAACTACCTAAAAATAATGTCAAAAAGCGTATAAATTATTCGCTCATCAGGCATTGATATAATCAACATGGCTGAAACCTTAGAGGAGGAGGAGGGCGTGAATCCCAATGAGGAAGACCTCAGGGGATGTCCAATGGTCAGTACAGAATTCCCTAATGAGGAACCAAAGGAATCTGAGGCTCATACAGAGACCATAGAGATTCCCTTGGACCTCCTTTTACCATTCATGAGTTCTGATGACTATTCATCTTCTGAAGAAGATGAAGACATTGTTGAAGGGCAAGTTGCCCAATATTAAGGAGCAATCATGAAGCTGAATGCCAAGCTGTTTGGTAATGAGACTTGGGAGGAAGAGCCTCCCTTGCTCACCAATGAACTGAATACATTGGTTCAGCAAAATTTACCTCAAAAGAAATAGGACCCTGGTAAATTCTTAATACCCTATACCATGGGCACCATGACTTTTGAAAAAGCTCTGTGTGACCTGGGGTCAGGGATAAACATGATGCCATTCTCTGTAATAGAGTAACTGGGAATCTATGAGGTACAGGCTGCCAAATTCTCATTGGAGATGGCAGATAAATCTATGAAAAAGGTTTATAGACTAGTAGAAGACGTGCTAGTAAAGGTTGAAGGCCTTTACTTCCCTGCTGATTTCATAATCCTAGACACTAGGAGGGATGAGAATTAATCCATCATCCTTAGAAGACCCTTCCTAGCCACAGCAAGAGCTGTAATCAATGTTGGTAGAGGAGAGTTGATCCTTCATGTGATGCCTTGTAGTAAAGACTCAAGGTTCTCCATCTGTAACCATGGAGAGTAAGCATGAAGAGCTTCTCCTAATACAGAGTCAAACAGAGCCCCCACATTCAAACTCTAAGTTTGGTGTTGGGAGGCCACAACCAAACTCTAACTTTGGTGTTGAGAGATCTCAACTATACTCTGATCATCTGCGAGACTCCATGAGAGCTCACTGTCAAGCTATTGACATTAAAGAAGTGCTTATTGGGAGGCAACCCAATTTTAATTTTATCTATACTATTTTGATTTCTTTTTAGGTTGATGATCATGTGAAGTCACAAAGACAATTACAAAAATAAAGAAAAAATCAAAAACAGCATTGAAAACAACACACCCTGGAGGAAGGACTTACTGGCGTTTAAACGCCAGTAAGGGTAGCAAAATGGGCGTTTACACGCCCAATCTGGCACCTTTCTGGGCATTTAAACGCCAGAATAGGGCACCAGACTGGCGTTTAAACGCCAGAACAGGGCAATAAACTGGCGTTTAGACGCCAGAACATAAAGGAAAGCTGGCGTTTAAACGCCAGAACAGGGCAGCAAACTGGTGTTTAAACGCCAGAATTGCACTCTAAGGCATTGTGAACACCCAATTGGAGCAGGGATGAAGAATTCCTTGACCCCTCAGGATCTGTGGATCCCACATGATCCCCACCAACCTTAACTTACTCTCTCTCCTCTTCACACATTTCTACAACACTCTTCCCCAAATACCCTTCACCAATCACCTCCATATCTCTTCCCCAAATACCCTTCACCAATCACTTCCTTAACTCTTCCCCAAAAACCTCTCACTACTCCTTCATATTCACACAACACAAACACCTTCCCCCCTCTTGGCCGAATCACATATCTCCCTCTGACGTTAGGATTTTTGCTAGTAAAGAATTTATAAAAATATTCGCGTTGTAAATATAGCTTCTAAACTAACAGAAATCCCTTCGTACAAAAGTTTTTGTTGTCACAAGTAACAAGCCCCTTTTAAAATTGATAACCGAGTATTTAAACCTCGGGTCATCTTCTCAAGGAATTGCAGGGAGGTATGTTCTTATTATTGGTTATGCAAAAGTATGTTTGGGGTTTTGGATTAAGGTAAAAGGTATGTTGAATGACACTTAAAATAAAATAATAACAACTGTAAAATAAACTCTTGGTAAGGTATAAGAACTGGAAGTCCTATCCTAGTTATCCTTATCAATTGTGATGAGAATTGGATTTTTCTCCCACTTTGTTAACCTCTAATTATGAAGGTAAGTCAAGTGGATGAATTAATTCGAATCCTCAAGCCCCAGTCTTTCCTTGGGAAAAGTTAGAGTTATTGGATCTCGAATCAATTCTTGAAGAATTCTAATTTTCAATCAACAATGAGTTTGATAACTCAAGAGGAATCTTAATCCTAATCCTAAGAGAGAGGAGAGAACCTCTCTCTCTAAAAACTACATCTAAAATAATAAAAAGTGAATTATGAGTAATCTGAAGTTTTCCCTTCATTCCTCCACTTTGCAGCCTTTAATCTGTGTTTTCTGGTCTTGAAACTGGGCCGGAAATAGCCCAGGATTCGCTGTTTGCGAAATCTGTCACGCTGATTTTCGCAGATGCGACGCATCCGCGTGGATGACGCGTTCGCGTCACCTATCTTTATGGCCACTATGGAAAATTATATATCAAATCGAAGCTCCGGACGTTAGCTTTCCAACGCAAGTGAAACTGCGTCATTTGAACCTCTGTAGCTCAAGTTATGGTCGTTTTAGTGCGAGAGGGTCAGGCTGACAGCTTTGCAGTTTCTCCAACTTCTTGTATTCCTTCCACTTTTGCATGCTTCCTTTCCATCCTCCAAGCCATTCCTACCCTATAATATCTGAAAACACTTAACACACATATCAAGGCATCTAATGGTAATAAGAGAGGATTAATAATAAGCAAATATAAGATCAAAGAAGCATGTTTTCAATCATAGCACAAAATCAGGAAAGAAAATGTAAAACATGCAAATTGTATGAATAAGTGAGTAAAGAGTTGATAAAATCCACTCAATTGAGCACAAGATAAACCATGAAACAGTGGTTTATCAACCTCCCCACACTTAAACATTAGCATGTCCTCATGCTAAGCTCAAGAGAAGCTATAAAGATGAAGAGGAATGATAGAAAGTATGAAATGCAATCCTATCTATATGAATTCAACTAAATGTGAAATGCTTCTACCTACTTGGTTAAAAATAAATAAGTTCTCCAAGACAAACATAAATCAAATTTTACTAATTCAAATTATACAATAAAAGACGAGTAAACTTGTAAGAAGATAGCTCATGAAAGCAGGGAACATAGAATCAAGCATTGAACCCTCACTGGAAGTGTATATCACTCTAATCTCTCAAGTGTATAGGGTTATTCACTCTACTCTTCTCTAGTCATGCTTTCTAAACTTTGTTCTTCATCTAACCAATCAACAAATATTTAATGTACCAATGCAAACATCATGAGGTCTTTTCAAGGTTGTAATGGGGCTGAGGTAAAGGTAAGGATATATGTATGGCCAAGTGAGCTTTATAAATTGAATCTTTAATTATCCTAAACTTTCACCTAACATACATATACTCTATATAACTCTAGTTCATGCCTAGCTACCCAAAATTTCCACTTTTATATCACATACTCATGTATCAACTTTTTCTTTTTAATTTATCACATGTGCATTGATTTTTCATTAACTTAACATTGGGATAATTTTGTCCCCTTATTTATATATATTTCTCTTTTTTTTTGAATCATAAAAGCAAACATAACTTATCAATGCACATGGATTCTCCATTATTTTTCTATTTT
>NC_029780.3:39752401-39753702 GCF_000817695.3 Arachis duranensis
TTCAGCTAGTGTCCCTTGTCTTGGCCTTTCCTCAGCAAGCTTCCTTTTACAAATGGCTTGATTGATCTTGCTTGCTGGATTAGGGACAGAATTGGTGTTCTTGCTAGTTGCCTTCACTTCTTTGGATTCAAGACTTGGTGGTTGTGTGATTGTTGGAGTGATTTCTTCATTAAGAGCCTCTTGCATTTGTGGTTCCATGAGCTTTTCCTCTTTGCACTTCTCTGCTTCACTTGAGTGTGACTCCTCTTGAATGTCTTTCTCACTTTCTTGCTCTTCCACTTCCTCCCTTGCACTCAACATTTGACTTGATAGCTTTTTTATTGAGGAGGTCTGTTGATCTTCCCAACATTTCTTCATCTCCTCTTCATATTTCTCAATCACAGATTTAATTGTTGAGAGTTGTTAGGTCAGAAAAGTTTGTGAGAGTTGTGAGTCTTCATGTTCCCTTATCATCTCAAGTGCAATTTCATTTTCAACCACCTCGTTCTTTATTGAAAGTTCACTTGATACAGTAGCCTCCTCATCTTGCTCTTCCTCCATTGAAATTTCAATTGATATAGGAACCTCTTCTTCCTCTTCTTCACTCACAGATTGTTCCTCATCCTTAACACTTGGTGATCCTGAATGAATCTTCCTTTGCTCTACATGCCCTTCTATTTTCTTGAGGAGGAATTCTTGTTCTATCCAGCGTTGTTTTTGTTCTTCCATAATTTGTTCTTGTCTTTCCAATAATTCTCTGGACTTTTGAAGGGGATCCTCAGCCACTAGCTCAAAGGATAAAGGTTGAAAGTAATTTTGTGGTTGGTGAGATGAGTTGTATGGATCTTGGAGGGAATTTTGTGTTGAGGCATAATCAAATGATGAACACTCTTCCAAGTATGCTCTGGCAGCACAATCAAGTGATAATGTTCTTAAATAATTAGAATGTGAATCATTGCATGTCCCTTCCCAGCCATCTTTTGTGTACGTGCCATAATAGTATGAGTCACTTTGTGGCTCTGGGAAATAGTTCATTTCACTTGATTGTTCATACTCCTTCATTCCTTGTTGATACTCCCATCCACCATGAGGATAATGATATGAATCATTTTGTGGTGGTGGTTGGTATCCCTCAAAATTTTCTTTCTCATATTGGAGTTCTGAAGCAAATCTCCATGGATTGGAGTGCTCAGAATTTGTATCTTCTTGGTGATATTCCCAACCACCATTAGAGATTGGTGATGGTGGGTAATATCCCATAAAATTTGTTCGATCATAAGATGAGTTGAACTCCATTTAAATTTTGGAAAACACAACACCAA
>NC_029780.3:39754941-39760087 GCF_000817695.3 Arachis duranensis
TAAATAAGTTCTCCAAGACAAATATGAATCAAATTCCACTAATTCAAATCACAGAATAAAAATCAAGTAAACTTGTAAGAAGATAGCTAATGAAAGCAGGGAACATAGAATCAAGCATTGAACCCTCACTGGAAGTGTATATCACTCTAATCTCTCAAGTGTATAGGGTTATTCACTCTACTCTTTTCTAGTCATGCTTTCTAAACTTTGTTCTTCATCTAACCAATCAACAAATATTTAATGTACCAATGCAAACATCATGAGGTCTTTTCAAGGTTATAATGGGGCTGAGGTAAAGGTAAGGATATATGTATGGCCAAGTGAGCTTTATAAATTGAATCTTTAATTATCCTAAGCTTTCACCTAATATACATATACTCTATATAACTCTAGTTCATGCCTAGCTACCCAAAATTCCCACTTTTACATCACATACTCATGTATCAACTTTTTCTTTTTTAATTTATCACATGTGCATTGATTTTTCATTAACTTAACATTGGGGTAATTTTGTCCTCTTATTTATTTATTTATATTATATTATATATATATATATATTTTTTTTTTTTTTTTTTTTTTCTTTTTCTCTTTTTTTTTTGAATCATAAAAGCAAACATAACTTATCAATGCACATGGATTCTCCATTATTTTTCTTTTTTGGTTTTTTATGAGTAGGTTCCCAAATTCCCAATATTCAAATAGATTAGAGACATGATACATTCCCTTATTAACCCATGTTCCCACAGTTTTTCCCACACTTAGTTGATGCACAATCTCTATCTTAAGCTAACCAAAGATTCAATTGGGATATTACTTTTATTTTTCTGCTTAAGGCTAGTGATGTGGTAAAATACAGAACAAATGGGGATTAAAAGGCTCAAAGTGGCTGACAATGGTGATTTAAAGGGTAGGCTTTATTTGGGATAAGTGAGCTAAAATTAAACAATCGCCTCAATCATATGCAAGCATATAAATATACTAAACAATGGACATATAGGCTGAAACAAAGTAAAGATTGCAATTATAGGGAAGAAAACACACAAGAATAAAATATTATGGTTAAATAATATAACCATGTAAATAAGCTCAAAATCTCACAGGTTGTGTGTGTTCTTTGGCTCAAAAACCATGTTCCAATTACAACTTCAAACAAATTTACACAAAAATTTAAATTAGTGAAATTTTTCAAAAATAGGATCTTAAAAAGAAACTTATTATTTTAACCAAGCAGTGGCTAAAATGCATAAAATCAAACAAACATGAAATTAAACATGCAAATGCAATAATGAACAAACTAACATTGGTGTTGAGAAGGGACTAACTAACCCGTGGAAATCGGTATCGACCTCCCCACACTTAAAGATTGCACCGTCCTCGGTGCATGCTGAGATGTGCAGGTGGATGGGGGTTGTAGTTCCTCAGCTAGTGCTCTTTGTGTTCCTTCCCTTGCCGGTGGTTTGGGAGTAGCTTTCTCTATTTACCCTTCTTGGTGGCCATCCTGAAAGGGGAAAAAGGATAGTAACAAGTAATGCTAGGGGATCCAGCAAGGAAGAGAGCGGGAAAGGTGGTAATCAATGCACAGTAAAGAAGAATGATGTTAACACATGGTCATGACTACATGTGAAAAGTCATCAATGGAAATATAGTAAGTGCATGTGATGACAGTTAAATGCAAGATGTTTATTGGCATGCTGGCAAAGGCATGAGTAGCATAGATCAAGCATTCAATGTCCAAATTAGATTACCAAGTCTTTCAAACTAACAATCATGTTTGTAATAACAATTATATTTAATTAATAAAATATAAAAAGGGTTTTGTGAAAAGTAAGCATTTATAGTAATAGATTAAAAGAAATCTTAAAAATAGTGCACAATGCCATACGGGCGTTTTCACAAACACATAGCATGCATGGTAAATAAGTTATTTGAAAGTATTAAATTGAACATGCAAGCATCCCTTTAAAAAGTAATATATAATTGTCAAATAATCCACAAAAATATAGAAAAAATAATGACCCAAATAAAATTCCAACACCAATGAAAATAATGCAATGAATGAAAGTATGCAATCAAGTAAAAGAAAATGAAAGATCAGAGAAATGAGAATGGAAAGAAGGGAAGAAGAAGTAAGTAAGAAAGGGGGGAGGAAAAATTAGGATTGGGGAAGAAAAGATAAAATATTTAGACATATTAGGTTAAGGTGTGCGACGCTGGCGACGCAGACGCGTGGCGCGCAATAAGGTCAGGCGACGCGGACGCGTGGGTCACGCGATCGCATCACTTGATTTGTGCTAGTGGCGCGAGTGCAGCCTCGCATTCGCACAACTCTATGTTTGAATTGCATTTTGCCAAAAATCTGGGTGAAGCGGTCGCGTGGGTGACGCGATCGCGTGGATGACCATTTTTGAAAGACGACGCGGCCGCGTGGGGCACGCGTTCGCGTGGGAGGGCTTGGGCTTCTAGCACGAGTCCAGCCCAATTCCAGCACAACTTTTGGCCATGCACCTTCTTAACGTCGATTTTCATGGCACGCAGCCACGTGGGTGACGCGGTCGCGTGAGCGACGCGGTCGCGTGGGGTCAAATTATGCTAAAGGCGCAGCTCCAGTCACGCTTTCGTGTGACTCTCTGTTCAATTATTTTCTCCCCAACGCACTAGTGATGCGGACGCGTCAACGACGCTGCAGTGTCGTGTGCGATTTTTTATTTTTTTTTCCGAATAAGATGCAAATGCAGATGCGATGAATGTTATGCAAAATTTGCAGGTTCAATAAAAATTCAAAAACAGACTAAAATTAAAACTAAAAAGAGAACGATCATACCATGGTGGGTTGTCTCCCACCTAGCACTTTTAGTTAAATTCCTTAAGTTGGACATTTGACGAGCTCCTTGTTATGGTGGCTTATGCTTGTACTGATCCAGGAATCCCCACCAATGTTTGTACGTCCAATATCCTCTGGGATCCCAAACTTTGCTTGTGCACCCGTCTTCTTGTTGATCATCATGATTCTATCCGGGTAGCAAATAATCTGAATCCTCAGGGGAGCTGTCAAATAACTTTCTAGAATCCTCAGGGGAGCTACCAAATAACTTCCTAGACC
This sequence comes from Arachis duranensis, assembly GCF_000817695.3. NCBI lineage: Eukaryota > Viridiplantae > Streptophyta > Magnoliopsida > Fabales > Fabaceae > Arachis > Arachis duranensis. The sequence goes on from NC_029780.3 coordinate 39,758,042, forward strand.
CATTCAACTGAGCTCTACACCAACCTTTACATTTAAACTTTGAGCACATAACCATGTTGAACCTTGCAGGACAATACTTACCACTAACCATCTTCCTCTTACTCTTGATGCCACAGAGAGCTCTGAGTTGACCATCCGTCTCCAGTAGCCCATATTCAAGTGGGAAAGTAAAGGATAAGGATAGGAATTTTACCCACTTGAACGTTGTGTTGGACGGTAATGGTCTTGGGAGAGATATTTCTAATGAATTTGCAAGCTCCACCCCCTTGTGCTCTTCTCTGATAATTACCACCTCTTTGCAAGCTTCTTCAATTTTAACCTCTTCCTCTTGGTAGCTTTCTTCCAATTTAATATCCTCTTTATTGCTTTCTAAGGGCATGGGAGGTTGTGCTTCTTCTTCTTGAATCTCCATCTCTTGATCAACCTCTTCCAAGTCTTCAACTGTGATATGCCTTGGAGGTTGTACACTCTCCTCAACAATAAATTCAAACTCCTTAGAAGAGGGTTCTGTGACTTGAGGTTCCCGTGGAGGTTCTGCATCTCCTAAATCTTCAACCACTTCTTCCTCTGTAACTATTATAGCTTCCTCCACTTGTTCCAGTACAAAGTCATGTTCCGTACTGTCCACTGGAGTTTCTAGTATCTCCTTCATGCTACGTTCTTCATTAGATTGTCCACACGAAGCCATGGGGGTTCCTTGAGTGTTCGAACGTCGGGAAGCTAATTGATTTATCGCTTGATCCAGTTGGCGAATGGTTGCTTGAAGTTTTGCACATGTTTCCGTGAGATGATCAGTTGAATCTTGCTACGCTCAGCTATCATAAGTAGGATCATAGTGCTCTTGGATTGATGGATATGGAGATGGCAAATATTGAGGTGGTGGTTCTTGGGAGTAATTGGGTTGGAATTGGGGTAGTTCTATATATGGTTCATATGGCTCATAAGGTGGTTAGTGTGGTGGATGAGGGTTAGGGTCATATGGAAGTGAATGGTGGAAAGGGGCTTGTGAGTATGGTGGTTCAAAATTATATTGAGGAGGAGGGGGTTCATAGGCATATGGTGGGTCTTGTTGGTAGTCCAAAGAGTGCTCACCATAGCCATTGCCTTGATATGCATCACAGAATGGTTGTTGATAGCCCTTGATATGCATCACAGAATGGTTGTTAATAGTCCATTGGAGGTGGTTGTTGCCATAAGGGTTGATCAAATCCTTGTGACTCCTCCGATCTTTGATTGTTCCAACCATGGTGCATGTTGTCATTATAATCTCCTCTTCCTGCAACATAATTATAACCAGACTCATAGCCAAAGGGGTGAGAGTTCATAGTAGTGAGAGATAATAAAAACAAAAACTAACAAAAAAGGAAATTTTTTTTTTGAAAAATATTTACAATAACCAATAATAAAGCATATGTTTGCAATTCCCCGGCAACAACGCCATTTTGACGTTAGGATTTTTGCTAGTAAAGAATTTATAAAAATATTCGCGTTGTAGATATAGCTTCTAAACTAACAGAAATCCCTTCGTACAAAAGTTTTGGTTGTCATAAGTAACAAACCCCTTTAAAATTGATAACCGAGTATTTAAACCTCGGGTTGTCTTCTCAAGGAATTGGGGTAGAGCACAAAATTGTGCCTTGGATCAAAGAGGAACAAAACCTTGCCCTGCCCTCCACAAGGGCAGTATCGGGCTCACCAAGGGAAGAAAATCAAAGGAAAATGCCTACAATGCTTGCCACAAGAGTTGAACACGGGACCATGAGGAAGCAAGGAATTAAGCCTCACTTTGGTACCAAGAAAGCCAAGGAAAATGGGTAGCGTATGTAGCATCCAAGTTTCGAACTCGGGACGTCAAAGTGGAAACACTGCCCTGCCCTTCGCGAGGGCAGGGCAGCATTTTGTTGTGGCATGAATCTGGCGCACCAAGGCACGATTCTGGCGCACCAAGGCACGATTCTGGCAGCACCAACAGCGCACCACAGCACAATTCTGGCGCACCAACTTTTTCTGCCCTGCCCTCCGCGAGGGCAGGGCAGCATTCTGCGC
>NC_029780.3:39760136-39761059 GCF_000817695.3 Arachis duranensis
CGCACCACGCACGCACCAAGCACCAAATCCTGTCCTGCCCTCCACAAGGGCAGGGCAGCCTCCTGGAAGCTATTATTTTTGGGCCGAAAATTAAATTAAAAATCCAATTTAATTCATTTCTTCACCAAATCAAAAGCCCATCCAAATCCCAAAATCCAAGAATAGAAAGTGTATAAATAGGAGCTAGTTTGATGTAATTAGCACCTTTTACTTGACTTTGGAATTTTGCACTTTCTTTGAGCTTTAAATTTTATTTTTGCACTTTGGAACTTCTCTTGGTGTCTTCACTGAGATTTCAGAGAATTGGGGAGGAGAATTGATCTCTCTTCTTCCTCGTTCTTGCTTAGGCCTTTTTAATTTCCTTGTTTTGAGTTTTGGGTGTGAAGAATTGAGGAAATTCTGTCTCAATCTCCATTCAAAATCTCTTTAAACATCTTTCTGCACTATTGAGTTTAATTTCAATTTCCTTTACTGCTTCCTCTTTATTTTCTTGTCAATTGCTTTGAGAATTTGGATCTAGGAAGGTAATTGAGATCTAGGCTCTGCTACCTAGTCTCTGGAGTCCTGAGATCCCAATTTACTTTTGGTTCTTCTATGAACCCTGCTGCACTTTAATTTCAATTTCTGTTTGAATTCTAATTGCTTCTAATTCAGTTTCTGCTTTATTAATTGTGGCAATCCAATTTCTCTTTGATTAGATTCTGCAATCCCAGTCCTCGAATCCCTTTTACATTCAAGCAATTTACATTCCTAGCCATTTAAGTTACTGCAATTTACATTTCTTGCACTTTAAGTTTCAGTCATTTACTTTCTTGTTCTTTAAGATTCAGCAAGTTTATTTTCCTGTTCTTTAATTTACTGCAATTCTCCCTTCTCCCTTTATATTCCAAGCAATTTAGCTTCTGTTAAATACAACCCACTCA
>NC_029780.3:39763881-39765925 GCF_000817695.3 Arachis duranensis
ATGTCAAGCTAGTGACAATAAAAGAGCGCTTCATGGGAGGCAACCCATGATTTAAGATTTCTGTCCTATCTTTCATTTAATAAGCTATGATTCCTCTGAGTATGATTTTGAACTTTCATGTCTGATAAATGCATACATTGTCTTAGAGCATAAGTCAGACTTTTAAGTTTGGTGTTCCTTAAAGCACACTCAACTTTTGCTTTTCACAAAGAAATGGGGCTATTCTTAGAACATCTGAAATGTCATCTTGCTAAAGTATACGACCAAACACTAAGTTTGGTGTCTACATATGTAATATTGTTCTACAGATTAGTTCCCTTTTTATGGAATCAAAACCATACAGAAAGGGATCATGCATCAAGTTTTTATCATAAAATACATCAATTGTGAAGAATGGTTTGCATTGATAAGCCATCCCCTCAACAAGAGATAAGTTTGGTGTTCACCAACTTTTAGCATTTTTATTTAGGGACACAATTGATCACAAAAAAAATCAAATAACAGTTAAACAAAACAAAACAATTTTTACAAGTCAATAGCTAACGTTTATATTAATATCTAAGACTAGCTGTTTTGGTTTATGTAGATCTCGACAAAAGCAAGGAGGGGCCACGGCTAGGACAAGCTAAGAGAGGAATGGTCACATGTGCCTAGGGAGATGTGTCCCTTGGGAAGCAGAACATGCATGCATGCATCTTTGAACGCCTAAATGCATGCAGCCAATGGGAGGAGGATCCTTGTCAAAGCCTCAACAATGCATGCAGACCCCCCATTCCATGAACCCTCTAGATGAACAACTAAATCTCAACCCTTCATGAGCACTAACGAGCTCCTTCTTCATTCATTGTGGTTTTGTTGGAAAGCTTGAAGAACTATCTCAGCAATTCATGCAGGCTCAACAAGGTCAAAATCAGGGGGGCCAAGAGAAATATCTAGAGCCCCATCCAGAATTTGTAGAGCAATATTTGAAAGATAAAGAGGAACGGGAAGCTTGGCAGCGTCAAATGGAGGAGAAACAAGAGAGATGGCAACAACAAATGATGACTCAGCAGCAAGAATTTCAAGCACAGATTCTTGAAGGACAAAAAGAGCAATACAAAGAATTCAAAGAATCATATGATAAGCTGTATTTTAGTCAAGCTAAAGTAGGGGAAATATAGTCACAACCTGTATCAATGGAAGAATATTCATCACACCATGGGAGAAGTTAGATATGCACAAAGAATGGAGAATGATGAAAACATGCAAGCAAGGTTGGAGTACTTGACCCATAATTTGCCAACACTCAATCCTGAGATCAAGCCATTTGAGCAATGCCCTGAATTTGTAGCCAAGCAGCAGGCAAGATCTCATCAATATACTGAGGCAACTTTTAAAAGATTGGAAGAAGTTGGGCTCTCAGGACTCTTAGATTCTGTCTGGGGTAGAAGATGTCCTGGTGAAGAGATCCGAGATTATTCCAAGACAGGGAAGAGAAAGAAGAAAAAGGGAGAATCTAGCAGCAGCCACGACCATTAGAAGGTGGCAAAGTTCTTTCATATTTCCTCTTTCATGCCTCTAATAAGGAGATGCATGTCTGAAACATGATATGCCTCCATCATCTAGTTCTTTTTTTTACTTCATGCAATTTTTGTTCTTTGTTTTTCATTTTAGTTATTTAATAAATAGCTAGAGAAATGCTAAATCTGCATAATGCTTGTTATCCATCACTTAGCTTAAAATTTTGTCTTGTTTCCCACATGCTTAAATAAAAGAGATTTGTTTGAATTGAAAAGTGAAATATCCAATGTTGCATAAGTAAGAATGGAAACTAATGGTGGTATATGTGTTTGATTAAATGCATAACTCATGAAATAATTGTTGCATAATATCATTCTCATTCAAATGTGAGTTAGCTTGCTGTTACAAAGACTCTTATCAATAATGAAAAAGCCCTTGGGAACAAAAACAAAAAGAAAAGGAAGAAGAAAAAGCCAAAATGGCAAGAAAAACAAAGAATAAAGGTTGGACACCAATAGCTTGGACCCTAGGACATATGCCTGTG
>NC_029780.3:39766341-39787385 GCF_000817695.3 Arachis duranensis
TGATTTATAAGCCTTGTGAATTTAGTGATACTTGGAGTGGTTGTTTTGGTTTATTGTAGGTGAAGAAAAGAATATAAGAGAAAAGCGTGGCCTAAGAAAGCGTGACCAAAGGAGAAGAAAACGTGGTCAAAGGAAGGAGAAGTGTGCCGCATGTAAAGAGGGGAGGCAAGCATTGCCCTCCACAAGGGCACACTGCCCTCTAGGAGGGCAACATAAGGGAACAAAGCAACATAGGGCAACTCTGCCCTGCCCACTACAAGGGCAGAGCACAAATTTGTGCCTTGGAATCAAGAAGAACAAAACCTTGCCCTGCCCTCCACAAGGGCAGTATCAGGCTCACCAAGAGAAGAAAATCAAAGAAAAATGTCTACAATGCTTGCCACAAGAGTTGAACACGGGACCATGAGGAAGCAAGGAATTAAGCCTCACTTTGGTACCAAGAAAGCCAAGGAAAATGGGTAGCGTGTGTAGCATCCAAGTTTCGAACTCGAGACGTCAAAGTGGAAACACTGCCCTGCCCTCCGCGAGGGCAGGGCAGCATTTTGTTGTGGCATGAATCTGGCGCACCAAGGCACGATTCTGGCAGCACCAGCAGCGCACCACAGCACAATTCTGGCGCACCAACTTTTTCTGCCCTGCCCTCCACGAGGGCAGGGCAGCATCCTGTGCACCAAGCCTGCACCACGCCGCACCACGCATGCACCAAGCACCAAATCCTGCCCTGCCCTCCACAAGGGCAGGGCAGCCTCCTGGAAGCTATTATTTTTGGGCCAAAAATTGAATTAAAAATCCAATTTAATTCATATCTACACCAAATCAAAAGCCCATCCAAATCCCAAAATCCAAGAATAGAAAGTGTATAAATAGGAGCTAGTTTGATGTAATTAGCACCTTTTACTTGACTTTGGAATTTTGCACTTTCTTTGAGCTTTAAATTTTATTTTTGCACTTTGGAACTTCTCTTGGTGTCTTCACTGAGATCTTGAGTCCTGAGATCACAATTTACTTGGGTTCTTCTGTGAACCTTGCTGCATTTTACTTAAATTTTCTGTTTAAGCTTTCATTGCTGCCAATTCAATTCCTGCTATATTAACTTTGTGCAATTTACTTTCTCTTTGTTTAGATTCTGCAATCCCAGTCCTCGAATCCCTTTTACATTCAAGCAATTTACATTCCTTGCCATTTAAGTTACTGCAATTTACATTTCTTGCACTTTAAGTTTCAGTCATTTACTTTCTTGTTCTTTAAGATTCAGCAAGTTTATTTTCCTGTTCTTTAATTTACTGCAATTCTCCCTTCTCCCTTTATATTCCAAGCAATTTAGCTTCTGTTAAATACAACCCACTCAACCAAAACTTGATTCGCTTGACTAAATCAACCACTAAACTAAAATTGCTCAATCCTTCAATCCCTGTGGGATCGACCTCACTCATGTGAGTTATTATTACTTGATGCGACCCGGTACACTTGCCGGTGAGTTTTGTGTTGGATCGTTTTCCACACATCAGATATAGCTTCTAAACTAACAGAAATCCCTTCGTACAAAAATTTTGGTTGTCACAAGTAACAAAACCCTTTTAAAATTGATAACCGAGTATTTAAACCTCGGGTTGTCTTCTCAAGGAATTGCAGGGATGTATGTTCTTATTATTGGTTATGCAAAAGTATGTTTGGGGTTTTGGATTAAGGTAAAAGGTATGTTGAATGACACTTAAAATAAAATAATAACAACTGTAAAATAAACTCTTGGTAAGGTATAAGAACTGGAAATCCTATCCTATTTATCCTTATCAATTGTGATGAGAATTGGATTTTTCTCCCACTTTGTTAACCTCTAATTATGAAGGTAAGTCAAGTGGATGAATTAATTCGAATCCTCAAGTCCCAGTCTTTCCTTGGGAAAAGTTAGAGTTATTGGATCTCGAATCAATTCTTGAAGAATTCCAATTTTCAATCAACAATGAGTTTGATAACTCAAGAGTTACCAATTAATCAACCAAAGCCAAAAAGGAAAATATCTAAATCAAATTAAAAGCATTCATGTAAATAAAGCAATTAAACTACGTTTAAACATAAATTCCAATTCAACATAAAAGAGTTCATAAATTAAATTGGGAAAATAAGTAAAGGGAATATTAAACCTGGAATTCAGAAGAAAATTGTAAGTTGGAATAATAATAGATCCTAAATCCTTTAAGAGGAATCCTAATCCTAATCCTAAGAGAGAGGAGAGAACATCTCTCTCTAAAAACTACATCTAAAATAATAAAAAGTGAATTATGAGTCTAATCTGAAGTTTCCCCTTCATTCCTCCACTTTGCAGCCTTTAATCTGTGTTTTCTAGGCTTAAAACTGGGCCGGAAATAGCCCAGGATTCGCTGTTTGCGAAATCTGCCACGCTGATTTTCGCAGATGCGACGCGTCCGCGTGGATGACGCGTTCGCGTCACCTATCTGTATGGCCACTATGGCAAATTATATATCAAATCGAAGCCCCGGACGTTAGCTTTCCAACGCAAGTGGAACCGCGTCATTTGAACCTCTGTAGCTCAAGTTATGGTCATTTTAGTGCGAGAGGGTCAGGTTGACAGCTTTGCAGTTTCTCCAACTTCTTGTATTCCTTCCACTTTTGCATGCTTCCTTTCCATCCTCCAAGCCATTCCTGCCCTATAATATCTGAAAATACTTAACACACATATCAAGGCATCTAATGGTAATAAGAGAGGATTAATAATAAGTAAATATAAGATCAAAGAAGCATGTTTTCAATCATAGCACAAAATCAGGAAGGAAAATGTAAAACATGCGAATTGTATGAATAAGTGAGTAAATAGTTGATAAAATCCACTCAATTGAGCACAAGATAAACCATGAAATAGTGGTTTATCCCCCTCCATCTCCTCCTTTATTTTCTTTTACATCTTTCTTTCTTCTTTTGCTCGGGGACGAGCAAATATTTTAAGTTTGGTGTCGTAAAAGCATTGCTTTTTATTTTTTCATAACCATTTATGGCACCTAAGGCCAGAGAAGCCTCTAGAAAGAGGAAAGGGAAGGCAACTGCCTCCACCTTTGAGTTATAGGAGATGGAGAGATTCATCTCAAGGGTCCATAGCTCAGTAGTAGAGCATTTGACTGCACATCAAGAGAACCCACTCATGGACCTCAACAAGAGCATGAAGAATTCCCTCATCAAGAACTCCCTGAGATACCTCAGGGGATACATTTTCCTCCACACAACTATTGGGAGCAGCTAAGGATAGGAGCACCAAAATCACTAGGGATGGAGCAACAAAGGCAAGGAAGAGACATAGAGGAGTTCAAGAGCACCATTGGTTCTTCAAGAGGAGGAAGATGCCACCCTCACTAAGGTGGACCCATTCCTTAATCTCCTTGTCTATTTATTTTTCTGTTTTTTGACTTTATGCTGTATGTTCTATCTATGTTTGTGTCTTCACTACATGATCATTAGTGTCTAGTGTCCATGTCTTAAAGCTATGAATAACTCTATGAATTCTTCACCTCTCTTACATGAAAAATGTGCTTAATTACAAAAGAACAAGAAGTACTTGGATTTCAAATTTTATCTTGAAACTAGTTTAATTATTTTGATGTGGTGGCAATACTTTTTGTTCTCTGAATGAATGCTTGAACAGTGCATATTTTTTGTCTTGTTGTTTATGAATGTTAAAGTTATTGGCTCTTGAAAGAATGATGAACAAAGAGAAATGTTATTGATAATCTGAAAAATCATGAAATTGATTCTTGAAGCAAGAAAAAGCAGTGAATGAGAAAGCTTGTGAAAAAAAAAAGAGAAAAGAGAGAAAAAAAATGGCGAAAAAAAAGGAGAGAAAGGAAAAAGAAAAAGCAAGCAGAAAAAGCCAATAGCCCTTTAAACCAAAAGGCAAGGGTAAAAAGGATCCAAGGCTTTGAGCATTAATGGATAGGAGGGCCCAAGGAAATAAAATCCAGGCCTAAGTAGCTAAATCAAGTTGTCCCTAACCATGTGCTTGTGGCATGAAGGTCCAAGCGAAAAGCTTGAGACTGAATGGCTAAAGTCGTGATCCAAAGCAAAAGAGTGTGCTTAAGAACTCTGAACACCTCTAACTGGGGACTTTAGCAAAGTTGAGTCACAATCTGAAAAGGTTCACCCAGTTATGTGTCTGTGGCATTTATGTATCCAGTGGTAATACTAGAAAACAAAGTGCTTAAGGTCACGGCCAAGACTCATAAAGTAGCTGTGTTCAAGAATCAACATACTTAACTAGGAGAATCAATAACACTATCTAAAATTCTAAGTTCCAATAAATGCCAATCATTCTGAATTTCAAAGGAAAAAGTGAGATGCCAAAACTATTCAGAAGCAAAAAGCTACAAGCACCGCTCATCTAATTAGAACTAAGTTTCATTGATACTGTGGGATTCATTGTATATTCTCTTCTTTTTATCCTATTTTATTTTCAGTTGCTTGGGGACAAGCAACAATTTAAGTTTGGTGTTGTGATGAGCGGATAATTTATACGCTTTTTGGCATTATTTTTATATAGTTTTTAGTATGATTTAGTTTGTTTTTAGTATATTTTTATTAGTTTTTAAGCAAAATTCACATTTCTGGACTTTACTATAAGTTTGTGTATTTTTCTGTGATTTCAGGTATTTTCTAGCTGAAATTGAAGAACCTGAGCAAAAATCTGATTCAGAGGCTGACAAAGGACTGCTGATATTGTTGGATTCTGACCTCCCTGCACTCAAAGTGCATTTTCTGGAACTACAGAACTTCAAATGGCACGCCATCAATTGCGTTAGAAAGTAGATATCCAGAGCTTTCCAGCAATATATAATAGTCCATACTTTGCTCGATTTTTGATGACACAAACTTGCGTTCAAACGCCCCTTCTTTGCCCTATTCTAAAGTCAAAACGCTAGAACTGGCATAAAAGTTAGAGTTAAACGCCCAAACTGGCACCAAAGCTGGCGTTTAACTCCAAGAGAAGCCTCTACACGTGTAAAGCTCAATGCTCAGTCCAAGGACATACCAAGTGGGCCCGGAAGTGGATTTCTGCATCATTTACCTATTTCTATAAACCCTAGTAGCCAGTTTCATTATAAATAGGACCTTTTACTATTGTATTTTCATCTGGGGGATCTTTGGATTATCTTTTGATCCTTTGATCATGTTTTGGAGGCTGGCCTCACGGCCATGCTTGGACCTTGTTCTTATGTATTTTCAACAGTCGAGTTTCTACACACCATAAATTAAGGTGTGGAGCTCTGCTGTTCCTCGAGTATTAATGCAATTACTACTATTTTCTATTCAATTTAGCTTATTCTTATTCTAAGATATTCGCTGCACTTCAACATGATGAATGTGATGATCCGTGACACTCGTCATCATTCTCACCTATGAACGCGTGCCTGACAACCACTTCCGTTCTACCTTAGATCGAGCGCGTATCTCTTAGCCTCCATTGCGAAAGATCGGAGTCTTCGTGGTATAAGCTAGAATTATTGGCGGCCATTCTTGAGATCCGAAAAGTCTAAATCTTGTCTGTGGTATTCCGAATAGGATCTGGGAAGGGATGACTATGACGAGCTTCAAACTCGCAAGTGTTGGGCGTAGTGACAGACGCAAAAGGATCACGGGATTCTATTCCAACATGATCGAGAAACGACAAATGATTAGCCGTGCGGTGACAGCGCATTTGGACCATTTTCACTGAGAGGACGGGAGGTAGCCATTGACGCCGGTGAAACTCGAACATACAGCTTGCCATGGAAAGGAGTATAAAGGATTGGATGAAGGTAGTAGGGAAGCAGAGATTCAACAGAAACAAAGCATCTCTATGCACTTATCTGAAATTCTCACCAATTAATTACATAAGTATCTCTATCTTTACTTTCTGTTTATTTATCTTTTAATTATGAAAACTCCATAACCCATTTGAATCCGCCTGACTGAGATTTACAAGGTGACCATAGCTTGCTTCAAGCCAACAATCTCCGTGGGATCGACCCTTACTCACGTAAGGTTTATTACTTGGAATATTGCTCTAGGTTGCATTAAGCAACTAATATATATATATATATATAGCTCTGGGTTGCATTAAGCAACTAATATATATATTAATATAGCTCTGGGTTGCATCAAGCAACTAATATATATATATATGTATATAAATATAGCTCTGGGTTGCATCAATCAACTAATATATATATCTCTTTATTATATTACTCTTCTCTTTATATCTCTTTACTCTGTTCTGGTTTCTCTTTTCTCTGTATCTCTTTACTTTGCTCTGATTACTTTGTTCTCTGTATCTCTTTACTTTTCTTTGATTACTCTTCTTTTGTATCTATATTTACTCTTTTTCTCTTTATCTCTTTACTTTTCTCTAGTTACTTTGTTCTCTGTGTTTCTCTACTCTGCTCTGATTTCTCTGCTTAACGTATGTATTTAAATCTTATGTAAATTTCGATATGAATAGTTAGCCTGTCCCAAGTATAGGTTTATTAAATCTATACTGAAATAGTTTAACTTTTCATACAATACCTAACCCTAGTGGCAACTCAAGGACTAACTATGCTGCCCTAGTTCGTTCACTAATCTCTGTCTGTTTTTCTGTTATTAAAACTTTACAGACTTTTCTTTGGGTTCTTATCTTTTCTTTAGCTTTTTATCTTTCCTTTATCTTTGCCTCACTAACATGTTATTACTACTCCTTAAGTGTTTTATGAAGGTAATTATGAGATTCTGCGCTTAAAGTTGTCTTTCTAAGGCTGTTAAAATATTATTTTTAATTAAATATTATTATTTAATATTTTATTATTATTTATTATTTTATCATTAAATTTTTGAAAATTATCCTACTTTAACTTTTAACCTTTAAAATTCATTTTTTACCACCCGTAACTTTTAATATTTCTACTTTAACCACCCTAACTTTTGAAAATTACCAAATAAACCCTTAAACACCAAAAATTTTACTTCCTTGCCCTATTAAAGATCTAAAGCCTGTTCTTCATTGTTCTTCATCACACTTAAAGTGTTCTTCATGTTCTTCATAAATTCTTCAGATTCTTTCTCTATTTTTATCCGTTTTTCAGTCTTTTCAGCAATTGATTTTTACTATAATTCAAAATAAATTCCCAGCCACCAAAACCCCATCTTTTCTACATGATTTCAACACAAATTGAACCTCAATTTAGGACCTAGGGTTTCATTTTCCAGCTGCTCCAAGAACACAAACTCAATGCTTGAATTTCATCAAATTTTATCAAAATTTCACCAAATTTTCATCAAATTGTAATGACCCAACTCCCAGTATGCCATGGTCATACAAGAAGCCAAGTGTTACTAACTTGTTCTTCCTAATTATTAACTATTACTTAATATATGAGCATGTTCCTTGTTAAAATGTTGCCAATTCTATGAGTAACTTTTTTTTATATCGTTGCTAATGATAAGGTAAAATAAACAAGCATACATTGAGAGAAATTGAAAGGAAGCATAATGAAACATAGAAACACAGTTGATAATATACATCATGCACACTATAACAAAACATGTAGCGTTTACACAAGATCAAGTCAGTTTACATCCTCGTCATCCTACGTAGCTAATATATACACGACACTCCCAGGGCCTGGCCCATACAAAAAGCCGCTACACTGGCGCCCAGGCTAGCCTAACCACTATGCAGCTCCTAGCTCTTGGGTGTACTAACACAACTGAGAGACTAACTAACAGATAATGTCAGACTAGAGTGTCATCAAAAGAATGCCCCTACGGTTGTCAGACTATATCTACACGTGGCCGTTCGGAAGATCGTCATGAGGCTTGCCCATCTCCTCATCCTGCTCTATCTCTACCTCAGGATGCTCCTCCTCCTCATTGTCTGCAACTACATCTATACCCTCAGATCCACCAGAAACACTGCTGTCACAATGTACAAAACCATTCATAAGCACAGGTCTGTTCGCGTATATAGGAGCTATCCCATTGTCCAGTAGTGTCGGCACCTCAGGCTGTGGAAAGTCAGGGATCGGCTCAGGGGGAAGGTCCCACTCTGGTGGTATCACAGGTACGTAGTCACCAGCTAACTCGGGCTCATTAGGAATGATAGGCTCAAGTTCCACCATATTCAAAGGTTGAGTTGGTTGAGGGTGTCCGGGACCATCAGAAAAAGGGTGTCCAGGTGCATCATGATGTAACCAGGATAAGGGAAAGTCATAAGGAGCATTGGGGTAAAAAAGCGGGCTATGCAAAGGATGTTGGAAGGGATGGTTTCGTAACGTATAATGTCTCATACGAGGCTCCGCACTCAAGATGTAGTAACCATAGTACACTGGATCCTCGTAAATGTATAGGTCTTCGACTTCATAGAATATCACGCCCGTCTCCATCTGGAGGGGAGGAAGGGAGAGAATGGGTAAGAACCCGGGAGTCCTTAGTAGGGTCGGGGTTGTTAGTTACGTTCATTTATTTGGGGTCGATTAGCAAACAAATGATAGAATATAGCGAAGCAGTATACAGAAGATAAAGATAGAAAGAGGAAGTAGAAACAACAGAAAGTAGAACACAAATAAAAGAATACAAGAAAATAAAACACAGAAATAGCGTACAAGCAGACAAACATAAAGAAATAGGTCACGCACAGTAAGGAATACATCAGAGAATGATGCGCAGACAAGAATGATGCATGTCTAGCCCTAGCGCAGGCCATGAGCTCATGTGTCAGTTGGCTGCCCGCAATCCCAACATTTATCCGGTCACAAGTAATCCCGATTTCCCGGATACGATTTTCCGTTCCTAAATAAATGCGCATATAATAATAGCCGCTCATTTGAGAAAGCCTCTGCTACTGCAGGAAAATATATATACTCTGCTCTGCTCTGCTATGTGGAAGCGAAAAATAGCTGTAGGTAACTTAGTTTCCCTACAGAAACTCTGGGTTGCGTCAAGCAACTAATATATACATATATATTGTATCTATATTTACTCTTTTTCTCTTTATCTCTTTACTTTTCTCTAGTTACTTTGTTCTCTGTGTTTCTCTACTCTGCTCTGATTTCTCTGCTTAACGTATGTATTTAAATCTTATGTTAATTTCGGTATGAATAGTTAGCCTGTCCCAAGTATAGATTCATTAAATCTATACTGAAATAGTTTAACTTTTCATATAATACCTAACCCTAGTCGCAACTCAAGGACTAACTATGTTGCCCTAGTTCGTTCACTAATCTCTATTTGTTTTTCTGTTATTAAAACTTTACAGACTTTTCTTTGGGTTCTTATCTTTTCTTTAGCTTTTTATCTTTTCTTTATCTTTGCCTCACTAACATGTTATTACCACTCCCTAAGTGTTTTATGAAGGTAATTATGAGATTCTGCGCTTAAAGTTGTCTTTCTAAGGCCTTTACAGAAAATTGCCTTTTCCGCATTATTTTATTATTTTTATTAAAATATTATTTTTAATTAAATATTATTATTTAATATTTTATTATTATTTATTATTTTATCATTAAATTTTTGAAAATTACCCTACTTTAACTTTTAACCTTTAAAATTCACTTTTTACCACCCGTAACTTTTAATATTTCTACTTTAACCACTCTAACTTTTGAAAATTACCAAATAAACCCTTAAACACCAAAAATTTTACTTCCTTGCCCTTTTAAAGATCTAAATCATGTTCTTCATTGTTCTTCATCACACTCAAAGTATTCTTCATGTTCTTCATAAATTCTTCAGATTCTTTCTCTGTTTTTACCCGTTTTTCAGTCTTTTCAGCAACTGATTTTTACTATAATTCAAAATAAATTCCCAGCCACCAAAACTCCATCTTTTCTACATGATTTTAACACAAATTGAACCTCAATTTAGGACCTAGGGTTTTGTTTTCTAGCTGCTCCAAGAACACAAACTCAATGCTTGAATTTCATCAAATTTCATCAAAATTTCACCAAATTTTCACCAAGAATCAATCATATATGCAACCAATTTTTAGCACAGCCAAACCATACAACATTCACACAACTCAAACACAAATAATCAAGATTAATTTTGTCACATCCTACCTGATTTTCTGCTCCTAATTCGATTAGATTTTCATGTGGTCCTTAAACACTTTTCCTCCTAAATCACATCAAGAACAACTTTAAATCCAAAAACCCTCAACTAACCAAATCTCACTCAGCATGTTATGAAGTGATTGCTAACCTTAGACTTGTTGGAAATTAATGTTTCTTGGCCCTCAAGTCAAGTTAAGCATGATTCCTAAGGAATAACATCAAGAAAACACATGTTTAAGCATGTTTCCTTGAAACCGAATCAAAAGGGAGATGGTGCAGCCAACTCACATTGATTCCAGCCTTGATAAGTCATATGATCATATAGAGAAAGAAGAGAGGATCATTTTGGTCGGATTGAAATTTTAATTTGAGTTTTAGTTCAGCAGAAATCAAGTTTTGAAGATTTGGAACTAAGAACTTTTCTCTCTTTTTCTATCTTGAAAATTTTGGCCACAAGGTGAAAATGAACCAGCCTTGAGAGTTTTGGGGGTGTAGGGTGAGTTGTGATTGGTTGGCTTGCTGGTGGGTTAAAATAATGTTAAAATATCTCAGGTGTATAACTACTAAAACTAGATGTATCGGAACACTTGTAAAAACATCTCTAAAAATTATTTTCTGAGATACTAGCATAAAAATGACACTAGTAACATATTTATTATGAGAATAAAATATGTATAATGCGGCCTTAGCATTGCTAAAGTCATCAAAGAGTGCTGGTGCTAAGTTGCACCAGTAAACTATAAACCCGGTTAAACTGATTTTCTATTTTTAACTAAAATTAACCAGGTAACCTTATAATATCATTCAAGAAGCTTCTAATACTAATATAATGATAATATTATCCTATTATTTCTCTTCTCTCATGAATCGAGTCTGGTTCGTCAAACTGAGGCTATTTATGTAAAACAGAATCAAAACTCCTAACCGATACAGTTCAAAAACTAGGTTCTTCGTGACTGCGTTATCGAGCTTGCCTAAAAAAAAGTTCTAGTTTAAAGATGACATAATGACAACGAGGATTGAGATATTTGATGATATATCAGAGATTTTTCCCTTACTAATCCTTCGGAGTTCTTCGTACTTTCAAAAAAGATCTCGCGTCCTCAAAAACCGAAGTTGTTACATAGGATGTCCCTAAATTCTATAAAATTGAAAGTATATTTAATAAATAAATGTAATATATAATAATATAATAAGTATATATTATTAAAATTTAAAAATAATAATTACTTTAGTATAAAAACAATTGAAAAATATTATAAAATTTTTTATATAATTATTTAATTATAATTAAATTAATAGTTCAATTAGTGATTCAATTATTGAACCAATAATTCAATGATACATTATTTTGATCACATGAATTATCATTTCGATTCTAATAGCTATGCATACAGCTCCTCCGGTTTCTTAGATTTTGAACCACTTCTCAAATATTGTTTGTTATATTGAATGACAAATTTGAAACATAACTTACAACGTAAACAATTCTAATTAAAAGTTTGAATTTTTCTATCTAGTGTCCAAGTATCGAATGCTATTTAATCAGCTAACAATCTATTAATTAACCAAGTGTTAGCTACAAACAAATAAAAATAACTCATTCCATCACAATTTTCTTAAAATTATTCTTTTATTTCTCGCACTCCTCTTTTCTCTCAACACCATAATTTCACACATCATCATCGGTCACCCATCATTATTGCCATCGCTGGCTGTTATTACTGTCGGTTCTAAATTCTAAATCTTAAATTTTATATTTTAAATTAATTTATTTTATTTTATTTTTAAATGTTTTGTTTAAGATAAAATATTATTTTAATCTTTAATATTTAAATCAAATCTTAATTTGGTATCTAATATTTCAAACATCTTATTTTTGTCCAAAAAATTTTTAAACAAGTTTAATATTGTTCTACTGTTAAATTTGACACAAATAGTTAACGGAACGAGTAACGTAAACATTAATAATATTATTATTAAGTTATATCTTCTTTCTTGTATTCGAAAAACATAACCAAAACATTCTTGTAACACTTCTTCTCAATTAAAAAAAAATTCCAAAATCATATCAATCAATAATCAACGATCCAGAATCAAAGAAAAAACTTTAAATTAGTAATTATTAGTAGATTGATTTTACTTACGTACTGAAATCAAATTGACTCTTCAATATGCTAATTGTTCATATCAAATTTAATGGTGAAATAATATTAAATCTGTTTAAGCTTTTTTGGACTGAAATAGAATGTTTGGAATTTTTTAAAACAGTATGAACCAAATTAAAACTTACTTAAATATTGAGGATCAAAATAATATTTTATTCTTTTTATTTGTATTTTTAGATGTTTTTAGTTTTGAATATTTCATTTTACATTCATTTCTTTTTAATTATTAACTGATTTTTAAGTTAATTGATTAAATTAATGTGGACTCCTTATACTTTTTCTCCAAAAAACATGTTTCGTCTTTAAATTTAAAATGAAAACTTAGAAGAAAAAAAATGAAAATGTAAAGATTGCAGGTACAATCTACTTTGCATTTTTCAGCTCTATATTTTCATATGTTACAATCATATTTACCTTTACCATTCACCTCCCATCTCACCACGATCAAGTATATATTATTTGAATGAAATTCCTCATAGACGAAAAGTAAAATCGAATGAATAAATTTTTTACTAAATTTATAAAAAACATGTCTATCGTACATCATAAAATTTTTTTTAATAGACTTTTTTTCTATTGAAAAAACCTTTTTTTTGTTCCTGTATGCCTTCCAATTTGAAAGACCAAAAACTAATCCATCACAGATTTAAACTCAGACAAAAAACTAATTTATCACAAATTTAAACTCCACTTAAAAATCTGCCATATCTGCTAGATTACTACATACAAAACTATATTCAAACTCATGACATACTTAACTAACAAACAATTTTTTTTTTTCGATCATACAAATACACACACTATGACACTAACTTGGCCACCACTGCTAGAATTCGAACTGATGTGGCTTAGTTTGAGGCAAACACCCTTGCCACTACATCACATGCCTCAGCCACACTAACAAACAATCTTTAGCATTACCCTGAGTGCACCAAAAAATTCTTTATACGCCCAATGAAATCTCACAAAGCTGAACGGAATCCAAAACCAATGAATTACCCCAAAAAAAATAAAATAAAATAAAAAACCAATGATCGTGACAGCACAACTTTCGCGACAAATTTTATAATAATTAGAATCTACAAACAATTAAATACAAATATAATTCATAAGCTTTACAACTTACAAGATAGGCAGAGATGAACTATGTTACATAGCTGTCTCAGTTCTGATCACCATACACACAGCTTAACAAAATTTCAGTAAGGTGGTTCTTCATACACGCATTTTTTATCTGCACAAAATTTTAAGCAGCTTACAACACATCATACATATTTTGTTTTCTGGCCTTCTCAATGCCATCCATGGCCATTGCGTTCGGTTGGAGAACCAGGCTCTACAGGAACAAAACCCCTGCCGCCGAAAACGGGGCGCATGAATGAATCGTCGAACTTACGCCATAATCTGTGGACGGTGTGTGTTGGCCTGGTTAGCAAGTTGCGAATACTGCTTGGGCGACTAACTTCATGGCCTTCAAGATCAGCTTCAGATTCTTGGGCAAGAAGTGGGACAGTAACTGATTTTGGACTCAATATGCTGTTCGTGGAGCTTGTACCTTTATGAGGGTTTGGAGGCAGCAAAAGCATTATGAGTGGTTTAGTCATCAAACCAAACACCTGAGAAAATGTAATTAAGTTGTGTCATTGCCATCAGCAAGGAAGACTTAATAACAACTTATAAAAATAGAGTATACTTTTTGTCTCTAACATTTGCGTATCCCTAGCGTTTAATTTTATTCAATTTTGTCCCTAAAGTTTATGATTTATTCAATTTTGTCTCTAACGCATTGAATTTGTGTCAAATCTACTCCTGAAGGTTTTCAATTTTGTTCCTAACATTTTGGACGAAATTAACGTTCAAAGAATTTTGACACAAATAAAAAATATTAAGAGACAAAATTGAGTGAAATTAAACATTAAAAGTATTTTTTGAAAGAACTGATAAACATTCGAGACAAAAAGTATACTTTATCCTAATTTATATTATGACACTAAAGGTTTAACTTCAATATAGTACAGCATCAAAAGTTTCAGAGTCTAATCTCTAATCATATACTTCTATATGGAACCATTGAAGGAACTAAGTGGATGACTTGTGTGTTAAACTTTTATATCTATCAAAAATAATTTCTAGCACTAAAACACATCAAATTTGTATAGATTTGGAATGACCATGAACAGTTACAGACAAAAAGTGAAATTAGTTGTTCAAAGCAAGGGAAGTAGACAAATGAATTATATATTTTCACATAACGTATGCAAATATCAATCTGACGTGTGGTTTCATATGATACAGAGCACCCCAAAATGCTAACCCAAGAGAGTCATTGACTGTTAGAGATGATGCCAGATACAAATAGATATCTTACCACTGTGCTGAAAAGCACAACTGTGATGGTGCTGGTGATCATGATAGCATTGGATTGCTGTTGTGTATGCCCGGACATCGTGAACTGCATGCCATAAGAGTATGAATTATTCAAGCTGTCAAGCATGAACTTTAATATCCTAAATAAGTGACCATTAATGCTTTCCTTTATTTTACTCATGCTTAATATTATTTAAGTTTATCTAACTAGTGCCCTATGGCCATTGGTTATGGAAACAAAAAGGAAAAGTTTGAACTGAAAATCTAAAACACTTCTAACCTTTTAATGTATTAGATGATGTGAAAGTTTAACAACTTTCCTACTCTTACATTCATTAGCCAATGACTGTTGGGCACTAGCTAGAAAATCTCTTACGATTTTGCTTACCCGTAGCCAAAGGGGTTTAAAGATACAACAGTAGAAACTTTTCATGCCTTCAATGGTATTGGAAACATATAAAAACTTCCTTGGTTAGTAAGCTTAAGAAGTATCTTAGGGAACTATTAAGATCCTTATTTTACTTTGTCTGGACAAGTAGCCATTCATTCAAGTTTGCACACAACCACGACTTATTGTCTGCAGTGTTGCTCCTACCTGATTATACGCAAGTGCCATTGAAACAGCACCTCTCATAAGACCAGCCCACCAAATAATCACCTGCAATAAGGAAAAAAGAAATGAGAAACTTGCCAGCAGAACTTGATGGTAGCACAAGAGATCTGGAATGAAGGTACTCATTAATGGAAAATTAATCATACTTGCTGCCTGAAAGTGATTTTCTCGCTTGATGACTTTTTGGCCAAGTTGGATAAGAACGATAACGGGAAAACAAAAGCTGCTCTTCCAACAAGTACTAGACCCATCAATACTGCACTCACTGCTACTGATGTTCCAGGTCTGCAGAAGTAATCAAGTGTGGCATATAAATTTTTTTTTATATACTGAATATAATAGGGTATACTTTTTGTCCCTATTGTTTGTTTGCGATTTTTTTCAAACCCAAATACCCCTAATGTTTAATTTCTTTCAGTTTAGTCCCTAATGTTTTCAATTTATATCAAAACTACCCTTGGATGTTTTCACTTTTGTCCCTAACGTTTTACATGAAATTAACACCAGGAGTAATTTTTTGACCCAAATAAAAAACGTTAGGGACAAAATTGAATGTAATTAAACATTAGGGATAATTTTGAAGAAAATTGCAAGCATTAGGGACCAAAAAACATACTTTACCCGAATATAATATTTCAAGAGGAAAAAAATATAGATATAATTTCTGAAAAAATGAAAACACCGACATAGAAGAAATCTGTAATATACGGACAGTTTCAGTATAATAGCTACCACATACCATTTTTTGATAAAGGGGTATGACATTCAACAATATTTTAGTTTAAAGGATTAGTTTGACTATTTTCTAGTACCCGGGAGAAAAATAGGACATACCTATCACTGACAAAACTCCACTTTTCAATGTCCAAGGCATCCATACCAACATAAAGGAAGAGAAATATCTCAGCAACAAACGATATGGTTGCAAATGCGTGCCTGTGAAAGTCAGATTAGTATGCAATTAGAAATTTATAATATAGAGTTTGATAGCGTACATGGCTTGAGCAAAATCATTTAAAAAATGTACTTGGTGGTGACTCTTGAGCTCTCTGTCACATTATGCCAAGTATAATGAGACATAACAATTCCGCAAAAGAATACAGTGAGAATGCCACTCAGATAGCACAACTGCAGACAATGAAGATACATCAGCCTCATGCTAATGACACAGCATAATAAAAACACTGCTAATGCTCTTTAAAACATACCTCGGCCAGCATGTAGGAGAGGTATGCCATGAGCATCATAAGAGCAACCTCACGATCTGTAGAGTGTCTGAAAGGTAAGGAGACATTTGTTAACCTCACTGAATAATTTATTCCCATGCCCCTCTGAAAATAGAGATCCGACTGCCAGACAGAGAATGTAAACGGAAACATAATTCTCTAAAGAAAATACCTGCCAATATACAGCTTCTTTATAACGTAAGCACTAAGCAGCCCTGCCTAGAAGGTGATGGAGATACATTAGACCAAAGCCAAAGTATATCAAAATCTATTTAAGTGGGTGTCATCTTGATCACAATGGAATTAGTAGGAGAAAGACAGTTACCCCAACTCCAAGCAATGTGCTTGTGAGAAACAGATACAAGAAGTTGCCAATAAATTGCAAAGCAATTGACGGGTCAATTTGCTCAAGGTCAAAGCTTTGGATTGCATTGAAAAGCACCACTGATGTGGCATCATTCACAACACCCTCCCCAAATACAAGACTGTACAATAAAGGTGTCTCATCTTGATTTAGCACCTGCATCATCATTTGTGAAGTCAATGATTAGCTCTAACACTTTAGTTTCTGGAATCTGGAAAAATGCAAAAACTTTATTGATTCAAACCTGCAATGTGCACACAGAATCTGTTGCAGCAAATATTGCACCAATTGCTGAAATATTTACACTAGTCAGTGAGTTACAAACAGAGCAAGCAGTTGACAAGTAGATAAAACTGATAAATATATTACCTAGATAGTCCCCTATTTCCATAGGACCAATATCCATCCTCTTGAAAATTTGTGTAACACCTAAAACAATGCATCAAATTTGAATCAGCAGACTAAAACATATTTATGCACAATCAGTTTCCAAAGTTATTATTTAGTTTACTTGATCTAGAATTATATAGATAGACGCACATACACAAAATAAAAGAATTTGAATTGAAAATCTTTCGTTACTAACAAGCTAACATTTGTTATTATTTTGTAACTATGTCAAAACTTCTATAACAACAAAAAAAAAAATCCATTTAATGGGAAAAAACATACCGAAGGTTATGATGGTACAAGATATTAATGTACCAACTGCACCAAACATCATGATGGTGATGAAGTTAACAAAGAACTGCTTCTTTTTCACTTGAAACCTGGAAGAAATATAAAGAACAAACTCATAAGAAAATAGTAAATACAATTTACAGCACACCTGTGAAGTTAAAATGGCAAGAATAAAATATGGATTTTCAGAGTAGGGAAGCGGAATAAGAATTTTGGAAGGGGGAAACATCAAGCAAGAGCCAAGAAGACTAAGTAGAATAGTTTAAGTTGTGAGTTGTTGCAGTGGTGAAATAACAAAGCCACAAGGTTAGTATTCAACAGTTTTAAGTCGCATGCAGGAGAGCAAGCAAGTAGACAGAGTGCTAGTACCAGCTACATTTCAAACACCCAGACTCCACAGATGCCAAATGCTCCTAAAATTTCTCTGCCATTAATTATGTAATTCATGATGACTGGTTCTGCAGAAATACATTCTTTTCAACAAAGATAAAAGGGGGCATCATAAAGATATGCATTACTCATTAAGCATGCTGTAGTATCTGAGAAAATCTAGGCCTTTAGACCACTTTAACATTGGAGTCTGTGGACAAATTTTCATTTTCTTTAACGAGCTAATGGTTTATACAGTAAAAAAAAAAAGCTGAATATTACAGCAAAGAAGTAAAGTGCAGAAAAAATTACCCAGCATTGAATATTATAGGTGGAAGAAGGTATATGAAGAAAAGATCTTCACTGAAGACAAGAATATGCGAGTGTGTACCACCACTGACCAGCAAAATGAACACACCAGTGCAAACGCCCTGAAAAGAATCCAAGTGAAATTAAGTCACTATCCAACTAGAAACTCGGTGGAAAAAAAGCTGCACCCAACTCCATGTTGAGAAGTTCATTTTGGTCCTCGAGATTGTGGCCATGATTCAAATTAGTCCTTGAGATTTCAGACGTACCAATTTATTGAAGTTTCATTTTTTTGTTTTTTATCAACGTCGATCCTTTTGTGAACAAAAATAAAGAATCAAATTGAATCACGAAGTGTAACTTCAAGGACCAGATTTTGAAATCTCAAGGGCCAAACTAACTTACTCCCCATGTTTTTCTTCTAAATTCTCCAAAAAAAAAAAACTACTTTATTTATTTATCTTTTCCCCATATACAATCTCCGAAAATTATAAGGTATTATGATTTCTGAATATAAAATAACTTAATCCAAACACACAACACACATAATATACACATAAAATCACTGCCTCTTAAATTTACAGCAAACAAATTCGGAGAGGAGTTGGATTCTTCACAGTTCATACTTCCTTTCCTTCATACTATTGAGAAACAAGTCAGAAAGCAAACCGAACACTTACAATCAAAAGGGCAGTGATAGATTCATTCATCCACCGATTTTCCTCAAGAAGATGGCCAATAACAATACAAGCACACAGAAGTGCAACAAAGATGTTCATTGACACCACAGAGGAATGATCAGAAGTGGCAAGATTTTGCAATTTCGAAACCACAGCATCTAATTCGAACCCCATTTTTGACACAACACTCACTTCCCCAAAAGAAGAAGAAGAAGAAGAAGAGAAATTCCAATAATTGCAGAACCAGATGCTGCACTAAAACTTCAGATTATTATAGCCGAGTTTCCAAGTTCAAAGTCAATCTCGTGTTCCAAAAATCCAAATCTACGTCTCCGAACTGTCCATTCAAGAATCATAGGATCGCATCAACAAGAGAATCCCTGCAATCAGAACAAAACAAACAACATGTAGAAGGCGAAGATCAGTAGCAATATATCAATAACACAAAACGACAACAAAATTGGGAAAAACGCTTAGCAAAATAAATCAAAATTAGCATCTTAGATTCAACAGTGTCAAATTCTAATTTGCGGTAGCTATCTTAAATACAAACCAATTGAGAAAGAAAAAAAATTGTTCAGATTAAACAACTCCTCAAAATCTCGGAATTTAAAGTCCAAAACGAAATTTGGACAAAAAAAAACACAGCTCAATCAGCTTACAGAAGATTAAGCAAAGTTCTCACCATGAAAAACAATGCAGAAGGAAAAGCCTCCAGTTTTTTTTTCTTTTTTTTCTGTTGCTATTACGGAAAGATTCGAACAGAAAAAGATTTTGGGGAACCAATTCAGTAGTTCGAATTCCAAGCAAATTGGAAACACTTTGTTTCAGTTCTCAAATAGAGAACTAAATAGGGTTTCCGACTTTTCGTTATTGAACGCGAAGCTGAAATTATGAGAGAAGGAGGTAATTGGAATAAGGAAAACCAGAAATCGAAAACCAACGAAGACTAGACGAAAAAGCATCCGGGTTGAAATCATTATAATAATTTCATTAACTATATTATAATTTCATGAAATTTTTAATTAGGTTTTTATATTTTTTTTAATTGAGTTCCTACACTAATTTTTTTTAATTAAGTCTTTCTTAATAGTAATTGATTTAATTTTATAGGACCCAACTAACAAAAAAAGAATTGGTATAGGGACTTAAATAAAGGAAAAAAAGTGTAGAGACCTAATTAAAAAAAATTTTCGTGCAAGAACTCAACTAAAAAAAAAGTATAGAAACCTAATTAAAAATTTTCCCAAACTATAAAAATCAACAAAGTAATTAAACTTCTTTTTAAATTAAGAGTGAGATTTAAATTCAAGATCTATAAATAAAGATGAAAATATTATATTATTTGAGTTAAAACTTCTTATCTATTTAATTATATCTGTTAGTTTGACCGTATTGACACAATATATAATACAATTATGGTAATTAGACAATAGAAATGATCACAATATAAATCCATAAATTATAATTTAAATGACATAATCTTTCCATACTTATCTAAAAAGTTATGGATTTAAATTTTTTTATCTTTGGTAAAAAAAAATAAACAATATAAATAATAGGTTATATTCTAAGTCTACTAAACATAAATAAACTTAATTAATTTATAAGAATATTTCATAAATTTACTTATAAATCTCTATTATAATTAGTATTTTTTGTAAATTTATTTTTAAAAAAAATTGTTCGTGTTAAACTATTTTATTCTTATTTTTTAGAAACATATCTAATAAAAAAATCTGTAATGATAATTTACATTTAATAAAAAATTTTAATAAAATTACGGTAAAAAATAGATAAAAAAATTTATTTAACGTAATTAACGAAAGAATTTTTTAAATAATAAATTTTTTTAGGAGTAATATCGAAACTTAAATTTAGATACTAATCATTATTATATATTGTGTAGATACTAAACGTACATTAAAATAGTACGGCAATAATAATTTAAGAAAAAAATATTTTTTTGTACATTTATTTTAAAAAATTGTCCTATTTAAATTATTTTACTTTTATTTTTTAAAAATTCACAACAATAATTTACATCAAATAAAATTTTTTTAAAGAAGTTACTATTTAAAATGGGTGAAAATTTTTTTATTTAAAGTAACGGATAATTATACAAAGAGAATTTTTTAATAATAAATCTCTTTCATTAAATATAATATTAAAACTTAAATTTAGACATCAAAATTTTTAG
>NC_029780.3:39790807-39798351 GCF_000817695.3 Arachis duranensis
TAAAAAATAAATATATTCTTATTATTTTAAAACAAATATGACAAGCAAAACATATTTTTTAATTTGAAATTAACAGTTTTAAACGGTTAATTGTTTTAAAATTGAATAAATATAATTTTTATCAAATTAAATTAAGAATAAAATTTTATATCTAAACAAAATACTTAACTAAATTTAACCAAGTTGATATAATCACTTTTCAAATCACGCGCCTTTTCTTTCTCCATTTTTTTCTCCTCCTCCTCTTCCTTTTGCTTCTTCTCCTTCTTTCTTCGTTTTCTTCTCTTTTTTCTCTTCTTTTTCTTCTTTTCTTCTTACTAACATCTCAGTTAGTATTTTTTTCTCTTTCTTTTTTCTCTTTCGTTATTGTCGTCACCACCACCATCACTATCTTCTCTTCCTCCTCTTCCCTTTTTTCATTTGATTTCTTCTTTTTATTCGTTTTCCTCCTCCTCCTTCTCCATCACCATCATCATCATCATCATCATCATCATCATCACCATCATCATCATCATCATCGTTATCATTATATTGTCATATTCTTTATCGTTATTGTCGTTATTGTTATCGTTATCATTGAATTTTTGTCATACTACCGACGTTATCTGATACAAAATTAATTTGGATGTGTTTTTTTCATGATTCAATTTTATTTGTGTGCTTATTTTTAAACTGAGCTTGCATGTCACAATTATTAAGTAATTTTGGTATAAAAACTAAGAAATTTATGTGAATTTGTTAAGAAATTTCAGTGTATTTTTATTCTAATAAGTTCTGCATAATTCAAAACTTAGCACAACGATGAGGGGTCTAACTGGTGTAGAATTTTAGAATATCCACAACTGAACCAGCAAGTGCACCGAATCGTACCAAGTAATACCTCAGGTGAGTGAGGGTCGATCCCACGAGGATTGATGGACTAAGCAACAATGGTCGAATGACTCACTTAGTCAGGTAAGCAGAAAGTTGTGTTTTGAGGGTTATAAAACGCATTAAATAGAAATTCAGGAAATAAGAAAGCAAACAATAAAAGTGAGGTGAAATTTATAGGACAAAGCAGTTAAGGTTTCAGAGTTGTTTATTCATCCGGATTAAGTTTTCTTACCAACTATTTTAATCATGCAAGATTCATTTCATGGCAAACTATAATTGAGTAAATCCTAATGTCTTAGTGATTTAGTCTCCTTTAACCCAAATCAACCGCCAATGTCTTGGTCACTTAATGTAGATTAGAGGATTAAGTTCAAATCTAGTTTATGGCCACAAAAATCCTAATTACCCAAAGCTAAGAGGATTATACGTCACGTATCCTGATTAGTTTAAGTAATTAGCAACTTAGGAGGAATTTGCTTTCAAGCTGTTGTTCAAGCGAGATAGCTCTGTCGAGAATCACAAGAACACATATAGAATAAGGGTTATATTGTTGCTCTACCCAGATTCATAAGATGAAGAACGAAAGTAATCCTTAAAACTGAATCAATATATTAATTAAAATAGAAAAGTAATAGTCTTAATCCATAGAAATAAATAGAGCTCCTAACCTTAATCGAGGAGGTTTAGTGGCTCATGACTTACAGAGAAAACAAGAGTTCTTAAAAGTGTTAAAGTGCGGAAATGAGAAGATTCTCCTAAAGGGTGAATCTTTTCCTTTTTATATTTCATCTAATTTGATTTGAAAATAAATTAAAATAATAAAAGTTAAACCTAAAAGATTTTGTTTGTAAATAAAAATTATAAAAATAAAATATAAGATGATACTTAAAAGCTAAATCCACTAAAGATGCTCTAAGAGTGGGGATTTGGTTCGGATTGGCTGGCACTAAATGCTAGGATTGGCGTTTAGCGCCTAAAGAGAGCAGAAATGGTTGCTGGCACTGATGAATAGATTTTAGTGTGGTCTAGAATTTCACAAATAAAAGCTCGTTGAAAGTATAGCTTTTAAACCAACAAGAATCCTTTCATGCAAAAATTTGGTTGTCACTTAAACAAACCCAATAAAAATAATAACCGAAGTATTCAAACCTCGGGTCGTCTCTCAAGAAATTGCAGGGAAGTGTTCTTGTTATTGGTTATGAGTTTTCTGAGAAATTTGGAGTTTGGACAATGAGCACATAGATGATTATAAATTAAAGCAATGAAAATTAACAACAGGTTTTATGTAATTAAAATAAAAGGTCTTGACTAGGAGAAGATTAATCGGAAGTTCTATCTTTGTTTGGTTTCCCAAGATTAATAGTAATAGGTTGTTGTTTCTGCTTAGTTAACCCTCAACGAATTAAGGAAAGTCAAGTAAGTTGGGAGCCAATTTCTATTCACAAGTCCTAATCCTCTTCCTTGGGAAGGATTAGCGTTAGTGACTAGAGAGGCAGCCACCAATAAACCCAATTACAATTTAACTCTTGAGTCTTCCAACTCAAGTGTCTCCTATTAATATAACTCCAACGTCAAGCTGAGAGCCTACTCCGTTGACATGGATGCCAATTTCGTATTCATGTGAAGGGAGTAGGAAGAAGACATAATAATCAAATTAATTGGAAGCAACCAAAAAGATAATGAAATTAAATGGAAAATTATTCTTTGCATTAACAAATTAATAAGAGAAGAAGATAAACTAAAGTAATAGAATAAATAAAAGTAGAAGAAAACTAAAATTAAAAGAACATTGAACCTGGAATTGGGAAGAAATAAACCTAAAATTAAGAGAAATCCTAAATCCTAAAAACTAGAGAGAGGAGAGAGCCTCTCTCTCTAGAAACTATATCTAAAACCTAAATTATGTGAATAATGAGAAGTGTTCGAATGATTCCTCCACTTTGCAGCCTCTAATATGTGTTTTCTGAGGTGAGAACTGGGTCAAAAATAGCCAAGAAATCGCCCCCAGCGATTTCTGATGCGTACAGCATGTGGCTCCATCACATGTACGCGTCGCCCACGCGTATGCGTTGCTTGTCTGCCGCACAATCCATGCGTACGCGTGCTTCACGCGTGCGCATCACCTAACCACAAGGCAATTATGGCAAATTATATATCTTTGCGAAGCCCCAGATGTTAGCTTTCTAACGCAACTAGAACCGCTTCATTTGAACCTGTGTAGCTCAAGTTATGATCGATTGAGTGCGAAGAGGTCAAGGCTGATAGCTTTGCAGTTCCTTCAGCTTCTTGTATTCCTTCCACTTTTGCATGCTTCCTTTCCATCCTCTAAGCCATTTCTGCCCTGTAATCTCTGAAAATACGTAACACACATATCATGACATCGAATGGTAATAAGAGAGGATTAAAATTAGCTAAATTAAGACCAAAGAAATATGTTTTTAATCATAGCACAAAATCAGGAAGGAAAATGTAAAACATGCAATTTACATGAATAAGTGTGAGATTAGTGGATAAAATCCACTCAATTAAGCACAAGATGTACCACGAAATAGTGGTGCATCAAATCTCCCTACACTTAAACATTAGCATGTCTTCATACTAAGCTCAAGAGAAACTATAAGAGTGAAGAAGAATGATAGGATGTATGAAATGCAACCTATTTATATGAATGCAACTAAATATAGAATGTTTCTACCTACTTGGTTAAAAGTAAATAAATCTTTTAAGAACAAATATGGACTAGATTTCACTAATTCAAATTGTGAAATGAAGTACAAGTCAACTTGCCAGAAGAAAATAGGTCATGAAAGCCAGGAACAAAGAATCAAGCATCGAACTCTCACTGGAAGTGTATACACTCTAATCGCTCAAGTGTTTAAGGTTCGATTCTCTCAATTCTCTACTAATCTTGCTTTCTAAGGCTTGCTCTTTTTCTACCAATCAACAAAGAATTAATGCACATATACACATATCAAGAGGTCTTTTAAGGGTTGTAATGGGGTTAGGGTCAAGGTAGGATTATATTTGGTCAAGTGGACTAAAATCTAAATCCTTAATTAACCTAAACTTACCACCTAACTTAGGACAATCCATGTAATCATAATATAAAGCCTAACTACCCATTATTTGTTCTTTTTCTTTTCTTTTTTTTTTATTTTTCTTTTCTTTTGTTTTTCTCAATGCATATGATTAAAGTATTGAATGCAATAATATGTGCTTAACTATTGTTTTGTACAATTTCACAAGAATATACAACACCCAATTCTCAAACCAAATATTGCAGACCCAATTTCCCCACACTTAAATCATGAGCACTCTCACTAGTCTAAGCTAACCCAAGATTCAAATTAGAGACATTATTATTTTCCACTTAGAGTTAATGATGTGCTAAAGTAAAGAACAAAGGGGGTAAAATAGGCTCAACTTTAGTTTGCAAAGCATAATGAAAAGGTTAAGGATATATGGGTATGTGAGTTATAGTGAACAAAGGCCTCAATCATATAAGTGCATGCATACATTAAACCATGGAAATATAGAATCAAGCAAGATATAGATCACAATTTTAAAGAGAACAACACACACCAAAACAAAATATTGGTTGATAAAATGCAACCAATCAAATAGGCTCAAAACCTCACTGGTTTTGTGTGTTCGAGCTCTAAAAACCATGTTCCAAATAAAATTTCTTCAAACAAGTTCAATAAAAATTTTAATTCAAATTAGTGAAATACTCTAAAAAGTTTCTTGAAAAAGAAGATATCACTTCAACCAAGTGGTACATAAATGCAAGCAACTAACAAACTATGCAGTCTATTATGCAATGCAACAACTCAGTAATAAAGAAAACTAAATATTGGTGTTGAAAAGAGAGTGACTAATCCATAGAAGTTGGTATTAACCTCCCCATACTTAAAGATTGCACTGTCCTCGGTGCATGCAGAGATGTGCAAGTGGATAGGTGGCTCCAACTTATGTTTTTCACCAAAGGTTATGCAGATGGACTTGTCGGTTGCCCCATTGAGAAGCTTTGGCTTTCCCTTCTCGGTGGCCATCCCGAAAGAAGAGAAAAAAGGAAGAAAAGTAACCCAGAAAGAAAGATAAAAAAAACAAGTAAAGTATGTGTGGGTTAATGCCAAATAATGAGGATCTCAACGGCATGGTAGCTACAACATGCAAGTGAGAAAACAATAGAAGCAAGTGGCATATCAATAGTGCAAAAGTTTGCGACAATAGGGGAGAGTGGGTATGAAAAATGGTATAAGTTCATATCAATGCAAAAAGAATACGAGTATCATAAAAGAGTAGCATTGACCTATAAATAATATTACCCAACAATGGAAACAAGTCACGAAGCACCAAAAGAAATCAAGAGAAATGCAACAGTGGAATAAGAACATTTAACACCAATAGAAAAATAATAAACATAGAAAAGAAAATAAAAACATGCATACAGTTAAAATGCAATGAATGAAAGTATGTAAATGAAATGAGGAAAAGAAAATGAGAGGGAAAAAGGAGGAGATGAAAGTAGGAAAAGGAGGAGGGAAGAATAAGAAAGGAGAGAGAAAAGTAGAAGAATGGAATCTGCAAAGCGACGCATAAGCGTCGCCCACGCGTGCGCGTGGGGGTGCAAGAGAAGAGGCAACGCATAGGCGTCGGTCATGCTTACGCGTCGGTGAGCAAGAATACAAGTAATGCGTAAGCGTCGGTCACGCGTACGCGTGACCACTGGTTGTGCCAAATGCACAATACCAGCACCAAGGCAGCACAACTCTCGGCCAAATCACCCATTGACGCCGGTTTTCCATCCTTGCATACGCGTCGCTGACGCTTACGCGTGGGTTGACTAAAATATGGGTGACGCGCACACGTCGCCCACGCGTACGCGTGGGTTGACTCGTGCGCAAGGCACCCTTTCTGCACAGCTCCTGCGTAACTTTCTATAAGGTTTAACGTCGCATGTGATGAGTGCGCGTGATTCACAAATAAGTTCTTGCAACATAAGCTAAATGCCAGTTGAGCATTTAGCGCCCATAATGGACAGCATCAAATCTTCTCTTTCTTGCACAAAACTCTACCAAATTGCTCCGAATTTCACCTAAAATAATCAAAACACCAAAATAACTTAGAGTAGCATCCAAAGAGGATTTTAACTCTAAAATGTACTTAAACTCATTAAATTCTAACTTAATTTAACTAGAAAATAAGCGGAAAATGGGTATAAGATACTCACGCATCACAACATCAAACTTGAACTGTTGCTTGTCCTCAAGCAAATAAAACAATATAGGACTAAAAAGAGAAGAGAAAATGTCTAAGACCTGAGTGTTCATTTAAGCTCATGTCCAATTACTGAGTGGGGCTAAGGCACTATAATTCTGAACAGGTTTGGCATCTCACTATCCTTTGAAGCTTAGAATTGTCGATACCTCTCAGAACTAGAACCCGGATGATATTATGGACTTCCTTCCTCTTAAAGCTCTGATTGATCCTTGAACATAGCTTTTTTTTCTTATCTTTTTTCTTGGTGCTTTGCACCTTGAGTCTAGCTGTGACTCTAAGAGTTTTGTCTCATCTTAGCTTGACACAAGAATACCACAAGCACTTAACTGAGGAACTTTTTGAGATCTAATTTTAATTTTAATTTCTTTCGGTCAGTGGTGCTCAGAGCCTTTGGCATACTTTGTTAATTGCATCCAGTCACGACTCTTAGTGCTTTGTCTCAAGGATTACTTGACACATTCACACCACAAGCATATGGTAAGGACAACAACTCTTTTGGCTCCTGTGGCGGTTGGTGCACGAAATTGCAATCACACTTTTGCGATTCCGCACAACTAACCAGCAAGTGCACTGGGTCGTCCAAGTAATACCTTACGTGAGTAAGGGTCGATCCCACGGAGATTGTTGGCTTGAAGCAAGCTATGGTTATCTTGTAAATCTTAGTCAGGATATCAGAAATTATCAGGATTAATTGTGAAAAGTAAAAGAACATGAAATAAGTACTTGTTTTGCAGTGATAGAGAATAGGTTGAGGTTTTGGAGATACTCCATCTTCTGAATCTCTGCTTTCCTACTGTCTTCTTCTTCAAGCACGCAAGGCTCCTTCCATGGCAAGCTGTATGTAAGGGTTTCACCGTTGTCAGTGGCTACCTCCCATCCTCTCAGTGGAAATGTTCAACGCACCCTGTCACGGCACGGCTATCCAGCTGTCGGTTCTCGGTCGGTTAAAGAATCCAAGAGATATCTACTTAATCTAAGGTAGAACAGAGGTGGTTGTCAGGCACACGTTCATAGTTGAGAATAATGATGATTGTCACGGATCATCACATTCATCCGGTTTAGGAACAAGTGATATCTTAGAATGGAAGCAAGCATGATTGAATGAAAAACAGCAGTAATTGCATTAATCCATCAAGACACAGCAGAGCTCCTCACCCCCAACCATGGGGTTTAGAGACTCATGCTGTAGGAAGTACACAAAGAAACGTGTAAAATGTCATGAGGTCCAGATACAATGTCAAAAGATATTATTAATAGTGAACTAGTGATCTAGGGTTTACAGAAATGAGTAAATGACAGAAAAATCCACTTCCGGGCCCACTTGGTGTGTGCTTGGGCTGAGCAATGAAGCATTTTCGTGTAGAGACCTTTTCTGGAGTTAAACGCCA
>NC_029780.3:39798459-39808399 GCF_000817695.3 Arachis duranensis
AATTCTGAGGCAGATTTGCAACGCCGGTTTGGGCCATCAAATCTCGAGCAAAGTATGGACTATTATACATTGCTGGAAAGCTCAGGATGTCTACTTTCCAATGCCGTTGAGAACGCGCCAATTGGGCTTCTGTAGCTCCAGAAAATCCGCTTCGAGTGCAGGGAGGTCAGAATCCAACAGCATCTGCAGTCCTTTTTAGTCTCTGAATCAGATTTTTGCTCAGGTCCCTCAATTTCAGCCAGAAAATACCTGAAATCACAGAAAAACACACAAACTCATAGTAAAGTCCAGAAAAGTGAATTTTAACTAAAAACTACTAAAAATATACTAAAAACTAACTAGATCATACTAAAAACATACTAAAAACAATGCCAAAAAGCGTACAAATTATCCGCTCATCAGCGGTGCATGTCCAAACTCCCTAACATGCTCCATATCCTCCAAGTGATAGATCTGTCAATATCAATATGAGTATCGCCATCGATGTGGACTTGGGCCTCAGCAAACAGGCGAAAGATGAGGTGAGAGAAGGCCAATCTCGCAGAGGTGGAGGCCTTCTTGGCTTTTTGGTACAGCTCCTGAGGAATCACACGATGTACCTCTACCTCATTACCGAGTGATGCAATGAATCATCACAGCTCGGTCAATAGTAACCTCGGAACGGTTACTCGTAGGAATGATAGAGTGCTGAATGAACTCCAACCACCCCCAAGTAACTGGCCTCAGATCGTACCTGCCCAGTTGGTATGGCTGACCTCTGGCGTCCCTCTTAAAATAATCTCGTCGATTAGAAATTTCATATAATAATCTCGTCGAAGTGTAGTTCCCAATCAACAAACAATCCTCTATCAAAGTTTAACTCTGGTTGTCACAAGTTCAACCCAATAAAAATAACCGAGAGTATTAGTCCCGGGTCATTCTCTCTAGGATTTGCAATCGAATGCTCAATTATTGGTTATGAGTTTCACGGGTTTGGTTGATAAAGAAACAAGAATTTAAATGACAAGAAAATAAAGCAAACAATTAAAGATAACAATTACTAAAAAGAGGCATTCATGGCAAGGATTGAGAATATATGCTTTCTATCCTAGTAATTAATTATCATACAAGAATTAACAAGAGCTAATCCTATTTAGTCGTCTCCAACATAGGAAGAAGGTATATTGTTATCTTCATATTGAGAGAAAGTCAAATAGGACTAGTTAATCTCAATCCATAAGTCCTAATCAACTTACTAATTGAATTAGCAAGAGATTAGAGTCAATGGAAATAATATTAACTAACAACTCTAGATTACCAATCTAAATTGGGTATTGATTACTCAAGATTGCCTAATTTCTCTTTCCAAGCCAAGAATGCTCAAAAAGCTACTTTAACATCCAACCAAGCATTTTGTCAAACACTTGGAAGGCATAAAAGAAAAGCATCATAAAATAACAAGAACTATAAAATCTAATAACTACTAATTTCAAAGAAACAATAATAATAACTCAATTAAACAAGAAAGAAACATAAAATATAAATTGCATTAAATGAAAATCAAAGTAACAAAAGTGCTCATAAACATAAAAGAGACATAAAAGGAAAATTAACAATGTAAACTAAGAGAACAAAGATGTATGAACAAGAAATTGCAAAGAAAAGTAGATGAAAACAAGAAATAAAACCTAAATTAAAGAGAGTTTAACCTAAATCTACCCTAATTCTAGAGAGAAGAGGGAGCTTCTCTCTCTAGAAACTACCTAAAGCATAGTCCTAAGCTAATCTAATTGCTCCTCCCTTTGTCCAATCTTGACTTCTACATCAAATAGCCTCAGAAATGAGTTTGATTTGGGCTTGGAAAGCTAAGCAATCACCCCAACGTATTCACTTTAATGAGGTTATGTGATCAGCGTCACACGTGCGTGTGGACGACGCGTGCGCGTCGCTTGCTGATTCCCTCCTCACGCGTACGCATGGGTGACGCATGCGCATGGATTTGCAAATGTAGAAGGTGAAGATAGAGGATCAAAGACCATTGGGAATGTTACAACCACTTGAGATTCCTATTGGAAGTAGGAAGGAGTTGCAATGGAATTTGTAAATGGTTTGTTGAGGACTAAGTCGGGATTTCATGTATTTTGGGTGATCGTGGATTGCTTAACCAAGTTCGCTCACTCTCTGCCTATCCAAGTGAAATATTCATTGGAAGAGTTGGCAAGATTGTACACCAAAAAAATTGTAAGGTTGCACGATGTGCAATAGACAGTAGTATCAGATCGAGATCCCCGATTCATATCAAGGTTTTGGGAAAATTTTCAGAGAGTTTTTGGTATGAGACTATGTCTCAGCACGGTGTATCATCCACAAACAGATGGACAGTTGAAAGGGACTATTCAGACGTTGGAAGATATGCTAAAGGCGTGTGTGTTGGATTAACCGAGAAGTTGGAACCGTTACATGCCATTGGTGGAGTTGATTGGGAGCATTTGAATTGAGTTTGGTGGATTGTTGGTAATTGGAAGCTTGTTGGATTCAAATCTTGGTGCTTTGTGCATATTGGGAATCGGCCAAGGTATGATTTCGGTTTTCTTTATGTAATATGTAATGTTTCATGAAACTTAGGCTAGTGGACCTTAAGATAGGTTGAATTGTTGATTAATTATAATGTTTAATGTTGTTGTTGATGATTGATGATAATTAATGAAGTTGTTGTTGATGAATGATGGGGATTATGAGAATTTATGATGATAAGTTAATATACAATGTTTGTGATGGTTTTGAATGGTGTACATGTGAATATTTGATGTTTGGTGTGAAGATTATGGAGAATAGTGGTATACGAGTGGAAATTTTAAAAAGGAGCTGATAACTTGAAAATAATGGTTAGATGTGGTGTGGTTGACTAATGGTACAAGTGTAATTGGTAGAGTGTAACAATGAGTAGGATTGAGCTTTGGTATGGTTGAAATGGAATAAGACTTGTGAGTTTGAAAATTTTGAAAGTTTGCACAATTTGGTAAAATCATGTTTTAAGCCAACTTTGGTGAGCCATAACTTAGCCCTCAAAGATTGGATTTGAGTGAACTTTATCTTAAATTAAAGATAATTAAGAGAGCTTTAAATCGATATAGAGATGAGTAAAATTGAAATTTTGTAGAGACAATTATGGGTGTTGGAAGTTAGGGGGAGAAATCTAATTTCTGTGATGTTGCAGAAAATTGAAAAATCTGTCTTTTGTGCCCACAAACACAACAGAGTGAGTGTTGCTACTCGTGCGTATGCACAAGGCGCACACCCCGAAAAATTTGCATGTTGTGCGTACGCACAAGCTGGGAAAGACATTCTGTTGCGTGTGTAAGCAAACATCATGCGTATGCACAAGCCCCTTTTTTTCAATAAAAATTATGTTTTTACTCGTTTTATCTTCCCGAGAAGCTTGTAAACTTCTGTAACGCTTGTTTAAGATCCCTTAACTTGTTTTTAGGCTTTGAAATATAGGAGAGTACAATAAGTGAATTTAACTAGATATTTTCTGGTAATAAGTTAGAAGACGAAGATTTAGGTTTCTGAAATACTGAGGATGGACTAGTTGGATAATTTAACGGAGTACTATATTGACAATGAACTTGTGAACTTGAGGAATTCAGGAGTTATTTGGGACTTAGAAATGAATGAGTATAGTTAATGAGATTGATGACTTGAGTATGAATGGACTTGCACTTAATAGATAGTGATCACTGTGATATACTATATACTATACTGATATTTTTGAGTCATTATGATCCTGGCAAGGATGGTGGTTAATCCCGCCTGTCGAGGTTGTGGCGTTGGTGTAAGGATGGCAGTAAATCCCGCTTACGTTGAGATGTAAGGTATGTGGCAGAGTACCCCACTCGCATCCTTTTGGATCACAAGTGTGTGCCGGGCACTATATCCTTTTGATAGTGTGTCGGGCACTACATCATTGGGGGGTTCCCATTTATATTTGTGATCGAAAGACGACATTCCCATGGTAATGTGTCGGGTTGGCAGTTGAACCGATAATTCACAGCCAATATGATAGGAATTCATCATGTGCATTTTCTATATGTTTGATTGCTTTATCTACTTGCATTTTATGCCTAACTGTATAACATACTTAATTGCTTCTTGATTTACTTGCTATATATGAATATTACTTATGTATTAATTGTACGCAATTACTTGTGATTTCTATTGGGACTGAGGCGGCTCCAAATACCCGACGCGGTGAGGTCACTGCTTTTAGAAGCACTGACCAAGAAAGATAATATCTCAACGGATTCCCAAGATATAAGATATGATAAGGTTTTCACCCCCAAAGAGGCCACCAAACCTCTGCTATAAGTATACTGGAGCTCCCAAGTATAACTCACGTTTTAATCTATTAAAAACCTGTTGAAAGCCCTTACTAACTTAAGTATTGGAGTCTCTTGCAGGTACCACTACCCACCTCCTCACGAGAAACTCAAACAGGCGGCACCTTGACATTAACAAGTCGGACGCTACCACTCGAATGGACTTGGACCTCACGTTCAGACCCGATTCAATGTTTCAGGTAACCCTTGGAAATTTTCAAGTTTAGTACAAAAACCAGAGAGTTGTGCACGTAGTGTGCTGACGATGTGTACATGTCGGACCTCATTTCTGCCATGCACTTGTACGCGTGACTTGAAGCATACGTGTAATCACCGTCTCTTTTAGTTAGTTAGTTAGTTAGTTATTTAGTTTGTTTGATTTATATTTATTTTTTTGTTTTTCATTATAAGTGTTGGAATATTAATTTTGCTGCTGTTTATTGGTGCTGATTACTGATAGGATATTATTTTAACATCATTATTGTTAATTTTCATTGTTGGAATTCTTTGTTGAGGTTATAATTTGTTACTTGGTTTTGAATTGATCATGCTTAACATTTGTGTATACCAAGTACTTATAACATTGCCTTCAAAAATGTTTTTACATTTTTAAATTGCATATTTTGGCCAGCATGTAATTTGATTTCATTCACCATGATGAGGCAATTACTTTTCTTTGATGCATTTTTTATTAGATGTTGTTGATTGATCTTTATTTACGTCACCTATTTCATGCATTGAGATTTTTGGAATTATGAAAATGGATCAAAAGCTTACCTAGTGACATATTTTTGAGCTTGGTAAAGCTTTGTGGACCATGTTTGCTATGTGATTGATTTTAATTTCTATCTTCTTTTTCCTAAGTTCCATAGCACCCATGTCTTCCACTTCTATGTCAATTAGGTGATTTAAATAAAATTCAAAGTGTGTCATTGATTGATGTGTAAGTTTCATATTTTGTTTTGACCATTAAGTTTCCTTTCACATCAATCAATGTTCATTCATCATCCATTTCATAATTGCTTGATTGCTTTCATGCTTCTTCACTACTCGTTTGGTTGTATTGACCTACAAGTTTTCTTTAGAGTATCTCAAGCACACTAGAATGAGTAAAGTGTATGCTTTCTTTTGTGTACTTGTGACATAACTTTTAATATCAGTGTGTGTGTGTTCTAAACCGCATGCAACTTAGAACTCACACACTATTTTTTCTTAATGTCACACTAATTCACTCACTCCATTCTAGTGGTTCTTACCTCATTCCAATAATTTATGCTTCCATACTTTTGCATTTTCTCATCTTACTGTGCTATTTTCTATTTTTCATAGGTGAGTCATCATAAGCAAAGACGAAAGTGGAAGAAAGAACACGCAGCAGTCGGTTGATCCATCAGCTGAAGGTGGCAACTCGAAAAGTCGCCGTACCCCCTTGCTCATCTTTGGAATGCACCGAGGATGGTGCAAAATTTTAAGTATGGGGTGGTCGTATGACCAAATCGACCGTTTTTGAGTGACAAATTTCTAATTCCAACACTTTTGCATGTCATTTTTAAGTCATTTATAATTTTTAGTTGTATTTCCTTAGTTTGCATATGTATAATAAGCTTAGCCAAAATATTGAAATTTTCAAAAAAAAATCATCTATAGGGCACCCCAATTGATTTGAAAAAAATTTTTTGGAACTTGCTTGAATTATATATTGTGGAACATGTTTTGAGCTAAGAACACACAACCTTGTGAGTTTTGAGCCTAATTGTGTGGTTACATCATATAACCACTATATTCATTCTTGTGTGTATTATTCTCTTTCTATAATTGCAATATTTGATTTGTTTGATTCTTTATGTCCATTATTTTGTATATGAATGCATTTATATGATTGAGGCCATCATTTCAATTAGCTCACTTGTCCAAATAGCTTTACCTTTTATCTACCATTGTTAGCCAACTTTGAGCCTATGTTAAATCCCTTTTGTTCTTAATTTTAGCACATTACAAGCCTTAAAGCGAAAAATAATAAATGTTCCTTGTTTGGATCTTTGATTAGCTTAGGCTGGTGTTTATCATTCAATTGTGGGAAATTTGGGAACATTGGTTGAGGTAAAAGTATACTTTGAGTTTTTCATTGAAAATCGTGGGAATTGGGTACATACTCATGCATCAAATGTTTAAACCATATGCATTGCTACCTTTGTATATAATTCATCAAAGAAAAAGAGAAAAACAAAAGAAAAAATGAAAGAAAAAAATTAAATAGCAAAAAAAAAATATAGAAAAAAAATAGAAAAAGAAAGAAATAAAAAGGGACAAAATGCCCAAAGTAAAGTAATAACAATCAATGCATATGGGTTGTGATAAAAAAGAGAATGCATGAGTGTGTGAACAAGTGAAGAACGGGTAGTTAGGTTGCATTAGAATTGAATAGGTTATTATAGGTTAGGTGGGAAGTTTAAGTTAATCAAAGATTCAAATTTCAAGCTCACTTGATCAAATACAATCTTACCTTGACCCTATCCCTATTACAACCATTGAAAAAGTCCTCATGATATTTGTATACATGCATTAAATAATTGTTGATTGTTTGATGAAAAACAAATTTTAAAAAGCATGATTAGAGGAGAATTGAGTGGATCAACCCTATACACTTGAGTGACTAGAGCGGATACACATCCGGTGAGGGTTCGATTGCTCAATTACATGTTTTTACCTATGATCATCTCTCATCTTACAAGTTTGTAAATTCTTTTCAATAACTCAATTCAATTGTAGATTTGATTCGATTGTGATTGCTTTAGCCTTATGTTCATATATGTTTTCTTGGGAATTGATTTATTTTGACCAGGTAATTGCATGCATTTAGATAAAGTGCATTTAGATAGTTTGCATTGAATAAATGTTGATACTCTTTGTCTCTTTCTTTAGTTTAGCATGAGGACATGCTTAGTTTAAGTGTGGGAAGGTTTGATAAACCCCAATTTTATGGTTTATCTTATGTTGAATTTGGTGGGTTTTATCAACTTATCTCACATTTATTCAACGAAATAGCATGCTTTTGTAATTCTCCCTAAATTTGTGCTTAAGAGTGAAAACATACTTTTTAGGCCTTAAAATAGCTAAATCTAATTCACTTTAATTCCATTCGATGCCTTGATATGTTTGTTGAGTGATTTCAGGTTCATAAGGTAAGGATTGGATGGAAGAAGTAAAGAGAAAGCATGCAAAGTGGAAAATTCATGAGGAAATGAGGATTTGCTGAATGAAGGCCACACGCATGTGTCACCCATGCGTACGCTTGATGAGAGAATTTGCAAGGTTATGCGCACGCGTTGACCACGCGCACGCGTGACACTGATCATGTGACCTCATTAAAGTGAATACGCTGGGGGCAGTTTCTGAGCTTTCCAGACCCAAATCCAACTCATTTATGAGGCTATTTGATGTAGAATTCAAGATTGGACAAAGGAGGAGAAATTAGATTAGCTAGGATCATGCTTTAGATAGTTTCTAGAGAGAGAAGCTCCCTCTTCTCTCTAGAATTAGGTTAGAATTAGGTTAATCTCTTTTAAATCTAGGGTTAATTTCTTGTTTTCATCTTGTTTTTTGGTGCACGAAATTGTGATCTCTAACAATGGTGCTCAACTTGGTATGTGCGTTTATAGCTCAGCACTTTCTTCACAACTTCGCACAACTAACCAGCAAGT
The DNA here is from genome assembly GCF_000817695.3 of Arachis duranensis. Lineage (NCBI taxonomy): Eukaryota > Viridiplantae > Streptophyta > Magnoliopsida > Fabales > Fabaceae > Arachis > Arachis duranensis. Next base: position 39,806,519 of record NC_029780.3, read on the forward strand.
GCACTGGGTCATCCAAGTAATAAACCTTACGTGAGTAAGGGTCGATCCCACGGAGGTTGTTGGTATGAAGCAAGCTATGGTCATCTTGTAAATCTCAGTTAGGCTGATTCAAATGGTTATGGAGTCTTTGAATAATAATACTAAATAAACAGAAAATAAAGATAGAAATACTTATGTTAATCATTGGTGAGAATTTCAGATAAGTATATGGAGATGCTTTGTCCCAGTTGAATCTCTGCTTTCCTACTGCCTTCCTTCAATCCTTCGTACTCCTTTTCATGGCAAGCTGTATGTAGGGCATCACCGTTGTCAATGGCTACATCCCATCCTCTCAGTGAAAAAGGTCCAAATGCTCTTGTCACAACACGACTAATCATCTGTCGGTTCTCGATCATGCCGGAATAGAATCCATTAATTCTTTTGCGTTTGTCATCACGCCCAACAATCGCGAGTTTGAAGCTCGTCACAGTCATTCAATCCTTGAATCCTACTCAAAATACCACAGACAAGGTTTAGACTTTCCGGATTCTCATGAATGCCGCTAACAATTCTAGCTTATACCACGAAGATTCTGATCAAGGAATCCAAGAGATATGCGCTTAGTCTAAGGTAGAACAAAAGTGGTTGTCAGTCACGCGTTCATAAGTGGGAATGATGATGAGTGTCACGGATCATCACATTCATCATGTTGAAGTGCAACGAATATCTTAGAATAAGAATAAGCTGAATTGAATAGAAAATAGTAGTAATTGCATTAAAATTCGAGGTACAGCAGAGCCCCACACCTTTAATCTATGGTGTGTAGAAACTCCACCGTTGAAAATACATAAGTGATGGTCCAGGCATGGCCGAATGACCAGCCTCCACAATTGGCATATGAATTCGAAAATAGGGAAAAGGACCTGGTCTAAGGACTAGGCGTCCAAAGATGTCTAATACAATAATAAAATGTTCTATTTATACTAGATTAGCTACTAGGGTTTACAGAAGTAAATAATTGATGCAGAAATCTACTTCCGGGGTCCACTTGGTGTGTGCTTGGGCTGAGCTTGAGCTTTATACATGCAGAGGCTTCTTTTTGAGTTAAACGCCAAGTTGTAACGTGTTTTCGGCGTTTAACTCTGGTTCGTGACGTGTTTCTAGCGTTTGACTCCAGAATGTAGCATGGAACTGGCGTTGAATGCCAGTTTACGTCATCTAATCTCGAATAAAGTATGAACTATTATATATTTCTGGAAAGATCTGGATGTCTACTTTCCAACGCCGTTGAGAGAGCGCCATTTGGAGTTCTGTAGCTCCAGAAAATCCATTTCGAGTGCAGGGAGATCAGAATCCAACAGCATCAGCAGTCCTTTGTCAGCCTTCTATCAGACTTTTGCTCAAGTCCCTCAATTTTAGCCAGAAAATACCTGAAATCATAGAAAAACACACAAACTCATAGGAAAGTCCAGAAATATGAATTTTACATAAAAACTAATAAAAGCATCCCTAAAAGTAGCTAGATCCTACTAAAAACTACCTAAAAACAATGCCAAAAAGCGTATAAATTATCCGCTCATCACAACACCGAACTTAAATTGTTGTTTGTCCCCAAGCAACTGAAAATTAAAATAGGATAAAAAGAAGAGAATATACTATAAATCCAAAATATCAATGAATATTAGTTCTAATTAGATGAGCGGGACTTGTAGCTTTTTGCTTCTGAACAGTTTTGGCATCTCACTTTTTTCTTTGAAGTTTAGAATGATTGGCATCTATAGGAACTTAGAATTTCAGACAGTGTTATTGATTCTCCTAGTTAAGTATGTTAATTCTTGAACACATCTACTTTTATGAGTCTTGGCCGTGGCCCTAAGCACTTTATTTTCCAGTATTACCACA
>NC_029780.3:39808440-39811857 GCF_000817695.3 Arachis duranensis
CCTGCATGCCACAAGCACATGGTTAGGGACAGCTTGATTTAGCCGCTTAGGCCTGGATTTTATTTCCTTGGGCCCTCCTATATCCATTGATGCTCAAAGCTTTGGATCCTTTTACCCTTGCCTTTTAGTTTTAAGGGCTATTGGCTTTTTCTGCTTGCTTTTTCTTTTTCTTTCTATTTTTTTCGCCACTTTTTTTCGCAAGCTTTGTTCTTCACTGCTTTTTCTTGCTTCAAGAATCAATTTTATGATTTTTCAGATCATTAATAACATTTCTCTTGTTCATCATTCTTTCAAGAGCCAATAATATTAACATTCATAAACAACAAGATAAAAAATATGCACTGTTCAAGCATTCATTCAGAAAACAAAAAGTATTGTCACCACATCAATATAATTAAACTAATTTCAAGGATAAATTTAAAACTCATGTACTTCTTGTTCTTTTGAATTAGAAACATTTTTTATTTAGGAGAGGTGAAGGATTCATGGAATTATTCATAGCCTTAAGACATAGCTACTAAATACTAATGATCATGTAGGAAAGACACAAACATAGATAAACATTAAGCATAAAAATCGAAAAACAGAGAAATAAGAACAAGGAATGAGTCCACTTCAGTGATGGTGGCGCTTTCTTCTTGAAGAACCAATGATGTCCTTGAGCTCTTCTATGTCTCTTCCTTGCCTTTGTTGCTCCTCCCTCATTGCTCTTTGATCTTCTCTAATTTCATGGAGAATGATAGAGTGCTCTTGATGTTCCACTCTTAATTGATCCATGTTATAACTTAAGTCTTCTAGAGAAGTGTTGAGTTGTTCCCAATAGTTGTTGGGAGGAAAGTGCATCCCTTGAGGCATCTCCGGGATTCCTTGGTGATGAGCTTCCTCATGCGTCTCTTGGGATCCATGAGTGGGCTCTTTTGTTTGCTCCATCCTTTTCTTAGTGATGGGCTTGTCCTCCTCAATAAGGATGTCTCCTTCTATGATAACTCTAGCTGAGTAGCATAGATGGCAAATAAGATGAGGAAAAGCTAGCCTTGCCAAGGTAGAGGGCTTTTTGGCTATTTTGTAGAATTCAAGAGAGATGACTTCATGAACTTCTACTTCCTCTCCAATCATGATGCTGTGGATCATGATGGCCCGATCCACAGTAACTTCGGATCGGTTGCTAGTGGGGATGATGGAGCGTTGGATAAACTCCAACCATCCTCTAGCCACAGGCTTGAGGTCCGGTCTTCTTAATTGCACCGGCTTGCCTTTGGAGTCTCTTTTTCATTGAGCTCCTTCCACACATATGTCCATAAGGACTTGGTCTAATCTTTGATCAAAGTTGACCCTTCTAGTGTAGGAGCGTGCATCTTCTTACATCATAGGCAAGTTGAATGCCAACCTCACATTTTCCGGACTAAAATCTAAGTATTTCCCCCGAACCATTGTAAGATAATTCTTTGGATTCGGGTTCACACTTTGATCATGGTTCCTAGTGTCCATGCATTGGCATAGAACTCTTGAACCATTAAGATTCTGACTTGTTGAATAGGGTTGGTCAGAACTTCCCAACCTTTTCTTTGGATCTCATGTCGGATCTCCGGATACTCATTTTTCTTGAGTTTGAAAGGGACCTTGGGAATCACCTTCTTCTTGGCCATAACTTCATAGAAGTGGTCTTGATGGGCTTTGGAGATAAATCTCTCCATCTCCCATGACTCAGAGGTGGAAGCTTTTATCTTCCCTTTCCCTTTTCTAGAGGTTTCTCTGGCCTTAGGTGCCATAGGTGGTTATGAAAAAACAAAAAGCTATGCTTTTACCACACCAAACTTAGAATATTGGTCGCCCTTGAGCAAGAGAAGAAAGAATAGATGAAGAAGAAGAAGATATGGAGGAGAGGGAGAGAGGGTTGTATTTCGGCCAAGGAGGAGAAGAGAGGGTTGTGTTGTGTGAAAATGAAGAAGAATGGAGGAGTTTATATAGTGGAGGGAGAGGGGTTAAGGTTCGGCCATATTGGGTGGGTTTGGGTGGGAAAAGGATTTTGAATTTGAAGGTAGGTGGGATTTATGGGGAAGAGTGGAGGGATGTGAGTGGTGAAAAGGTGATGGGGAAAAGAGATTGAGGTGATTGGTGAAGGGTTTTTGGGGAAGAGTGTTTATTGGATTGTGTGAAGAGGAGAGAAGGTGAGTTGAGGTATGTAGGGATCCTGTGGGGTCTACAGATCCTGAGGTGTCAAGGATTTATCATCCCTGCACCAATTAGGCGTGTAAAACACCTCTGCATGCAATTCTGGCATTTAAACGCCAGATTGATGCTTGTTTTGGGCGTTCAACGCCCATTTGCAGCATGTTTCTGGCGTTGAACGCCAGTTCCATGCTTGTTTCTGGCGTTTAGCGCAAGCTCTCCTCAGGGTGTATACCTGGCATTTAAATGCCATGATGCTGCTTGTTTCTGGCATTCAACGCCAGATCCATGCTCTATTCTGGCGTTGAACGCCAGCCAGATGCTCCTTATTGGCGTTTAAACGCCAGTAAGCCATTCCTCTAGGGTGTGCTATTTCTTCTGCTATTTTTTATTCTGTTTTTAATTTTAGTATTTATTTTGTGACTCTACATGATCATGAACCTAATAAAACATAAAAGAACAATAAAAGAAAAAATAAAATTAGATAATTAAAAATTGGGTTGCCTCCCAATGAGCGCTTCTTTAATGTCAATAGCTTGACAGTGGGCTCTCATGGAGCCTCACAGGTGATCAGGTCAATGTTGTAGACTCCCAACACCAAACTTAGAGTTTGGATGTGGGGATTCAACACCAAACTTGGAGTTTGGTTGTTGCCTCCCAACACGAAACTTAGAGTTTGATTGTGGGGGCTTTATTTGACTCTGTACTGAGAGAAGCTTTTCATGCTTCCTCTCCATGTATACAGAAGAACACGCTTGGGTCTTAAACACAAGGTAGTTCCCATTCAATTGAAGGACTAATTCTCCTCTGTTAACATCTATTACAGCTCCTGCTGTGGCTAGGAAAGGTCTTCCAAGGATGATGCATTCATCCTCCTCCTTCCTAGTGTCTAAGATTATGAAATCAGCAGGGATGTAAAGGCCTTTAACCTTCACTAGCACGTCCTCTACCAAATCATAAGCTTGTCTTACTGACTTGTCTGCCATATGTAATAAGAATATGGTAGGCTGTATGGTGCACGAAATTGTGATCAATACTTTTCACAAATCAAATAATCCCCGGTAATGAATCCAAAAACTTGGTGTTCAATACCATGGCATAAACACAACTTCGCACAACTGACCAGCAAGTGTACTGGGTCGTCCAAGTAATAAACCTTACGCGAGTAAGGGTCGATCCCACGGAGATTGTTAGTATGAAGCAAGCTATGGTCATCTTGTAAATCTTAGTCAGGCAAACTCAAATGGA
>NC_029780.3:39812580-39812823 GCF_000817695.3 Arachis duranensis
TCGTGTAGAGACTCTTCTTGGAGTTAAACGCCAGCTTTTATGCTAGTTTGGGCGTTTAACTCCCACTTTGGTGCCAGTTCCAGCGTTTAACGCTGGGAATTCTGAGGGTGAATTTGAACGCCGGTTTGGGCCATTAAATATTGGGCACAGTATGGACTATCATATATTGCTGGAAAGCCCAGGATGTCTACTTTCCAACGCCGTTGAGAGCGCGCCAATTGGGCTTCTGTAGCTCCAGAAAAT
>NC_029780.3:39816334-39817731 GCF_000817695.3 Arachis duranensis
CCCTAGCTTCTCCATTACAGAGAGAGGCATGAGGTTTACACTTGACCCTAAGTCACACAAGGCCTTGTTGAAGGTCATGGTGCTTATGGTACAAGGTATTGAAAACTTCCCAGGATCCTGTCTCTTTTGAGGTAGTTTCTGCCTAGACAAGCCATCCAGTTCTTTGGTGAGCAAAGGGGGTTCATCCTCCCAAGTCTCATTTCCAAATAACTTGTCATTCAACTTCATGATTGCTCCAAGGTATTTAGCAACTTGCTATTCAGTGACATACTCATCCTCTTCAGAGGAAGAATACTCATCAGAGCTCATGAATGGCAGAAGTAAGTCCAATGGAATCTCTATGGTCTCATTTTGAGCCTCAGATTCCCATGGTTCCTCATTGGGGAACTCATTGGAAGCCAGTGGACGTCCATTGAGGTCTTCCTCAGTGGCGTTCATTGCCTCTTCCTCCTCTCCAAATTCGGCCATGTTGATGGCTTTGCACTCTCCTTTTGGATTTTCTTCTGTATTGCTTGGGAGAGTACTAGGAGGGAGTTCAGTAATTTTCTTGCTTAGCTGACCCACTTGTGCCTCCAAGTTTCTAATGGAGGACCTTGTTTTAGTCATGAAACTTTGAGTGGTTTTGATTAGATCAGAGACCATGGTTGCTAAGTTAGAGGTATTCTGCTTAGAACTCTCGGTCTGTTGCTGAGAAGATGATGGAAAAGGCTTGCCATTGCTAAACATGTTTCTTCCACCATTACTATTGTTGAAACCTTGTTGAGGTCTCTGTTGATCCTTCAATGAAAGATTTGGATGATTTCTCCATGAAGGATTATAGGTGTTTCCATAGGGTTCTCCCATGTAATTCACCTCTTCCATTGAAGGGTTCTCAGGATCATAAGCTTCTTCTTCAGATGAAGCTTCCTTAGTACTACCTGGTGCATTTTGCATTCCAGATAGACTCTGAGAAATCATATTGACTTGTTGAGTCAATATTTTATTCTGAGCCAGTATGGCATTCAGAGTGTCAATCTCAAGAACTCCTTTCTTCTGACTAATCCCATTGTTCACAGGATTCCTTTCAGAAGTGTACATGAATTGGTTATTTGCAACCATTTCAATCAGTTCTTGAGCTTCTGTAGGCGTCTTCTTCAGATGAAGAGGTCCTCCAGCAGAGCTATCCAAAGACATCTTGGATAGTTCAGGGAGACCATCATAGAAAATACCTATGATGCTCCATTCAGAAAGCATATCAGTGGGACACTTTCTGTTTAATTGTTTGTATCTTTCCCAAGCTTCATAGAGGGACTCTCCTTCCTTCTGTCTGAAGGTTTGGACTTCCACTCTAAGCTTACTCAATTTTTGAGGTGGAAAGAACATTGCCAAGAAGGCATTGACTAGCTTTTCCCAAGAGT
>NC_029780.3:39817955-39819888 GCF_000817695.3 Arachis duranensis
ATTAGAGAAACTAATTGAGGCTTAAGCTCAAAGTTGTTTGCTCCAATGGCAGGGATAGAGATGCTTCTCCCATAGAAATCGGGAGTAGGTGCAGTAAAGTCACCCAACACCTTTCTTGCATTGTTGGCATTGTTGTTGTTTTCGGCTGCCATGTTTTCTTCTTCTTTGAAGATTTCTGTTAGGTCCTCTACAGAGAGTTGTGCCTTGGCTTCTCTTAGTTTTCGCTTCAGGGTCCTTTCAGGTTCAGGATCAACTTCAACAAGAATGCTTTTGTCCTTGCTCCTGCTCATATGAAAGAGAAGAGAACAAGAAAATGTGGAATCCTCTATGTCACAGTATAGAGATTCCTTGAGGTGTCAGAGGAAAAGAAAAATAGAAGGCGGAAGTAGAAAATTCGAACTTATTAAAGAAGATGGAGTTCGAATTTTGTATTAAGGGATAATGTTAGTCCATAAATAGAAGGATGTGAGAAGAAGGGAAGTAATTTTCGAAAATTAAGTAAAAGATTTTGAAAACATTTCTAAAAACACTAATTGATTTTCGAAAATAAAAGTGGAAAAGAAATAAAGTGATTTTTGAAAAAGATTTTGAAATTAGAAATCAAAAAGATTTGATTGAAAGTTATTTTGAAAAAGATGTGGTTAAGAAGATATGATTAGTTTTAAAAAAAAGTGTGATTGAGAAGATATGATTTGAAAAACATTTTAAAAAAAGATTTGATTTTGAAAATTAATAACTTGGCTATCAAGAAAAGATATGATTCAAACATTAAACCTTTCTCAGCAGAAAAGGCAACATACTTGAAATGTTGAATCAATTCATTAATTGATAGCAAGTATCCTTGAAAATGGAAAGAAATTGATTTTGAAAAAGATTTGATTGAAAAGATATGATTTGAAGAAGATTTGATTTTGAAAAACTTTGAAAACTTGAAAAAAATTTGCATTGAAAACAAAATCTTCCCTCTTGTGCCATCCTGGCGTTAAACGCCAGTCTGCCCTTCTTCACTGGGCGTTTTGAACGCCCAGCTTTTTCTATGCAATTCCTCTGCTGTATGTTCTGAATCTTCAATTCTCTGTATTTATTGACTTGAAAAGACACAAATTAAAAATATTTTTGGATTTTTAATAATGAGGAATAATTAAAATGCAACTAAAATCAAATAATAATGCATGCAAGACACCAAACTTAGCAATTTGTATACTACTGACACTAATGAGAATGCATATGAGACACATAAACACTCAAGTCAAGAGGAATTAAAGATCAGAGTAATGAAATCATCAAGAACAACTTGAAGATCTATAAAGACACATGCATGAATGCAAGAAAAACAGAAACATGCAATTGACACCAAACTTAACATGAAACACTAGACTCAAACAAGAAATATTTTTGGATTTTATGATTTTGTAAATTTTTTTTGGATTTTTCAAAAATTAAGTGGAAAAAGATATCAAAATTCTTAATGAGAATTCCAGGAATCATGCAATGTTTAGTCTAAGACTCCGGTCCAGGAATTAGACATGGCTTCACAGCCAGCCAAGCTTCAAAGAAAGCTTCGGTCCAAAACACTAGACATGGCCAAAGGCCAGCCAAGTCTTAGCAGATCACTGCTCCAATAGCAAGATTGATAGAAATCAACAAGCTCTTGTGATGATAAGTTGAAACCTCGGTCCAATGAAATTAGACATGGCTTCACAGCCAGCCAGATTTCAACAAATCATCATGAAACTCTAGAATTCCTCTTCAAGAATTCTGAAGAAAAAATACCTAATCTAAGTAACAAGATGAACCGTCAGTTGTCCAAACTCAACAATCCCCCGCAACGGCGCCAAAAACTTGGTGCGCGAAATTGTGATCAATACTTTTCACAACTCAAATAATCCCCGGTAATGAACCCAAAAACTTGGTGTTCAATACCATGGCATAA
>NC_029780.3:39820571-39879800 GCF_000817695.3 Arachis duranensis
TTTTACAATAGTAAAAGGTCCTACTTATAGAGAACTAGTCTCCTAGGGTGTACAGAGAATGAGTAAATGACTTAAAAATCCACTTCCGGGCCCACTTGGTGTGTGCTTAGGCTGAGCATTGAAGCTTTCATGTGTAGAGACTTTTCTTGGAGTTAAACGCTAGCTTTTGTGCCAGTTTGGGCGTTTAACTCCCATTCTTGTGCCAGTTCCGGCGTTTAACGCTGGGAATTCTGAGGGTGACTTTGAACGCCAGTTTGGGCCATCAAATCTTGGGCAAAGTATAGATTATCATATATTGCTGGAAAGCCCAGGATGTCTACTTTCCAACGCCGTTGAGAGCGCGCCAATTGGGCTTCTGTAGCTCCAGAAAATCCACTTCGAGTGCAGGGAGGTCAGAATCCAACAGCATCTGCAGTCCTTTTCAGTCTCTGAATCAGATTTTTGCTCAGGTCCCTCAATTTCAGCCAGAAAATACCTGAAATCACAGAAAAACACACAAACTCATAGTAAAGTCCAGAAAAGTGAATTTTAACTAAAAACTAATAAAAATATACTAAAAACTAACTAGATCATACTAAAAACATACTAAAAACAATGCCAAAAAGCGTATAAATTATCCGCTCATCACTGTACCTCAATAATTCCCAGCTTCTCTATTACAGAGAGTGGCATAAGATTTATGCCTGTCCCCAGGTCACATAAAGCCTTCTCAAAGGTCATGGTGCCTGTGGTACAGGGTATTAAGAATTCACCAGGATCTTGTTTCGTTTGAGGTAAAGTTTGCTGAACCCATGTATCTAGTTCACTAATGAGCAAGGGAGGTTCACCTTCCCAAGTCTCATTACCAAACAACTTGGCATTCAGCTTAATGATGGCTCCCAGATATTGAGCAACTTTCTCTCCAGTTACATCTTCATCCTCTTCAGAGGAAGAATAGTCTTCAAAGCTCATGAATGGCAGAAGGAGGTTTAATGGGATCTTTATGGTCTCTATATGACCTTCAGATTCTTTTGGGTCCTCTATAGGAAACTCCTTCTTGTTTGAGAGACGTCCCATGAGGTCTTCCTCATTGAGATTCACGTCCTCTCCTTCCTCTCTAGGCTCAGCCATGTTGATTATATCAATGGCCTTGCACTCTCTTTTTGGATTCTCTTCAGTATTGCTTGGGAGAGTACTAGGAGGTGTTTCAGTGACTTTCTTACTCAGTTGGTCCACTTGTGCCTCCAAATTTCTGATGGAGGATCTTCTTTCACTCATGAAACTTAAAGTGGCCTTAGACAGATCAGAGACTATGTTTGCTAAGCTAGAAGTGCTCTGCTCAGAATTCTCTGTCTGTTGCTGAGAAGATGATGGAAAAGGCTTGCTATTGCTGAGCCTATTTCTTCCACCATTATTAAAGCCTTATTGAGGCTTTTGTTAATCCTTCCATGAGAAATTTGGATGATTTCTCCATGATGAATTATAGGTGTTTCCATAAGGTTCACCCATGTAATTTACCTCTGCTATTGCAAGGTTCTCAGGATCATAAGCTTCTTCTTCAGAAGCTGCCTCTTTAGTACTGTTGGATGCATTTTGCCATCCATTCAGACTCTGAGAAATCATGTTTACTTGCTGAGTCAACATTTTGTTCAGAGCCAATATGGCATTCAGAGCATCAATTTCAAGAACTCCCTTCTTCTGAGGCATCCCATTACTCACAGAATTCCTCTCAGAAGTGTACATGAACTGGTTATTTGTAACCACGTCAATGAGTTCTTGAGCTTCTGCAGGCATTCTCTTCAGGTGAACGGATCCACCTGCAGAATGGTCCGGTGACATCTTGGAGAACTCAGATAGACCATAATAGAATATATCCAGAATGGTTCACTCTAAAAGCATGTCAGAAGGACACCTTTTGGTCATCTGTTTGTATCTTTCCCAAGCTTCATAGAGGGATTCACCATCTTTCTGTTTGAAGGTCTAAACATCCACTCTAAGCTTGCTCAGCTTTTGAGGAGGAAAGAACTTAGCCAAGAAGGCTGTGACCAGCTTATCCTAGGAGTCCAACCATGTTCTATCTCTGTCTCTTACAGCAAAAGGGAAAAGCATGAGCCTGTAGACATCAGGATCTACTCCATTAGTCTTAACAGTCTCACAAATCTGCAAGAACTTAGTTAAAAACTGGTAGGGATCTTTTGATGGAAGTCCATGAAACTTGCAGTTCTGTTGCATTAGAGCAACTAGTTGAGGTTTCAACTCAAAATTGTTTGCTCCAATGGCAGGTGTTCATATCCTGGGTCGAGCTTTCCGACCCAAGATATTCTACAGACAAAGCGACCGACCTCTTCAGGTCAGGACAATTCGACCTCCTCTCAAAGAGCTCGGCCAAGTCACGAGAAAGCCCAAACAAAGGGCCCAAATAGAGGAACACGCCCCAGATCCTAAGGCAGCCCAAGCCTACAAGAGAAGGGTGGTTCCCTTGAAGATAGGATGACCTCACTTAAAGATAAAGATAAGATAAGATAACTAACTTATCTTCTCCAAAAAGGTCACTCCACACCATTATAAATACACTGGAGCACCCAAGTATAACTCATACTCTGATTCTACTCAATACCTGCTTAATACCCTTGCTAACTTAAGCATCAAAGTCCCTTGCAGGTACCCCCACCCTCCGGGGACGAAGGATCAGCAGCACTTTCAGTCCCACAAGTCAAACACACCAGCTCTGGCCGCAATACACCTGCCGGACACGTCGGTTCCGACCAACACAGAAGATCTCGACCGAGATTGACCTACAGTTTCAGGTAACCCTCGGAACATTGGCGCCGTTGTCGGGGAACCTGGAAGTCATCCCAATACCATGGCGGACAACCATGACAACGACCACGACTCATGTTTGGAAGATAGAACGTCGCACAAGAACATGGATGTTATACTTAAATATACTCCGGAATCCAATGGGGACAAAAATTTATCAAATCCGGGGATGATAGAAGCACTTCAAGATCGATTAAAGCAACTTGAGAAAGAAGCCCAACATCAATGCGAAAAAGAAGAGGATCTACATCGGGAGATAAGGCGGCGCCGAGAATTAGAAGATAAGCTTATAAAACTCGAAGCTGATCTCAAAACTACTTGATCCACCCCAGAGGATAGCTCTCACAAAGATCAAGATCCATTCACCAGGGAAATTATGAAGACCAAAATTCCAAAAGATTTCAAAATTCCGGATATGACTCTGTATGATGGCACCTCGGACCCCAACCACCATCTCAGCAACTTCAGAAGTAGGATGTACCTCACTGATGCCTCAGATGTAGTTCGCTGCAAAGCCTTTCCGACAACTCTTACCAAGACAGCCATTAGATGGTTCGACAACCTACCTCCAAAATCCATCTCGAGTTTTGACGACCTGGCCAAAAAGTTCCTGGCCAGATTTTTCATACAAAAGGACAAAGCCAAACACGCACCCAGCCTACTAGGAATCAAGCAAGGAGATCGGGAGAGTCTTCGTAACTACATGGAAAGATTCAACAAAGCATGCATAGACATACAAAGTCTACCAACAGAAGCTGCCATCATGGGCCTCATAAACGGCCTACGAGAAGGACCATTTAGCCAATCTATATCAAAGAAGTCCCCAGCATCCCTAGATGAAGTACAAGAATGGGCACAGAAGTACATTAACATGGAGGAGAATTCTCGACTTGGGAAAGCCTCGAGGTTCGGTTCCGCCTACCGAGATAAAGATAAAGAATCCATGAAGAAGGAAGATCGCTCCGGGGAGAAAATAAAAAATATCATAACTACACCCCTCTTAGGGTATCCTTGGTAGATGTTTACAAAGAGGTCTGCCATACGGAAAAAATACCCCCAGCTCGGCCACTCAAAAGCAAAAGGGGAGGAGGAAATTGGAACAAATACTGTGAGTATCACCGAGTCCGAGGACATTCCACCAACGAATGCTTTGACTTGAAAAACGTCATAGAGAAATTAGTAAGGGATGGAAAACTAGATCGGTTCCTGGCCAATCGGGACGAAGAACCAAGAAAACGAAGAAGGGATGAAGATGTCGGACGATCTGAACGATCATCCCGCACACCGGAAAGACATGTCCACGTGATACACGGCAGATTTGCTGGAGGAGAAATCTCCAAATCATCCCGCAAGAGACACCTCAAAGAAGTATACCATGTCGAAGGCAAGAAAGAGGTACCAGACATCCCAGCAATCACATTTACCAAAGAAGATGCATCCGGAATCATCTCAGGACACGACGACCCCATGGTCATCACAATCATATTGGCAAACGCCAACCTCCACCGTACATTAATTGACCAAGGAAGCTCCGCCGACATCTTATTCAAAACTGCCTTTAACAAGCTTGACTTAGAAGAAAAAGAGCTAAGAGCATACCCGAACAGCCTGTTCGGACTTGGGGATACCCCAGTATAGCCACTGGGATACGTATCATTACATACAACCTTCGGAAAGGGGAACCAATCCAGAACACTTAAGATAGACTATATCGTGGTCGACGTAAGCTCAGCCTACAATGCCTTAATAGGTCGGACAACGTTAAATCAACTTGGAGCAATAGTTTCAACTCCACACCTATGTATGAAATTCCGAACTGCAGAAGGGATAGCTACAATTGCATTTTTATAAATTGTTTGATATTTGATTGAATAAAGAAGAGTTTTGGACATTATAGGGAGCTCTTGGGCATTTTTTTCTGCTTTTTGGGCAAAAATAAAAAAACGGCCATCGGCGCGCTAGCACGCTGTGTGCGCGCGCGCACATTGCACTTCCGCAACTTCTGGTACAAAAACTAGAGAGTTGTGCGCGCGTTGTGCCAGCATTGTGCTGGGAGCACAAGCTCATCCACGCGTAAGCGCGCTGTGCGCGCGTGTGCGGATCGTCCCTGCTGCATCCACGCGTGAGCGCGCTGTGCGCGCGCGCCGGATTGTCCCAACCTCATCCACGCGTAAGCGCGCTGTGCGCGCGCGCGGATTTGCTCCCTGCTTTTCTCCTTCCTCCTTTCTCATTCTTTCCTCTTCTCTCTTTTAATATAAAAATTTTTTTTAATAATAAAAAAAATATAATAATAAATAAATAAATAAATAAATAAATAAAATACTAAAAAAAATTAAAAATATATAAAAAAAAATTTTTTCTCTTCTTCCATTTCCTTTTGTCTATTACATTTGCATACTTTTATTCTTTACATTTTAATTTTGTTTCTATAATTTGTCCTCATTTTATTTTCTAAATTTCTCATTTTATTAATGGTGTTGAATTCTCTCACTCAATTGTTGAGAATTTCTTACATTTGTTTTGGTGCTTCATGACTTGTTACATTAATTGTAATATTTGTCAACACACAACTACACAAGATTAGTGCTTTAGTCCTTCCTAATTCATTACCCTTTGTTTTTTTTTCTTGTACCGCTTCATCATTGAGTTAGGATAGAATTAAATGCTTTCATGCGTATCATTAATCTTGTTTGTGTTAATTCTTATTTGATCTTGATACTCAATATACTCTCCATGCTTTAACTTTACTCTTGCATCAAGTATCAGTTGATATGCCTTTTGCTTATATTGATTTCTCACTCACATGTTGTAGCTACCATGTAGTAGAGAACCATACTCCTACTTGGCATTAACCCCCGCCTATGTTCTATTTGCTTTGATATCTTTGTCATAGGCTTAATTTTCTTTCCTTTTCTATCCTTTTAGGTTGGCCACCAAGGAGGGAGAAAGGAAAAGCTTTTAAATGGGGCAACAAACAAGTCATCCGCACAACCGTTTGAGGAGCTCATCAATTATAGCAACCCGTCCACCTTGCCCTTCTTTGCATGCACCGAGGACGGTGCAATCTTCAAGTGTGGGGAGGTCGTCGACCGATCTCCATGGGTAACAATTTTGTTTTTCAACACCAATGTTAGTTAGTTATTGCATTTGCATGATAGGTTGCATGTTAGTTAGAATTTGTACATATTTTTACCACTTCTTTCTTTTGTTAGGACTACTTGGTTAGGGTGATGATTTCTTTCCCAAGAAACTGTTTTAGGGCACCCTACCAATTTGAAAAAGAAAATTTGTGGAACTTGCTTGAAAGAATTTATTTTGGAACATGGTTTTTGAGCTAAGAACACAAGCTTGTGAGATTTGAGTCTAATTGCGTGGTTACATCTTATAACCACTTATCGTCCTTCTTGTGTGCATTATTCTCTTTCTATGGTTGTAATCTTTGATTTGTTTGATTCTTTATGTCTATTATTTTGTGTATTCATGCATTTATATGATTGAGGCCATCATTTCATTAGCTCACTTACCCAAATAGCCTTACCTTTTATATTCCTTTGTTAGCCAATTTGAGCCTACGATTAACCCACTTCGTTCTTATTTTAGCACATTACAAGCCTAAAGTGGAAAACAATAAATGTCCTTAATTTGGATCTTTGATTAGCTTAGGCAAGTGTGTGTGAGTATCATTCAAGTGTGGGAACCTTGGGACATTGGGTGAATAAAAGGGTAGTTTTGTATTATTATTGGAAATATTGGGAATTGGGTACATACTCATGTATTGATCAAATGTAAAACCTTATGCATTGAGGTTTTTGTATGTAGAAAGAAAAAAATGAGAAAAACAAAAGAAAAAGAAAAGAAAAATAATATGGAAAAGGAAAAGAAAAAAATAGAAAAAGAAGAAAAAGAAAAAGAAGAAAAAGAAAGAAATAAAAAGGGGACAAAATGCCCCAAAGTGAAGCTCAATAAAATCAATGCATGAGTGTTGTGAAATGAAAAGGGATACATGAGTATGTGAAAAAGTGAAAAATGGGTAGTTAGGTTAGAACTTAATTGTATAGGATGTCATAGGTTAGGTGGGAAGTCTAAGCTTATGAAAGATTCAAATATTTAGTCCACTTAACCATATACAATCCTACCTTGACCCTAGCCCCATTACAACCTAAAGAAAAGACCTCATGATACATGTATGCATGCATTGAATAATTGTTGATTGTTAGAAGAAAAACAAATCTTAGAAAGCATGATTAGGGGAGAATTGAGAGAATCAATCCCCAAACACCGAGCGACTAGAGTGCAAACACTTCCGGTGAGGGTTCGATGCTCAATTCCTTGATTCCCGGCTTTCATGAGGGTTCTTCTCGCAAGTCTACTTGAACTTCATTTTGATATTCGAATTGGTAGGACTCATGAATCGTTATATGATCTTGGCCCTACTTGTGCATATATGTCTTGGAGATTGATTTATTTTTAACCAAGTAGGTAAAACCATTTCACATTTAGTTGCATATAGTTTAAGTTGCATATAGTCTATTTACATTGAATAAATGTTGATGCCCTTTGCTTTCTCTTGGCTTAAGCATGAGGACATGCTTGGTTTAAGTGTGGGGAGGTTGATAAACCCCATTTGTAGGGTTTATCTTGTGCTTGATTTAGGGGATTTTATAACCTTTTACCCACATTTATTCAATGAAATAGCATGGTTTTATAACTTCTCCTTTAATTGTGCTTAAGAGTGAAAACATGCTTTTTAGGTCTTAAAATAGCTAAATATAATTCACCTTGATTCCATTAGATGCCTTGATATGTTTGTTAAGTTATTTAAGGTTTAGGAGGCAAAGATTGGATCAAGAGAATGAAGAAAGAAAGCATGAAAAGTTGGAGAACTCATGAAGAAATGAAAAGAACCGGAAAGCTGTCAAGCCGACCTCTTCGCACTTAAACGACCATAACTTGAGCTACAGAGGTCCAAATGATGCGGTTTCAGTTGGGTTGGAAAGCTAACATCCGGGGCTTTGAAACGATATAAGATATGCCATAGTTGCATCGCGCATAGGGGCACGCACGCGCACGGTACGCGGACGCGCCGATGGTGGCACATGACCCACTTAATGCAACACGTGGCCAACGATTTTAGAAGCCTTGTGGGCCCAATCCAACTCATTTCTGATGCTATTTAAGCCAAGGATTGAGGGGGGAATGAACATACTTTACATACTTTTAATCATTAGTCATAGTTTAGTTTTAGAAGTAGTTTCTAGAGAGAGAAGCTCTCACTTCTCTCTAGAATTAGGATTAGGAATTAGGGTTAGATTAGGATCTCATAGTTCTAGGTTTAATTCAAGTCTCCTTCTACTTCTACCTTCAATTGATGATTGCTACACTTTGGTTCTTCCTTCTATCCCTATCCTCTTGTTGTAATTTCTCTTATTTTGTTTCTAGGTTTTGTAATTGAGATATTTTTGTTCTTTTGTTTTCTTTTAATAATGCAATTTGAGATAATTCATGTGATTGTGATGTTGTTGATTGTTGTTTTGTTAATTCTTTGTAATTGTTAGTTGTTGATTCCTTTTATTTTTACAAACAAAAATGCTTTCTTTCATTACCCTCCAAGTGTTTGATGAAATGCTTGAGAGGATGTTAGAGTAGAATTCTATGTTCTTGGCTTGAGAAGGTGACTTAGGATTTCTTGAGTCACTAGTGTCCAATTGATTGATAGTTGATAACCATTAACTCTAGTCTTCATTAATCCAATTAGTGGAAAGCTAGGATTTATGGACTAGGATTGATATAACTCACTTGACTTTCCTTTGTTAATTGATTTAAGGATGACTAAGTGGGATTAATCCTTGCAACTACCATACTTGTGGCTAGTGATAATGATGAAGACCCTTGACAACCAAACCATGCCGAGACCATTTTGTTAATAAAGTTTTCTTACCATTTACTATTCATATTTCTCATTCAAAACCCCAAAATAAACAATGCCATAACCAATAACAAGAACACTACCCTGCAAGTCCTTTGAAAGACGACCCGAGGTTTAAATACTTCGGTTTATAGATTTTAGGGGTTTGTACTTGTGACAAACAAATTTTTGTATGAAAGGATTATTGTTGGTTTAGAGACTATACTTTACAACGAGATTTCATTAGTGAAATTCTAAACCGTCAAAAATCCATTCATCAATGACCCCAATAATTAACTACCTCAAAACAGAAGCGCTCCATACAGATGAAAAGGAGGCAAAGAGGTTAAAAAGGGAGGCACAATACTACACTATCATAAACAACACCCTATACAAAAGAGGGATCTCAACACCATTGTTAAAATGCGTACCGACCTCTAATACAAAGGAAGTCTTGGAGGAAGTACACAGCGGCTTTTGTGGCAATCATCTCGGAGCACAAGCTCTCACCAAAAAGGTACTACGGGCGGGATTCTATTGGCCAACGCTACAAAAGGAAGCTACAGAATTTGTAAAGACATGTCCACCATGTCAGAAGCATGCCAACTTTCACATTGCCCCGCCGAAAATGCTCATCAGCGTGACCTCACCCTGGCCATTTGCAAAGTGGGGACTCGATCTTCTCGGACCCTTTTCCCAGGGATCCGGACAAGTCAAGTTCCTCATAGTAGGGGTAGACTACTTCACAAAATGGATCAAGGCAGAACCCCTAGCTAACGCCACTGCTCAAAGAATCGAAAATTCCTATATAGGAACATTATTACATGGTTTTGGGTTCCATACTCCATCACTACGGATAATGGCACCCAATTCACAGATGCAGGCTTCAGAAAACTAGTAGCCGACTTGAACATAAAACATCAGTTCACTTCCGTCAAACATCCCCAAGCCAATGGACAAGCCGAAGCAGCCAACAAAGTCATATTGGCCGGGCTGAAATGGAGACTACAAGAAGCAAAGGGAGCTTGGGCCGAGGAACTTCCACAAGTCCTATGAGCATATCGAACAACTCCACATTCCACTACAAACGAATCACCATTTCGATTAACATACGGAGTGGAGGCAATGATTCAAATAGAAGTTGAGGAAAGGTCTCCCCGAGTAGTACACTACAATGAACAAACCAACTCTCAACTTCAAAGAGAAGAGCTCGACTTACTTCCGGAAATTCAAGAGAGAGCTCGGATCAGAGAAGAAGCACTAAAGCGGCGAATGGCTTCCAGATATAATTAAAAGGTAGTACCAAGAGGTTTCGCTGAGAATGATCTCATCTTAATCCGAAATGACATCGGAACAACTCGACCCGGAGAAGGAAAGCTGGCAGCTAACTGGAAAGGACCCTACCGAGTCACAGAAGTACTTGGTCAAGGGCTACTACAGACTGTCCGAACTCGAGGGACGAGAACTCCCCAGATCATGGCATGCCTGTAACCTAAGAAGGTACTATAGTTAGATAAAGGTCTTATCACAAGATGCACTCTTTTTCCTGAAAAGGTTTTTTAATGAGGCATCAAGATTGAGATTTAATCCGACTTAAGGGTATGAAAAACTCCCACCTGTATTATATATTTGCACTTTCTTTAAATAAAATACATTTAAGAAATTCTACAAGTTCTCAAGACGCATTATTCTGAAGCATTCATCGTCCGATTATAAAGCAACGGATCGAACAGAAAGTGAAGAAAAAATTCACTATACGAACTCGATAGGAATGATCGACCGACAAAGGTGAAAACCCGATTCACCTAAAGGTCGACCAGGACAGAAACCACCATCTACAAATCAGCAAAGATGAACACAGAATAATGCAAGAAGTTATCGAAAGTGATCCCAAAAAGAATCTGACGAGATCTTATGGATTGCTATATAATAACTTAAAAAGACTGGCCGACACTAAAAAGTCGGACCAAGTCAATCCAAGTTATCAGCGAATCCCTGGAAAGAGGTTTGGCCAACCCTATTAAAGAGGAATTGCTATAACTTAGAAGAGATCGACCTAACGAAGTTGGTCTCCTACAAAGACAAGTTGTAAAAGTAATCCCTGAAAGAGACCTAACAAAGGTCCAAGAAAGAGGATTACAAAAACAACTTAGAAGAGATCGACCTAACGAAGTCGGTCTCCTACAAAGACAAGTTGTAAAAGAAATCCCTGAAAGAGACCTAACAAAGGTCCAAGAAAGAGGATTACAAAAACAACTTAGAAGAGAACGACCTAACGAAGTCGGTCTCCTACAAAGACAAGTTGTAAAAGTAATCCCTGAAAGAGACCTAACAAAGGTCCAAGAGAGAGGATTACAAAAACAACTTAGAAGAGATCGACCTAATGAAGTCGGTCTCCTACAAAGACAAGTTGTAAAAGTAATCCCTGAAAGAGACCTAACAAAGGTCCAAGAAAGAGGATTACAAAAACAACTAGGAAGAGATCGACCTAACGAGGTCGGTCTCCTACAAAGATAAGTTATAAAAGTAATCCCTTAAAGAGACTTGACAAAGGTCCAGGAAAGAGGATTACAAAAATAACTTAGAAGGGGACCAACACAAAGAAATCGGTTATAAGGCGCTAAAAATACAAACAAAAAGCGAGGAAAGCGAGAAACAAGTCGGACCCCCTACAGTCACGACCTCAAAAGGATCCAAGCTACAAACAACAAGTACAAAAGCAATCTAAAGAGGCCAAGCAGCAAGATTCCAACAGATACCCTGCTAAAGCACAATGAAAGCATAGTATGATAAAGCTTCAAGAGGCCACCAAAATCAACCTCAGAGAAACCATTTTGTTTTCAAAATAAAGTTGCAACTGGAGTATCAACAGTCAAATAAAACAAAAAAGAGTTCAAAGCCCACAAACCGGGCTATTTACACTAATACTTAAAGGAGATCAACCAAGATCTGGAGCCTTCCCGGCAGCATCAGTACGGGGACAAGGAGGGCAAGTCTGAATAGGCACAGCATCTACAGTTCCATCATCCCGGTTCAGAATCTGGCAATCCGGATCGGACGTAACGGGAGGAACTGAGGAGGTCGATACTTTAAGAGAAGGCACTGGGGGAGGGTCAGCATTATCATCATCCTGGTCATCAGGGACAATCTTACCATCCCTCACAACATTGTCCAGGCTGATGAGAGTCAAGTCGGCATCAGGAGCAACAATCCGGAACTGCTCCATCAGGTTCTCGGAGGCAGCAGTCACGCTGCCCACAAGGTGACCCTGAAGCTCACCATAATTAACCTGAGTAGTTTCCAAATCTTCCCGGAGATGCATCAATTTCCTATAAGCCGAGACATAGCTATCCTTATGCTTCAGTGCCATGTCTTCAGCCAACTTCAAAGAAGCAGCCAAGGCAATAGAGCTGGCCTTCTCACCCTCCAGCTTCTTCTCCACCTTCACCAACTTCACCTCCAACTCATCCTTCAGACCCTTGATCCGATCAAATTCTGACTTGGCCTCCTCCATGAAGGACTTTGTGGAATGAATCGGGATCCCCTGAACTGTTCGGAAAATAGCCGCACCCATATGAGCCATCTTCACACTACTTTTGGTAATAAAATCCAGATGCTGAAGAAGAGACACGTCGTCCATGGAAAGCCCACCATAGGGGGCAATTTGTTGGTCAACAAACTCGATAACATCAAAGTCCGGGGCATCCAGGTTAAAGGGCTCGGATGTTTTTTGCTTTTTTAAGGGAGGGACACTAGAAGCAACGGCAAAAGTCTGAGGAGGATCGACCTGATGAAACCGATGAGTAGGAATTACTTTCTTCAGCCCGAGAGAACTCGACACAGGAGGCTTCACTGGGATCCGAGAAGACCCCTCGCCGACCACTTTGGCCGAGATGTTCAAAGCAGCAGTTGCTTTCTTTGCCCTTTTAAAAGCCTTCATGGATTCGTTATTCTTTGACATCTCTACAAATACAGAAATATCCACAACAAAGAAAGACGGTCACAAAAAAGAGGAAGAAGAAATTAAAGAAACAAGTATAAGAGACAAGTCAGACAAATACCCAAAACAGTCCGAACCAAGGATGGGTCATTCAAAAACCTTTTTGTATCAAGATAGGGCGGTTTCCCCCATAGATCCTCAAGAACAACAACAAAAGCACGCTCAACATCATCAAGCATCTCCCAAGTATAATGAGACACTCTCACATCCCTCTACCACTCTAGAGGGAAAGAAGGCTCATCATTTTCGTCAAGAAAAAAGGGGCGGGCCCCCTCGACAGCGCGAACCTTAAAGAAGTAATTCTTGAAGTCCTTAAAGGACTCAACATACATAGCAAAAACTTTGTGGCCCTGGGCGGACCTGAAGGAAACCCAAGAAGCTTTCTTTTTTGAAGAACTGCCAGGCTTGGCGGAAATAAACAAATAAAGGAAAAGAGTTTGGAAAGGTGTTACATCTAATTCACGGCAGAGAAGTTGAAAAATTTTAATAAAACCCCAGGAATTGGGGTGAAGCTGGGATGGAGCAATATTACACGACCACAACAGGTCGGTCTCAAAAGCAGTAAAAGGAAAAGTAACATTCAACTGGCTGAAGAAGTATTCATAGGCATAGAAGAAGGGACGTTCCCTCTCAATGGAAGTCGGAAAACAAACTCTCTCATCAGAATCAGGAGCAATAAGCTCGTAATCCTCTTCACGGGCATTGTTACCACAAATCCTATGGCGCTTCCTCAGCTCTGTGCAAAACTCAACATCCACAACAGAAACACACAACAAAACAATGGAGTCCAGCCAATCGGACATCCCCTCAGGAACTCTGGAAGACATCTCTACAATGTTATTGCGAGAAGACATGAGGCCAACTAACCCTGCAAGTAAGAAAAAAGATGGGGTTACCACAAACATCTCGGACGAAGGGAGAAAACAACTCGGTCAATACTTCTTAGGCGATGGAACAAAGAAAAGGAAAATCCTAAGACTCAAACCAAAAGTCCTGGGGCATCCTTTGGAGGCAGTAACAAAGCAAGGTTTCTAGAAATCAATCTACATCCCAGCATATCTCAAAAAGAAATCCAAAAAACAGCAAAACACCTTTCTGCAAGGAGAAATACCAAAACATCGTTGCACTCTACCAAACACGCCAAGCAGAGACCATTAAAGGTGCAACCTTTTTTCAAAGATCAGGCAAAAAGCAAATCTTCAAACAAAGCGAGGAACAAGACGCATATTTTTATCAAGTATCAGGCAGGAAAAAACTACAAACGACAATAAAACCCTAGAAAGCTTCAACGGAAAAGCCAAGACAATGCATAAAAGAAAGACAGGAAGAACATGTTAGAGTGACAAGCAAATACAAGACTTCGAAAGATTCAAACTTTCAAACATGCAAAATCGAAGCTTCACCAAAAATTGAAAACGAAGCTACAAGAAAGCCAGTACTTACTAGGAAAAGAACAGCAAGCTTCGAGGAAATTGAAGATGGAGACAAAATCTGGGACGCCCTCTCACAAGCAAAAATGCGAACAAAGAGCAATGTCGCAGAAGAGAAAACACGAAAACTACGAACTCCAAGAGAAAGCAGAAGCGCAAACGAAAAAACAGGAAGCAAAGAAAGCAGAGAAAAGAAATTACGAAAAGGCTAAAGGAGAAAAACCATTTCTGGGTTTTCAAAATCAAAGTAAAAGAACCAAAGGGAAACAGGGCAATTAATGCTCAAATTAAAGAGGGCATTAAACCCTCGCACGTTCCCAAAAAAGCGCCGATATAAAAGCGCGCGTCTTTTAGAAGAAACGTTCTACCTTCAAAGCTGCTACAAAGGATTCGACAAAATGCTTGAGTTCGGCTTCACCAAAGAAAGACCGAAGTCAAGGACTCGATCTCAGAAAGAAGACCGAGCTCAAGCAGGGGCACTGTTTATATCCTGGGTCGAGCTATCCGACCCAAGATGTTCTACAGACAAAGCGACCGACCTCTTCAGGTCAGGACACTCTGACCTCCTCTCAAAGAGCTCGGCCAAGTCATGAGAAAGCCCAAACAAAGGGCCCAAATAGAGGAACACACCCCAGATCCTAAGGCAGCCCAAGCCTACAAGAGAAGGGCGGTTCCCTTGAAGATAAGATGACCTCACTTAAAGATAAAGATAAGATAAGATAACTAACTTATCTTATCCAAAAAGGTCACTCCACACCATTATAAATACACTAGAGCACCCAGGTATAACTCATACTCTGATTCTGCTCAATACCTGCTTAACACCCTTGCTAACTTAAGCATCGGAGTCCCTTGCAGGTACCCCCCACCCTCCGGGGACGAAGGATCAGCAGCACTTTCAGTCCCGCAAGTCAGACACACCAGCTCCGGCCGTAATACACTTGCCGGACACGTCGGTTCCGACCAACACAGAAGATCTCGACCGAGATCGACCTACAGTTTCAGGTAACCCTCGGAACAGCAGGGATTGAGATGTTCTTCCATCAAACTTGGAAGTAGGTGTAGTATAATCACCGAGCATCCTCCTTGCATTATTATTTTCGGCTGCCATCTCCTCTTCCTTTTCGAAAATTTCTGTAAGGTTGTCTCTGGATTGTTGTAATTTAGCTTCTCTTAGTTTCCTCTTTAGAGTCCTTTTAGGTTTAAGATCTGCTTCAACAAGAATGTTCTTGTCCTTGCTCCTGCTCATATGAAAAAGAAGGGAACAAAAAATAATAATAGGGATCCTCTTTACCACAGTAGAGAGATTCCTTTATGTTAGTAGAAGAAGAAAAGAATAGAAGAAGGAAAAGGTAAGAATCCAAACACAAGGGTGAAGAAAGGTTCGAATTCTTGAGATGAAAAGAAGTGTTAGTAAATAAATAAATAAATAGAAGAAGATGAGAGGGAGAGAATTCGAAAATTAATTTTGAAAAAGGGTTAGTGATTTTCGAAAATTAAAAGAAGAATTAAAATTAAAATTAAAATTTAGAAAAATTAATTGATTAAAAAGAATTTTGAAAAGGAAGGAGGAAATTTTCGAAAATTAGAGAGATAAAATTAGTTAGGTGGTTTTGAAAAAGATAAAAAATAAACAAAAAGTTAATTAGTTAGTTGAAAAAGATTTGAAAATCAATTTTGAAAAGATAAGAAGTTGGAAAAGACATTTTAAAATCAAAGTTTTGAAAAAAATAAAATTTTGAAAAAGATATGATAGAAAAGATATTTTGAAAAAGAATTGATTTTTAAAATTAAAATTTGATTACTTGACTAACAAGAAACTAAAAGGTATGATTCTAGAATTTAAAGATTGAACCTTTCTTAACAAGAAAGTAACAAACTTCAAATTTTTGAATCAATCACATTAATTGTTAGTAAAGTTTTCAAAATTTTGAAATAAAGATAAGAAAAAGATTTTGAAAATAATTTTTAAAAATTTTCGAAAATAATAGAAAAAATGAAAAAGATTTATTTTTGAAAAAGATTTTGAAAAGATAGGATTTTAAAAATTGAAAATTTGATGTTTTTTTTAAATTGTTTTGACTAAGTCAACTCAAATTTTTGAAAATTTTGATCAAAATAAAGAAAATAATTTTTGATTTTTGAATTTTTAATGAGAGAGAAAAATAGCAAAAATGACTCACAACATGAAAATTATGAATCAAAACACATGATGCATGCAAGAACACTTTGAATGTCAAGATGAACACCAAGAACACTTTGAAGATTATGATGAACATCAAGAACTTATTTTTGAAAAATTTTTAATGCAAAGAAAATATGCAAAACACCAAACTTAGAAATTTTTCATGTTTAGACATTATGAATGCAAAAATGCATATGAAAAATAAGAAAAGACACAAAACAAGAAAATATCAAGATCAAACAAGAAAACTTAGCAAGAACAACTTGAAGATCATGAAGAACACCATGCATTATTTTTCGAAAAATGCATACTTTTTAAAAACATGTAATTGACACCAAACTTAAAAATTGACACTAGACTCAAACAAGAAACACAAAAATATTTTTTATTTTTTTATTTTATAATTTTTTTGGATTTTATTTTATATTTTTCGAAAACATATTTTGGTAAAAGGAAGTAATGAATCCAAAGCCCTCAATCAGAATTCCAGGAATCATGTAATGTTAGTCTAAAGCTCTGGTCCAAGAATTAGACATGGCTTTACAGCCAACCAGGCTTAAACATATTACATGAAACTCTAGAATTCATTCTTTAAAAACTCTGAAAATTTTCGAAAACAGGTGATAAATTTTTGAAAGATTTTTGAAAATTTTTTTAGAGTAAAACAAAAAAAAGAAAATTACCTAATCTGAGCAACAAGATGAACCGTCAGTTGTCCAAACTCGAACAATCCCTGGCAACGGCGCCAAAAACTTGGTGCACGAAATTGTGATCTCTAACAATGGCGCTCAACTTGGTATGTGCGTTTATAACTCAGCACTTTCTTCACAACTTCGCACAACTAACCAGCAAGTGCACTAGGTCGTCTAAGTAATAAACCTTACGTGAGTAAGGGTCAATCCCACGGAGATTGTTGGTATGAAGCAAGCTATGGTCATCTTGTAAATCTCAGTTAGGCTGATTCAAATGGTTATGGAGTTTTCGAATAATAATAATAAATAAACAGAAAATAAAGATAGAAATACTTATGTAAATCATTGGTGAGAATTTCAGATAAGTATATGGAGATGCTTTGTCCCTGTTGAATCTCTGCTTTCCTACTGCCTTCCTTCAATCCTTCTTACTCCTTTCCATGGTAAGCTGTATGTAGGGCATCACCGTTGTCAATGGCTACATCCCATCCTCTCAGTGAAAAAGGTCAAAATGCTCTTGTCACAGCACGGCTAATCATCTGTCGGTTCTCAATCATGCCGGAATAGAATCCATTGATTCTTTTGCGTTTGTCATCACGCCCAACAATCGCGAGTTTGAAGCTCGTCACAGTCATTCAATCCTTGAATCCTACTCAAAATACTACAGACAAGGTTTAGACTTTCTGGATTCTCATGAATGCTGCCAAAAATTCTAGCTTATACCACGAAGATTCTGATCAAGGAATCCAAGAGATATGCGCTTAGTCTAAGGTAGAACGGAAGTGGTTGTCAGTCACGCGTTCATAAGTGAGAATGATGATGAGTGTCACAGATAATCACATTCATCATGTTGAAGTGCAACGAATATCTTAGAATAAGAATAAGCTAAATTGAATAGAAGATAGTAGTAATTGCATTAAAATTCGAGGTACAGCAGAGCCCCACACCCTTAATCTATGGTGTGTAGAAACCCTACCGTTGAAAATACATAAGTGATGGTCCAGGCATGGCTGAATGGCCAGCCTCCAAAATTGGCATATGAATTCAAAAATAGGGAAAAGGACCTGGTCTAAGGACTAGGCGTCCAAAGATGTCTAATACAATAATAAAATGTTCTATTTATACTAGACTAGCTACTAGGGTTTACAGAAGTAAATAATTGATGCAGAAATCCACTTCCGGGACCTACTTGGTGTGTGCTTGGGCTGAGCTTGAGCTTTATACATGCAGAGGCTTCTTTTGGAGTTAAACGCCAAGTTGTAACGTGTTTTTGGCGTTTAACTCTGGTTCGTGACGTATTTCTGACGTTTGACTCTAGAATGCAGCATGGAACTGGCGTTGAACGCCAATTTATGTCATCTAATCTCGAATAAAGTATAAACTATTATATATTACTGGAAAGCTCTGGATGTCTACTTTCCATCGCCATTGAGAGCGCGCCATTTGGAGTTCTGTAGCTCTAGAAAATTCATTTTGAGTGCAGGGAAGTCAGAATCCAATAGCATCAGCAGTCTTTTGTTAGCCTTCTATCAGACTTTTGCTCAGGTCCCTCAATTTCAGCTAGAAAATATCTGAAATCACAAAAAAACACACAAACTCATAGTAAAGTCCAGAAATATGAATTTTACATAAAAACTAATAAAAACATCCCTAAAAGTAGCTAGATCCTACTAAAAACTACCTAAAAACAATACCGAAAAGCGTATAAATTATCCACTCATCATTTTCTCTACAATTTCTTGTTCCTACATCTTCATTCTCTTAGTTTACCTTGTTAATTTCTCTTTTGAGCTACTCTTTTATGTTGACGAACTCTTGTTACTTTGATTTTCATTTAATGCAATTTATGTTTTATGTTCCTTTATTGTTTAATTCAGTTGTTATTATCATTTTCTTGCAATTGGTAGTTGTAGATTTATTATTCTTGCTCTTTTATGAAGCTTTTCTTTTATGCCTTTCAAGTGTTTGACAAAATGTTTGGTTGGATGTTAGAGTAGTTTTTTTAGTATTCTTGGCTTGGAAAGAGAAATTAGGCAATCTCTAGTCATTAATACCCAACTTATGTTGGTGATCTAGAGTTGTTGGTTAATATTGTTTCCATTGACTCTAATCTCTTGCTAATTCAATTAGTGAGTTGATTAGGACTTTTGGATTGAGATTAACTAGTCCTATTTGACTTTCTTCCTTTGTTAAAGATAACATTGTACCTTCTTCCGATGTTGAAGATGACTTAATAGGATTTGCTCTTGTTAATGATTGTAATATGATTAGTGACTAAGATAAAAAGTCTTAATTCTCAATCCTTGCTATAAATGCCTCTATTTAGTAATTGTTATTCTTAATCTTATTAATAATATTCTTATCATTTTAAATGTTAAGATAAATTAATTGGTAATGTTAATATTAAGATAATGATCCCTAAATGTTAATATTAGAATGTAAAATACAAAAGAATATACAGTAGTGATTTAAAAAATTTTTTACTATGTAAGTAGTAATTTTTAATATTTATTATTGTTGGTTATTCTCTATAGTAATATAAATATTTGTAATAATTTGAGAATTATATTTTATATATTATTAAATTTAAAAATATGTGATGTCTTGTGTAATAATCTAAAAAATAATAGATTATTATAAATTTAAAAAATATGACATTAATATTATATATTAATATTCATATTTTATATTTATATTCATATTTTTTATTGTACAACTTATTATCGAATAAAAAAGTTATTGCATGTAGGATATTATTGTAGTAATGCTAAATATTATATATTAATAATGATATGTTAAATCAATATTATATTAGTATTTATATTCATACTNTAAATTTTGTTGCATGTTAATTTAATTTTTTTATTTTTATTTAAACTTAGATGACGAGAGTTGTAAGACCTAGAAAAATAATTCCACTAGAACGGTATAGCCATCTGGTGATCAATGCATTACAAAAAAATCGGTTTTTATCGTATATCTCAAATAGGAATAGTGAAATGTAATTCAAATTTAATGACATTATTAATAGATAGATAGTGGCCAGAGATACAAACATTTTATTTTTCAATCTCTGAATACACAATTACACTGGAAGATGTGGATATATTTATAGTTTTCTGACCAATGGTCATGCCGTAAATGGAAGAACGAACAATAATTTTGCTCACTTGGTCGACGAATGAGTAGCCAACTTTGAGATACCACCGACTGAAAAAGATTATGTATCTAGTGCGATCAAGCTGTCCTGGATTAGGAATATCTGTGATGTGGAGGCATTAGATAATCCAGAGTTTGCGCAACACTATGTCTGATGTCACGTATTTTGCTTCATCGGGACCACTTTATTTCCTAACAAGATGATGTCGATGTTGAGTTGTAAGTACTTGCCATTGTTGAGGATTTTTTCACAAATCAAGTCTTATAGTTGGGGATCGGCATGTTTGGTATATCTATATAAGTCTTTGTGCAGACCTCACGTTATGATACGAAGGAGATAGATAATCCACTAGTACTGTTGTGTGTCTGGGCATGTGAGTGAATGCCTTGGCTAGCTCCGATTCTCGCACCCATTCCTCTAGGTGGAGTTTTTGCATTAGCACAAAAGTAAATCATATTTTCACGTGTAAGATAGAATTGTATATCATTATGTTAAGTCAATTTTATTATGTTTCTAATTGGACAATTTAAAAATTTCAAGTGAAATAATTGGAGGCAATGCCAGAACCATAGAGCAATGAAGGTAGCACATTTTAGGCAGATGCTTAATGATATGCAACCAGATCAGGTAATAACTAGAAAAATTGTTTTATAATAACAATTATTATCCTTGTTGTTGTTACCATCTACTTTATTTGATGGAACTTTGTATTACAATTTCAGTGGCTTCCGTATGTCCATAACAACCACAATGTGCCATACGATGTATACGGTCATCACGAGATATGGATCTTTGTTGGCCCCTTGATTGACTTTGAGACCGTAGAATGAGACTTAGCTGATCGAATTCATCAGCAATTTGCCTATTCACAACCTCTACCAGGTCTGGAAAAGAGTTTGGAAGAGCATCACAACGTCAGGTTGCATGGTGAACAGAACACGAACTGGAGAGAGTTCCATAGCGAATGGTTTAGTAAGTGTGAACTAAATTGAACCAGTATCCTATTGATGGTTTTCACGCAGATCCTTATTCATCTATAGTTGAGTACACTAATTTGTATAAGAAAGAGTTTGGTGGTCATTTGACTGTATGTGACAAAGTTTGGATCAATCTGTTTGATGTACAACAGCCACCCCCGCCACGACAGCCACCACCACCACGATATCTACCGCAACCACAGTATCCATCTCCACTAGAGTATCCATGTCCGCCACCACAATATGAACACCTCAGCCACCATAGTATCGACCTCTACCATAGTATCCACCTTTGCCACCATAGTATCCACCTCGATGACAGTATCCACCACACTATCCACCTTCACCACAGT
Organism: Arachis duranensis; assembly: GCF_000817695.3. NCBI lineage: Eukaryota > Viridiplantae > Streptophyta > Magnoliopsida > Fabales > Fabaceae > Arachis > Arachis duranensis. The sequence continues at coordinate 39,842,073 of NC_029780.3, forward strand.
ATCCACCTCCACCACCATATTTTGTGCCACACTATCTTCCACCGCCAACCTATTATCCACCTCAACCACTTCATTCACAACAACAAGAATGGAATATTGAAAGTTCTTTAGTATCTCAGTTGTTTGAGTTGGGACCAAACCAATTTTAATTTTCATTTTGGAATCCTGCCAAGCTGGTGACAAGCAATGGTCAGCAACAACAACCACAGCCTAATGAGGAATCACATGCAGGTTTTGTTTGAAGTTAAGAAGAACCTAGTCGCATGTCACTAGATGCGCGGGCTTGTCATGGTCCTAGCCATGGTGGCAAGTCTCTTGCGCGAATGTCTAAGGATTCCAAGAGTAGTTGCCCTGACGTTAGCTTCGACTACATGCATGAGAGGGCTGATACACGCTTGAGCGAACAAGCTTGGCAAATGCGCAACAAAGACACATGTACCTGCTGACTCTGACGAAGAAGATGAGGAGGGATCGGAGGATGAAAGAATGGTTGATGATGACGACAGTGATGATGATGATGACTCACCCCGTGGTAGTGCAAGCGGCCTCTAACAGTGCGATAGTGGGCATGAGAGGGTGTATTTTCTCCAGACTCATGTAGCACCACCGGATAAACTCAGCCCATCACCTTTCATAAAGATGCTTAAGAAGGGAAAGAAGTTTGTTACAGGTGGACCAAGTTGGCTAGGGTAAAGGAAGAAAAAATGAACTCTACGTAATGTTTTAGTTTAGCATACTCGTAGGTAGGAACTCTGATATGTATGTTCTGACATGTATTTATTTTTTGTGCTGAACTCCTTTGGTACCAACTATCTCATGTATTATGCGATGTAATTTTTTATAGTTAATTGTTCAATTTAATAATTTTTCATAGTTAACCATTCGAATTTATTTTCTTAAGTTTTGTTACATTTTTTAACCCCACACAACAATAGCCTAACAAAAACCCCAACATTACTTTAAAGACAAATTTAACATATGAATTAATCATATAAACCTGCACCACTTTAACAATTCGATTTTAATACAACCACAACATAACTAAGTATGGCACAGGACCTGCACCACCTGAACTCGACCCAGGACGATAAGGGAATGGACTGTGGCTATGGCCATCGCCCCCACAGAAGGGCATCATCACAGACCACGCATATGGCGAGCATCCATTTTGTTTAAATATTGGGTTGATTTCGGTCTACCTTTTCTGCCTCGTCTGAGGACAGGATTATGGATCAACTGTGGTCTAGTGTCAGCTGGCCATGTGCTTGGATCCCCTATCGATACAAACTCGTGCTGGTAAACCCTACGAATTTCATGCATCTTGTAGTCATCATGAACATAAGTTCGTCAATTGAGATGCTGGTTAGAACAAGACACAAGGACATGGCGACATGGAAGTTGAGTCACTTGGAAGTTACCACAATTGCATACTCTACACTTGAGATCAAAGGTATATTCAGCATCACTAGGCATCTCAAGAACCTCAAACACTTTTTTTCATCTATCAGACCGATGCAATTGTATGTTTCCCGATGCTTGTAAATTTGCTTGCAGCTTCGCACTGGCAAATTTTGAGAAGACATGTCCAGCAATGATCTGCTCTTGAGCCTCGGCACTCTTCCAAGTAAAAAGCTCATTCAAATGGTAAAATAGTGTTCTAACTAATGCCGTGACAGGGAGGTTATGTGCACATTTCAACATAGATTTTATGCACTCAACCAGGTTAGTTGTCATGTGACCCCAGTGATGCTCTTCATTAAAAGCCATCACCCACTGCCGACGATCGATATTGTTACACCATCGAGTATATGCCTCTCCTAACTCCCACAACCACTGGTACTACTCATTGTATTGTTGCTTTGTCTTAGAATATGATGGGTGGAAATTTGATTTCCACACAAAACTCACCGGCAAGTGTACTGGGTCGCATCAAGTAGTAAAACTCACTTAGAGTGAGGTCGATCCCACAGGGATTGATGGATCAAGCAACTTTAGTGAGTGATTAGTCTAGTCAAGCTAACATTGGTAAATTGGATGAAATTAAAGCAACAGAAAGTAAATTGCAGGAATTATAAAGTGCAGAAAGTAAATTGACTGAAACTTAAAGAACAAGGAAAGTAAATTACAGTAAATGTAAATCAGCATAATGTAGATTGGACAAAAGCTTAAAGAGCAAGAAAAGTAAATTGCAGCAAAATGTAAAGGGGGCTAAGTGCTCGAGAATTAAAGAAAGCAGTAAAGCAAGCAATTGAAGAGATCTTGAGAATAAGTGACTGGAAATTTAAATTATAGGAAGAGTAAATTCAGATCACAGCTAGAATTGTAAAATGCAAAACAATTGCAGAAGACTTAAATTGCATGGAAGTAAATTCAGATTTGTAGTAAGCTTAACTGTAAAGTTGTAGAATGTAAATGTGCAGAAGAGTAAATCAAGCTCAAGGGAAACAAAATTGTGAAAGTGCAGAAGAACATAATTGCAGGAAAGGAAATTGCATAAAGCTGAATTGATTTTTGAAATGTAAATAGTGCATAAAATTAAAAGTGTATCAAAGAAAGTTTTCTATTCTACTCCTACTCCTATTGCTCTCTAGTAGAGCCAGCCGCTTTAATGAAATGAAATTGATGCCTTTATATAGGTTTTACAAAATGAAAATGAAATTGAAATTGAAAATAAATTACAAATAAATGAAATTCCTAATCTAACTGATCCTTGTGCTTTTGAGTGATGTCAATTGGGCTTTGCTTGCTTTGGATTTCAATGAAATGGGTTGATTTTGATTTGGCCTTGAATAGAAAATGAATTTGAAGAAGGATGGGTCCAGTTGGCTTTGATTCAAGTTGGGTCAAAGTGTGTGAACCTTCCAGGGGAGCGCTCCGTTTGGTTTTGTGAACTTAGCGTTCACTCTTTGTTGGTGAGCCTTGGTTGCAATTGGCCTCCCTAGCCTAGCGTTCACATTTTGAGCATTTTGCTCACTCCTTGAGTGCTACATTCCCTTGCTCTGAAGCCAAGGTCCACGCGAAAGTTACAACAAGGGAGCGTGGCGTTCACATTTCCAAACGCTACCCCTTTGTTTTGCTTTGTGTGTGCCTTGCTTCCTTGCCAAAGTCACAAAAAAGGTGGCAAAAAGGAGCGCTACGCTCGAATTTTTGAGTGCTACTCCTCCTTGTTTTGATGCGCCCAACTTTCCTCTTGGTGCCCCCTCTTCGAGCCTTGGTGCTGGCCTTTGCTCCCTTGGTTGAGTGTTTTCTTGGGCCTTAAAGATGCCTATCACTTGTACTTCAATTTCATGCCAAATATAGATTGTTATATATCATTGAAAAGCTCTGAATGTCAGCTCTCCAACGCAACTGGAAGCGCATCAATCGAATATTTGTAGCTCAAGTTATGATCTTTTGAAGGGGAGTGGATCCTCTCCAGTGGAAAAAAATAGATAGTATCCAGTGAAAGATTTCACCCTTCATTGCATTCTCTTTCTCATTTATTTCTGGTCCCACTTGTAGAATTAAAGGTGGAAGATTACACTTTATTCTCTCCGGTGACAAAAAAAAATGGAGAGAATCCATTTCCCTTTTGAAAGAGGTATGGTCATGCTGTCACCAGGCTTAAAGGAAAGCCCGAAAAAGTGAACAAAATTCAACATAGCGATCCCTTTAATGAGCGCTAGCCTTTGTTTCTTTCCTTCATTGGCTTTCATACTCAAATGTTTCATGCATGCCTTTGTTGGTTTAATTAATAATGCCGTATTCATTCAATTCATTCTCACTTGGTATTAATGATTAAAGGTTTCATGCATGCATTCATTAACTAATAATGCCAATTGCTTTAACGTAGCATTCATTTTCCATGCCTAATGCGTTAATAATGCATCATGATGGCATTAATAATTAAATGCATGCATAAGGCATGGCTTCATGATTATGGGCCACGCTTTTTAAAAGCGTGGCCTAAAGTTTCAAAGCGTGCTTAACTTCAAAGTGTACCCAAAATTCCTATTTTTTTCTTTTTAGTTTATTTTGTGCTTTTTTGTTTCATTTTTCACTTATTTCCTACAAAATTTATAAAATCAAAAGATCAAGGAAATATACCATTTGAGCACAAAAGAATACAATATTTAAGCACTAATCATCAATTTCTTGTATAAAAAAGAGATGACATGTCATCAGAATACCCTACAGAAAAATTTATTACAAGATGATACCAATCATTACTTTATAAAAAATTTATAACCAACAAATTTCAACTATATATGAAGATCATGTTTTGCCCATATTTATGATAAATTTTTGCAAGTAAGGTGCCTTGAATCATTGTAGAAAGCTTGATGCAATATGCTTAACACAGAACATATGAAATGCCCTAGAAAGACTCCACACACCATTATTTATAGTCATTGTTGCACTGATAGAATCATGTCGATCGGAAATAATACCCACTTTATTCCTCCTCATGACATTCCTCCGATGATTATAGAGAAAAAAGTGGCATGCGTCAGCGGTCTCTCCTTTAACAATGGCAAAAGCAAGTGGCACAATATTCTGGTTCCCATCTTGAGACACAGTAACCAAAAGAGCTTCCTTGTATTGTCCATACAGATGTGTGCCATCAACCTGCACGAGTGATTTATAGTGTCAGAATTCTTTGATGCATGGATGGAAGTTCAAAACACTTGGCGTATTATCTTGAGACCTTCCTCCACCTTAGATCCACGATATGCGGGTATAGTATCTACCTGAACCACAGAACCTGGGTTTTGTGCACATATTACTATACACTATGCCAGGAAGCACTCATAGGAGGCTTTCCAAATTCAAAATTTTTGCAATCGACTTTTGCTTTGTCAACCACGTTTTACGATAGCTTATCGTATAGTTGAATTTTGAATGAACATCTGCAATCATGACTCGGACTTTGATAGACGGGTCATCTTCAACTAGAGGCCTTATAGCAACCGCAATTGTATTGGAATCCAGTTTTGAATGGTCTTGAAAAATTGTACCCATAGTATAGGTATGACTTCCATTGTATTGTCTAATTTTTCAATAATATTTTTTTCTGAATCAAACTAGCACGAATCAGCCAATCATAACCTCTACCATATTTGCAGCCATTTTACATAAAATGTCAAATGCTCAGACTCAAAGGCCTTGTAATTGACCCCCTTAGAAATGGTGTAATTCCTAATTGCCATGACTATAGCTTTCCTGAAACTAAACTCCATTCCAATAGCAAATTCATCATCTTACACAGAAGGAACACCTGTGTATGAAGAATATCAATTTTTAAGTTCTATAAAGTATATTTAGTTATGTTTAACCGGTACCTTAACTAAATTCATAAAATATGTACTTTTAACAAATATATTTTAAATAATTTAACATCTAAATTTAAGATGTATAATCATAATTTAAAGATTGAAAGTAAAATTGTCATAACGAAAAATAAAATAATGACATAACTGAGTTCGCCAACTCAGGAAATTCTGGTGTGTTCATAGCTTCGAGATCCAAAGCACGCATACAAGATGGCTAACCAAAAGGATGTTGGCTTCCCACTGTGTGTATTAAATCTCAACAAATGTGTTTGTGCTCTCATTTTCTTCGTCGTTTTCTCCCAACATGTCATCATTGGTTAAGAACTCATCTTCACTGTCACTGTTGTTTTCTTCTTCCCAGTTTGTGTTGTCCCATATAATCCCCAATTTTGTGGTTTATCTTGTGTTGAATTTAGGAGATTTTATCGACTTATCCCATATTTATTCAATGAAATAGCATAGTTTTGTAATTCTCCCTAAATTTGTACTTAAGAGTGAAAACATTTTAGGCCTTAAACTAGCTAAATTTAATTCACTTTAATTCCATTCGATGTTGATATGTTTGTTGAGTGATTTCAGGCTTATAAGACAAGGATTGGATGGAAGAAGTGAAGAGAAAAGCATTCAAAGTGGAGAATTCATGAAGAAATGAGAATTTGCAGAATTCAGAGCCACGCGCGCGTTATCTACGCATACGCGTGAGAGTGGATTTTGTCAAGCCATGCGCACAAGTCAGCCACATGTACGCGTGAGGAGGGAATTTGCTAGCGACGTGCACGTGTCACCCACGCACACGCGTGATGCTGATCACGTGACCTCATTAAATTAAAAATGTTGGGGGCAAATTCTGAGCTTCCTAGGCCCAAATCCATCTCATTTCTGAGGCTATTTGATATAGAACACAAGAGGGGTCAAAGGGGGAGCAATTTGTGAGTGTAGGAAGCATGCCTTAGGTTAGTTCTAGAGAGAGAAGCTCCCTCTTCTCTCTAGAAATTATGGTTCTTAGTTTATTTTCATCTTAGATTTAGGTTTATTTACTTATTTTCATCTTGTTTTCTTTGCAATTTCTTGTTCTACTGCCTTGATTTTCCTGTTTCTTCTTGTTAATTTCTCATTTTGGTTACTTTTATGTTCATGCACTCTTGTTGATTTTCATGATCTTTAATGTTATTTTTAGGTATTTCATGTTTAATGTGCATTCCTTAGTTGTTATTGTTAATTTCTTGCATTGGGTAGTTGTAGATTTTATTCTTCCTTGCAATTTACCATGCCTTTATTTTATGCCTTCCAAGTGTTTGACAAAATGCTTGGTTAGATGTTAAAGTAGTTTTTGAACATTATTGGCTTAGAAAGGGAAATTAGGCAATCTTGAGTCATTAATACCCAACTTATGATGGTGATCTAGAGTTGTTTGTTAATATTATTTCCATTGACTCTAATCTGTTGCTAATTCAATTAGTGATTTGATTAAGACTTTTGGATTGAGATTAACTAGTCTTATTTGACTTTCTCTCAATTTGAAGATAACATTATACCTTCTTCCTATGTTGGAGATGACTAAATAGGATTAGCTCTTGTTAATTATTGTATGATAATTAATGACTAGGATAGAAAGTCTATACTCTCAATCCTTGCCATGAATGTCTCTCTTTATTACTTCCTTTCTTTAGTTGCTTGCTTTACTTTTTTTGCCTTTTTAATTTCTTGTTTCATCAATCCAACCCCCTTGAATCTCATAACCAATAATTAAGCCCTCGATTGTGATTCCTAGGGAGAACGACTTGGGATTAATACTCTCAGTTATTTTTATTGGGTTGCACTCGTGACAAACAAAATTAAACTTTGATTGAGCATTACTAGTCGATTTGGAACTATACTTGCAATGAAGTTATTTTCTCTAACCGAGAAGAAATTCTAAGCCGACAGTTTCGCTCTTTCAAGTTTTTTACCATTAAATTTCCTTTCACATCAATCAATAGCCATTCATTATCCAATTCACAATTGCTTGATTATTTGCTTGAGTGCTTTCATGCTTCTTCATTACTTGTTTGTTTATCTTAACTTACAAGTTTCTTTAAAGTATTCCAAGCACACTAGAATGAGTGAAGTGCACACTTTTTTGTATAAATGTGACATGGCTTTTAAACACTAGGGTGTGAGTTTTAAACCGCGCGCAATCTTAGAACTCACACACCTATTTTTCATCAATATCACACCAATTCACTCATTCAATTCTAGTGATTATTACCTCATTCCAACAATCTATGCTTCTTTACTTGTGCATTTACTTGTCTTATTATATCCTGTTTCCTATGACTCAGGATGATTTGTCATAAGCAAAAATGGAAGTAGAAGAAAGAACACGCAGTAACCAGTTGATCCACCAGCTGAAAGTGGCAATCCGAAAAGTCGCTGTACCCCTTTACTCATCTCTGAATGCACTTTCGCATTTCATTTTTAGGTCTTTTAGGATTTTTAGTTTCATTTTCTTATTTTGCATATATATATAATAAGCTTAGTCAAAATAATGAAAATTTTCAAGGATTTCATCTATAGAGAACCCCAATTGATTGAGATTTTTTTTTGAAACTTGCTTGAACTATACATTGTAGAGCATGCTTTTGAGCTAAGAACACATAAGCATGTGAGTTTTGAGCCTTAATTGTGTGGTTACATCATATAACCACTATTTTCATTATTATGAGTATTATTCTCTTTCTATTATTGCAATCTTTGATTTGTTTTATTCTTTATGTCCATTATTTTGTGTATGAATGCACTTATATGATTGAGGCCATCGTTTCAATTAGCTTACTTACCCAAATGGCCTTACCTTTTATCTTCTATTGTTAGCCAACTTTGAGCCTATGCTAAACCCATTCATTCTTAATTTTAGCACATTACAAGCCTTAACGCGAAAAACAATAAATGTCCCTTGTTTAGATCTTTGATTAGCTTAGGCTAGTGAGTGTGTGTATCATTTAAGTATGAGAAATTTGGGAACATTTGTTGAGGTAAAAGTGTACTTTGAGTTTTTGATTGAAATTATTGGGAATTGGGTACATACTCATGCATTAAATGTTTAAAACCATATGCATTGGTACTTTTGTATATATCTTATTGAAATGAAAATGAGAAAAAGAAAAAAAAGAAAAATAAAAAAATGTAGAAAAATAAAAAAGAAGAAAAAATAGAAAAAAAAGAAATAAAAAGGGGACAAAATTTCTCAAAGTGAAGTTCAATAATAATCAATGCACATAGGTCGTGATAAAAAAAAGAGAATGCATGAGTGTGTGAAAAAGTGAAGAATGGGTAGTTAGGTTTGCTTTAGAATTATATAGGTTGTTATATAGGTTAGGTGGGAGCTTAAGTCAATCAAAGATCAAATTTCTAGTCCACTTGACCAAATACAATCTTACCTTGACTCTAGCCCCATTACAACCCATGGATAAGTCCTCATGATATTTGTATTCATGCATTGAATAATTGTTGATTGTTAGATGAAAAACAAATCTGGGAAATCATAATTAGAAGAGAATTAAGTGAATCAACCCTATGCACATGAGTGACTAGAGTGGATACACATCCGGTGAGGGTTCGATTGCTCAATTACATGTTTTCATTTATGGTCATCTCTTTTCTTGCAAGTTGTAATTTATCTTGTGTTGAATTTAGTGAATTTTATCGACTTATCCCACATTTATTCAATGAAATAGCATGGTTTTGTAATTATCCCTAAATTTGTGCTTAAGAGTGAAAATATGCTTTTTAGGCCTTAAAATAGCTAAATTTAATTCACTTTAATTCCATTCGATGCCTTGATTTATTTGTTGAGTGATTTCAGGCTTATAAGACAAGGATTGGATGGAAGAAGTGAAGATAAAAGCATGCAAAGTGGAGAATTCATGAAGAAAGGAGCATTTGGAGAATTCACGGCCACGCGTATGCGTGAGGAGGAAATTTGCTAGCGACGCGCACGCGTCACCTACACGCACGCGTGACGCTGATCACATGACCTGATTAAAGTGAAAACGCTGGGGGATTTCTGAGCTTCCCAGGCCCAAATCCAACTCATTTATGATGCTATTTGATACAGAACTCAAGAGGGGTCAAGGGGGGACGATTTAGTGAGTGTAGGAAGCATGCATTAGGTTAGTTCTAGAGATAGAAGCTTCCTATTCTCTCTAGAAATTAGGATTCTTAGTTTGTTTTCATCTTAGATTTAGGTTTAATTACTTGTTTTCATATTGTTTTCTTTACAATCTCTTGTTCTATTGCCTTGTTTTTCCTGTTTCTTCTTGTTGTTTTCTCATTTTACTTACTTTTATATTCATGAACTCTTGTTAATTTTCATTATCTTTAATGCAATTTTGAGGTATTTCATGTTTAATGTACTTTCCTTAGTTGTTATTGTTAATTTCTTGCATTGGGTAGTTATAGATTTTATTCTTCCTTGCAATTTACCATGCCTTTATTTTATGCCTTCCAAGTGTTTGACAAAATGATTGGTTGGATGTTAGTAGTTTTTGAGCATTCTTGGCTTGGAAAGAGAAATTAGAAAATCTTGAGTCATTAATACCCAACTTATGATGGTGATCTAGAGTTGTTAGTTAATATTATTTCCATTGACTCTAATCTCTTGTTAATTCAATTAGTGAGTTGATTAGAACTTTTGGATTGAGATTAACTAGTCTTATTTGACTTTGTCTCAATGTGAAGATAACATTATACCTTCTTCCTATGTTGGAGATGACTAAATAGGATTAGCTATTGTTAATTATTGTATGATAATTAATGACTAGGATAGAAAGTCTATACTCTCAGTCCTTGCCATGAATGTCTCTCTTTATTACTTGCTTTCTTTAGTTACTTGCTTTACTTTTGTTGCCTTTTTAATTTCTTATTTCATCAACCCCCTTGAATCTCATAACCAATAATTGAGCAGTCGATTGTGATTCCTAGGGAGAACGACCTGGGACTAATACTCTCAGTTTTTTTTGGGTTGCACTCGTGACAAACAAAACTAAACTTTGATTGAGCATTACTTGTCGGTTTAGAACTATACTTGCAACCAAGTTATTTCCTCTAACCGAGAAGAAATTCTAAGTTGACGGTTTTGCTCTTTCAGTCCCCTTCATTTATGAAGGATTCGTCCACTTCGTGACTAATAGCCAACTCTTCGAATTCAACATACAACTTGATCATCGACACATGAGTTTGATTCTGTTGATAGATCATTAACATCTCTAGCATGGTGGCTTCATCGTTCATATTCATTACTTGAAACTGTATCAGACCACTGTAAACTAACACGGGCTATCTGTATAAAATACTACTAACTCTCTTAGAAAAATCCGTATGTATATATTAGCATAATACACTTTGTAATTCTACAAATGACATCGTACATGGAATAATAAAAGATATTAGACTCGTACAGATAAATGTTCATACCCTCATTTGTATATGATATAATCTTGCAAAATTAAAATATACTAATAGACACACATTAGAGTCCATTGCTTTAAAAAAAAAACCTTTAGATCTCTAATTGTAAGACCCATAATTTTTAAAAAAATATTATGAATTAATTTTAATTTATTTATTCATTAAAGACTTTATTTATAGAAATTATTTTGTCAAAGGTAATTAAATCAAATATTGATAATTAAATTAGAAATTTCACTTAATTTATAATTATTGAATAATTTTCTATATTAAATTATAAATTTTAATAGTCTCAAAAGAATAAGAATCTTATAAGATATAGTTTAAATAATTGAGATTTTATAATTTAATACTTTAATTTTATAAATAAAGAAAATAAATTATATTATCTCTAATTTTAAATTAAAATACTTGACTGGAAGTTAACTAGCAAATTTATAATTAAATAATATTTTAAAATAATTTTGAGGGATTAAATTAGATTTTTAATTAATACTCTATATCCCTAATTTTATTAAAATTACCTAAACTACCCAAACCCTAACCCCTCACTGCCACTCACACTCACCGCCTTACCCATTACTATTCCTTCCCATATACACACGTACCAACACCCATGGAGAAAAGAAAAAAAAAAGAGAAACAAAAATAGGGAAGAAAGAAAAGGGGAAAGGGAGAAGAAAGGGAGAACGATGAGGAGGGTAGAACATCGCTGGCAAAGGAAGACGGAGGAGAAGTCGCCGCTGTCTAGCTCGCTACCATGCTCTGCCTTGTCTCGCGTCGCCACTACGCCATGCGTCACCGCCGATCTTCCTTGTAGCCACTGTCGCAAATTAAAACTGAGGCGAGAGAGACAGCTGTGCGAGGAGGAGGCATCGTCGTCCCGTGGAGTCACGTCGCTGTCGCACTCACCGCGTCGCGCCGCTGCAAAACTGTCACTGTCATCGACGAGTGAGAAGAGAGCGCGCTTGATGAGTGAGAATGGATGGAGGCTAGGTTTTGTCACTGTAATACAATATTGGTACCTCTTCCGTGCCCTGTTGAAGCTTCTGGAGCCACTACCGGCATTATTGGAGCGGGCTGGAGCTCGTCGCGAAAAGAGAGAGAATAGTGCTAGCACTGTTTGCCTGGTAAGAACCTGCAATTACTGCTGCTCTTGCTTTGTAATGCTTTGTTCTACCAACTGTTTAATGGCTATTCTAGGTGCCTTTCCGTCTGCCAGAGCTGTTGTCGTCGAAGTCTGAGCTAACCTCTCCCTGCCCACAATCCGTTCTGCCGAACACTCACTGCCACTCTTTCGCTTTGTCGTTGAGTCCAATTCCTGCTAATTATATAAAATTTAGGTAAGAATTTTATTTTAAAAATTGCATTTTCTAGTATATATAAATGTTTGAAAAGTGCATATGAATTGGTTGAGTGCGGTTTTGCGGCAATATTTGACATAGGATTGAGTATAGGTGCTTGTATGTCATGCTTGAGGTCACTGTTGTTTCCTAGGAAGTGGTTTGAAGCCATGGTTGTGGCAGGCCGCAAGGAAAGAAAAAAAGGGGCTTTGACGCATTTGGTTATGGTTCGACTAACTAAGGTAGGGATTTTCTTAAAATCTATTTTATCTTATAGAGTTGTTATAAATAGATATTAATGTGAGAAACATATATCTGTGATTATGATTGTCTTATAAATGTAGTTGTTTACTGGACTAAATGACAGATTGCTTGATTGCTTGAGTGGTGTGTGAGTGTTGAAAAGAAATTAGTTTTAAAAGTTATTTGGTTGATTATTATGAAAAGTGATTTTTCTTGGTTTTGAAGTTATTTTGATAATGTAAATGAATCGGCTTTGGAAGTTCTTAGATTCAAATTCCTTCTTAAGATTACAACTTGATTTCCTACCAACCTCGCATTTATTTTTATGCAAATTCTTATTTGATTATGTAAAATATCTTTCAAGGTTTTCGAGAAAATATTTTATCCTTAGCGTAACTAATTTTCATTTCACAAATCTTGCATAATTTAGTTCGACTTGAAATTGTTTAAACATGACGCAATATTTATGTTTTTACTAATTCTCTTGAATTTTGTAAATAATCGCCCTGTTCTCTTTTAGGGTTTCTATTGAAGTTCTTTGAAATCAAAATTCTTTCCTATTTGCATTTCGATTCTTTCTTCTGACATACTGCACGACTTTTGACCATTCTAATTTGTTGGTGACTAGAACCATTCTTTCATATTTTTGTGAACTTTGCGCTTCTCTAATTTGGTTTCAGCTTGTTCTGATCTAATTTACCACTACCCTTTTCTTGTTTTCTTTAGAGTTCCTAGATTCAATATTTTCTGTTAAGATATGAAATGACTCTTTCTGAAACGTTTTCTCATGTCTATACATTGTTACTTAGTTGTAATCCTACACCTCCTTCTGAATTCATGTGAATCTTATCCTTGTCGCTTATTCTTCACTTCCTGCGATTTGTGTCTCTTGGAACATACTTAATGCATATTAATATTATTGAATATCCTTATAAAGTGTGATTTCTAGTATATTCTTGGATTGTTTTAAATCTTTTTAAACAAGGTTTGATTTATTTTTATGCAAGGTTGTTTTTGACCTTGCATTCCTTTACTTGGGCAATGCCTGTCTTGCTGTAACTTGAATTTGTTTTAGAGCGACACAACCATCTCTTGTATTTTTAATAAAATCACTTTTAACTTAGCTTACACTCCCTTACTTTGAAAATTTTTGTATGTGATTTAAATCTATTTCATTATAATGCATTCTCTTTTCCTTTTATAAGTAAAACTTTATTTCAGGTTTCCTTCCAACAAGATCGTAGTTTTCATGCATGCTTAACATAAAAACAAGAAAAATAGAATTTTACTTAGCCAAATTAATCTTTCCTTTTTTCAAACTTTGTATAGTCTATTTCGACTTGAATTTATATTGAAATAATGTTACATTCATGCTTTTATTATTCTATTGAAGGATGTTTGTTACTTGTCTTTTCTCGTAGAACATGAACCGATCTTCCCTTAAGATTTCCATTCTTTAAGAACAATGTATTCAAAAATATTTTTAAATCATACTCGAGTTCTGAGAACTTTGCCTTTTGTTTTGGATATTCTTTTTTTGTAAACCTCATATTTACTTGACTCAGCTTGAATTTGTTTCAAAATACTGCATTATTTTTCGTCTTATTGGTCTTATCAAATTCCTTCGATTCAAGAGTTACACTTAAATTTATCAGTTGATTCTCTTTCCAACATTCTTTATTGCTTGTTCATCCTTGTCTACTTGTGATTTCAACAATTCTTTCAAATTCTCGCAAACACGGTCCATGTCGCTGTTCTTTCTTTTCTATGGTCTATTATCTTTCTGAGTATACTCAAGATTAGTTTTGGTGTCTTGTGCGACCGTTAGACTTAGTAAACGACACATTAGTCCCTTAGGACACGTTTGATGAGCACAAAAGGTGAAATTTGTAAACATACGAAGTAGCAGGGAGTTGTGGAACCTCGTTTGATGTGAAAGAGTTTTATTGATGTTAAGTTTGTGACTACTAAGATTTGGAAAGTGTTTGATGAGGTTGAGAACCCTCGGATGAGTTGATCGATGAAGTACGATTGAGAATGGTGGAGATATGTTATGTTGAAATTTAAATAGTTGAATATCTGAGTTGGTGCGAGATCAGTGTGCGAATGTTAAGCACGTCATTTTAACCCCAACCTGTTTTATAACCTTTCACCGTCTTGCTTTACCACTACATGTTTGAACCATGTCATCATTTGCATCAAGCTTGCCTTGTAATTTCTGTCTTGCAATCGCACTCCTACCCTTATATCTTTATGCTATGAGGTAATCAAAGTATTTGAAACTATATAAATATGAATGCTAAGGTTATTTTCTTTTTACATAAAGTGTTAAAACCATGTAATATTTTCTATAATACGCTAATTTTCGAGGATGAAAATTTTTATAAGGTGGGGAGGATGTAAGACCCATAATTTTCAAAAAAAATTATTATGAGTTAATTTCAATTTATTTATTCATTAAAGACTTTATTTATAGAAATCATTTTATCAAAGGTAATTGAATCAAATATTGATAATTAAATTAGAAATTTTACTTAATTTATAATTATTGAATAATTTTCTATATTAAATTATAAATTTTAATAGTTTCAAAAGAATAAAAATCTTATAAGATATAGTTTAAATAATTGAGATTTCAGAATTTAATACTTTAATTTTATAAACAAAGAAAATAAATTATATTATCTCTAATTTTAAATTAAAATACTTGATTGGAAGTTAATTAGCAAATTTATAATTAAATAATATTTTAAAATAATTTTGAGGGATTAAATTAGATTTTTAATTAATACTCTATATCCCTAATTTTATTAAAATTACCTAAACTATCCAAACCCTAACCCTTCACTGCCACTCACACTTACCGCCTCACCCGCTGCTATTCGTTCTCATATACGCACGCACCCACACCCATGGAGAAAAGAAAAAAAAAAGGAAAATGAAAACAGGGAAGAAAGAAAGGGAGAAATGGAGAAGAGAGGGAGAACGGTGAGGAGGGGAGAGCATCGTCGGCAGAGGAAGATGAAGGAGAAGTCGCTGCTGACTAGCTCACCACCGCGCTCTGCCCTGTCTCGTGTCGCCACTGCGGCATGCGTCGCCACCGATCTGCTGTCACCGTCATCGAGCTCGAGACGGATAAGAGAGCGTGCTCGATGAGTGAGAATGGATGGAGGCTGGGTTTTTTCGCTGTATTACTCCATTGCTACCTCTGTTGTGCCCTGTTGAAGCTTCTAGAGCTGCTGCCGGCATTGCTGGAGTGGGCTGGAGCTCGTCGCGGAAAGAGAGAGACTAGTGCTAGCACCATTTTGCCTGGTAAGATCCAGAAATTGCTACTACTCTTGATCTGTGATGCTTTGTTCTGCCCTCTATTTAATGGTTATTCTTGGTGCCTTTCCGTCTGCCAGAGCTGTTGTCATCGAAGTCTGAGCTAACCTCTCCCTGCCCGTAATCCGTTCTGCCGAACACTCACTGCCACTGTTTCACTTTTTCGTTGAGTCCAATATATCAAAAATAAGGTAAGGAATTTATTTTAAAAATTGCAGTTTCTAGTATATATAAATGTTTGAAAAGTGTATATGAATTGGTTGTGGGTGAGGTTTTGCGGCAATATTTGACATAGGGTTGAGTATCGGTGCTTGTATGTCATGCTTGAGGTCACTGTTGTTTCCTAGGAAGTGGTCTAAAGCCGTGGTTGTGGCAGGCCACAAGGAAAGAAAAAAAAGGGGCTTTGACGCGTCTGGTTACGGTTCGACTAACTAAGGTAGGGGTTTTCTTAAAATCTATTTTATCTTATAAAGTTGTTATAAATAGATATTAATGTGAGAAACATATGTCTGTGATTATGATTGTCTTATAAATGTGGTTGTTTGCTGGACTGAATGACAGATTACTTGATTGCTTGAGTGGTGTGTGAGTGTTGAAAAGAAATTAGTTTTAAAAGTTATTTGGTTGATTATTTTGAAAATTGGTTTTTCTTGGTTTTGAAGTTATTTTGATAATGTAAATGAATCGGCTTTGGAAATTGATGCCAGGGCATCTTGACTAGTTTCATAAGCCATTTAGAGTATGTTTTAGGATAGTGATAAAAGAATTATTGTTGATCTAGAATCAATCAAAATAAGCATCAATTCGTTGGTAGCATAGTCCAAACCAACAATGAATTCTCTTAATCAAATGTTAAATTCAATACAAAATAACCCAGAGTAATTAAACCTCGGGTCGTCTTCCCTAGGAGTTGCAATGTAATGTATATTATTGGCTATGAGATTAAGGGAGTTTGTGAGAGCTTGAAGCAAGAAATGTAAATAGTAAGAAATTAAATAATCATGCAAGAAATTAAAGGAAAGCAATTAAAAGCAATGAAAATGGAAATTAAGTACTAAAAAAGGAGCCCTTGGTGAGAATTGGGGAAATTTAGGATTCCTATCCTAGTTATAGACCACAAACATGGCAATTGTGTGGAATTAATCTCAATTAGTCAATCCTACTTGAGAATTAGTCAAAAGGGCATAATTGATTCCAATCCCTAAGTCCTAAGTCAACATTAGTGCGTCACTTAGAGTCAAGGAAAACCAAACCTATTAACAATCCTCACATAATGCGGAATGGACATCCACAACTCAATTTCACCCAAACACCCAATTTCTCAACCAAGAGTGTGAAAACTAAACATGAAAGAAATTAAACATAAAAGCAATAAAAGTCAAAGCAATTAAATGCAAGGAAAGGAAACTTCAAATACAAGATAACCTCTTGGCAAGTAATTGAGAGCTAAGATTACCTATCCTAGCCATTGATCACAAACACATGATGATTATGAAGAGTTAATCCTACTTAGTCAACCTTACATCGAAGATAAGTCAAGTAGGCATAGTTGATTTCAATCCATAAGTCCTATGTCAACACTTAGGGTCACATAGAGTCAATGGAGACCAAATCAACTAACTACCCTGATGTATCAAACAAGAATGGACATCAATGACTCAAGGATCACCAAAGTCAATAATTTCAAGCCAAGAGTGGAGAAAAACTAAGTGAAAACTAAGCCAAGCATTTTATTAAACACTTGGTGTGCATGAAAATAAAATAATATTAAATTGTATTAAAAATAAAATCTAAAATACCAAAAGCAAGAAAATGGAAATAACAACTAAAGAAAGCAACAAATGACATGGAAACATAAATTTGCATTAATTAAAATTAAATTCAACAAAAGTATCCATAAACAAAAAAGTGACAAAATAAAAGAAATAACAAGAGAAAAGAAGAAGAACTAGATAGAAGACCATGGAAACATAAATGAAACTACACTAGAACAAGAATTAAAAGTTAAAATTAAAAGGAAATTAACTAATAAAACCCTAATTCTAGAGAGAGGGGGGAGCTTCTCTCCCTAGAAACTAAGAGAAAACATCATAAAAGCTAAACCTAATTGCCCCCCTTCATTCCCCTTCACTTCGGCCTTAAATAGCTTTAGAAAATGAGTTGGACTGGGTTTTGAAGGCCCAAAAATCGCCCCCAGTGATTTGCAATTAATGACTCACGTGCATGCAGTCGTGCGAATGCATGACCTACGGTGCGTACGCTCCTTGCACGAAGTCACCGTTGTGCGTACGCACGCATCACTGTGCGTACGCACGCATCACTGTGCGTACGCACCTTTGCAGCAGCTTCCAAATTCCATTTTCTTCATGATTTTCCCCCTTTTAGATGCTCTTTCTTCACTTCTTCAACCCAAACTTGCCTTGAAAACCTTAAATCTCTTAACAATAACATCAAGGCACTAAATGGGATTAAAGTGAATAAAATTGACTAAAATTTAGCACAAAAGAGCATGTTTTCACTTTTAAGCACAATTTAGGAAGAAATCTCAAAAGCATGCTATTTTGATGAATAAATGTGGGTTTATGTGATGAAATTCACTCAAATTAAACCAAAATATATCGTACAATATGGATTCATCAGATAGTTTCATGCATTTTCTTAGGCAATAAGCAAGTATTTGGTTGATTATGCATTCCTAGCTTGATTCAATCAAACATTGCGAATTTCAAACATTTTCATGAGAATAATGCGAGAATTGAATGATAAGAATGAATGATGCAATATCTCATGATTAGAGCAAAACTTTGAACAATTTGTTTGATTGATTGCAGGTAACAAGAAGTAGAGACCCACATTAGTCCCACTAACGTGGGCACTAACGTGGAAGAGAGGAAGGCTTGGAAAGTTAGTGCAAAAGTTAACGCCACTAACTTTAGCGAAGGGCAGGGAGATCCACGTTAGTGGCCATGTTAGTGTCACTAATGTGGGAACTAACGCAGAAGAAAGGAAAGCTTGGAAAGTTAGTGGCAAAGTTAATGCCACTAACTTTAGCAAAGGAAGGGAAGACCCACGTTAGTGCCATAAAAGTGGGCATTAACGTGGAAGAAAATGGAGCTGCATGGAAAGTTAGTGGTGACGTTAACACTACTAACTTTGACAAAGCAAAGAAAGCCCACGTTAGTGGCCACGTTAGTGCCACTAACGTGGGCACTAACTGGGCAACATCTCACCTGGCAGCCTGACCATGCCTTCTTCAAACAAGAATAACTTGAGCCACAAAGCTCCAAATGAGGTGATTTCAGTGGCATTAAAATGTAAGAATCTAGAGATTTCCAAGAATATATGGAAATAAATGGTGGATACTAAATTTGAGGGAGAAAACCTGCTCCGAAAGTGCAAAGATGAATGTGGTATCAACCTGTAGTAAGGCCAGCTGACCTCTTCACTTTCCAAGAAATGTAACTCGTGCTATAGAGCTTCGAATGATGTGCCTTTAAAAGCATTGAAAAGTAGACATTTAGGGATTTCTAACAATATATAATAGTATGGGGTGGACATTAAGTTTGAGCTTCAGAACCTGGCATTCTTAACTCCCTTAACGCTCACGTTAGTGCCACTAACGCCAGCGACCTTGTCCCCTTCAAAGGAGCATAACTTGAGTTATAGAGGTCCAATTGAGAAGACTTTAGTTGTGTTAGAAATCTGACATTCAGAGCTTTCCAACGATATCTAATAGTCTATAGTGGGCATGAAATTGAAGCACAAACAATAGGCATCCTTAAGCCCCAAAAACACCAACTAGGTAGCAAGTGTTACGTTAGTGCCACTAACTTTAGCACTAATGCCACACTTGTAACATTAGTATGGTTAACGCCAGCACTAACGCTGGTACCTGGACCTCAACTTGATTCACTTCTCTCTCAAGTCCACTTCAAAGTTCAAGCAAGCATGCCCACAATTGTCAACCAATCAAGGCCATAAGAAGCATCTAGAATAGTTAATTTTCACTTCATTGTAATTTGCTTTTAATTTAATTTCATTTTGTAATTTAGGAGAGCCTATATAAAGGCCTTAGTTTCAAGGAGAAAACGGGGATTACACACCATAGAAGAGGGGTCTTCGGACTCCCTCACCCATACTTCTCTTCCATTTTCTTTCATACCCACTTGTAAATATTTTAGTTATGAATTACTAACTCTTCCTATTGGGAAAGAGAGCTCTATTGTTATTTGATGGATTAAATTGTTTTTATTCTTCTTCTTCTCTTCCATTATCTTGATCTGCTTGAAAGCTTTCGGTCTTCATCCAATTGAGCAATTGTCTCGGAAGGGAAATTGCTCATACTTGGATTTCCTTTGAACCTTGGAATAGGAATGAGGAAATCATGCTAGAAATGCTTTCTCATGTTGGACTGGGTTGGGGGTTGGATGGATATAGTGACATAAAATCCTACCAATACTTTAATATAGAAAAACATGTGGTATAATCGGTGATCGTACTTCATCTCTTCCCATGAGCAATTAGATCAAGGAATTGGGCAATTGTTCAAGCTTAGAGAGATTGAATTGCCAAGGAATTAGGATTCAATCACCTAAGATTGCCAAGAGATCAATGACTGCATGGATTGAGGAAAAGATGAAAGCAATTGATCCGGAGAATTCAATATCTCTCTATCCCAATGCTCATTTTATCTTTCTTTCTTTTCTTTTACTTCTAATTATTTACTTTCTTGTACTTTTCTTTCTTGCAATTTACTTTCCTGTATTATAGTTTTCTTGCTCTTTTATTTTCTAGCACTTTACTTTTTTTGCCATTTACTTTCTTGTACTTTATTGCTATCTTTACTTTTATGTCATTTACATTTCTTGTTGCTCATCACTACCTAATGATTTGTATAACTAGAATAATCAACTAATCATTGCTTGCTTAATCCGTTAATCTATGTGGGATTCAACCTCACTCTATTGTGAGTTTTTACTTGATGACAATTCGGTATACTTAGCGAGGAAATTTGTAACAATACAAGTTTTCGTGCATAAAGTTTATGGCGACGTTGCCATGGATTAATTGTGATTAATAACCTACCGGTTGGTTGATTGCCTAGATTAGACATTTTTCTTTTATCCTTGATTTCTTTTGTTTCTTTATTTTATTTTGCTAACTAACTATTTGTGATATTGTCTCACTGGGAATTTCCTCAATTGTGACAAGGGAAATTCCAATCTCTTTTATCTTGGTGATTGTGTTAGTTACACAGAATTTGCAAGAAAAAAATGGAGTTTTCATCATATTTTGGTCAATCAAATTTCATGGGAAACTTTTCACCACCAGAGAATGATTCACGTTATTATGCTCATGATGGGTGGGAGTATCAAGAACATAAAATGGGGTACTTCCCAGAGCCACAAAATGGTCCATATTTTGATGAAATTGATCACTATCCAAGTTATGGCTGGAAAGATCAAAACCAAAGAGATTTCACTTATTCACACCCCATTTATCAAGAACTATCATCCTTTAATTATTCAACTTCACCTCCTAGCTTTCCACATCAAAACCCTTCACTACTTGGATATGCCTCAACACAAAATTCCTTCCCACATCCATACAATTCATCTCACCACTCACACAATTCATTTAATTATACACAAAATTCTTTTCACAGTCCACAAAACTCATTCCATCACCCACAAAGCTCATACCACTCCCAGAACATGCAACCACAAAACAACCAATTCCATTCACAAGCCAACCCCAACCAACCATCCCAACCTGTACACCCTCCCTTCGAGGATAAGCTATCAAGGATAGAGAACCTACTGGTAATTCTCTTGGAAGAATCTAAGGACATGAGAACTTTCAGGGAGGAAGTAAAATTCAAGATGCAGAACCGGGGGGCTGCCATTAAGAAGCTTGAGGCACAAGTTGGATATCTATCAAAGCAAATCCTTACCCACAATTCTTCTAGTGATACCATGGGAAACCCAAGGGAGGAATCAGAAGAACAAGAAAAATAGGCACCCATACCAAGTGATATTCCTATGAAGAAGGTGGAGGTTGTGAGAATATATAAGCCAAAAGCTCCATACCCATAGAGGCTACTAAGGGTGACAAAGGAACATGCAAACTTACTCCCAAAAGACTCAATGCAACATGATACAGAAGAAAGGGAGGAAGTCAATCAAGGGAGTCCACACTCCAATGAAACAGAGAGTTGCATAAAGGGTGAGTTCATTGAACCACCAATTCAAGAAGCTCTTGATGAAGAGGATGCTCCAACCATCACACAATACCCAAGTCCTAAAATCAAGGTGGTGAAGGCAATCAACAAAAGTACTAAAAAGAGGATGGTGACCAAGAAAAGAAGGACAATATCCATGAAGAAGAAAAGGTCAACCAAAAGCCATCCTACCCCTACCCCAACAAGTAAGTTTACTCAAGCTAACAATAAAAGAAGGCTTGCTGGGGAGGGCACTCAAAACAAAGGGCATTAACTGGCTCGTCTTTCCTCTTGAGGTCATTTCTCTTAACAAACTGGAAGAAGAGGAAGAAAGTCATGAACAATATGTCAAGCTAATGACATTAAAAGAGCGCTTGTTGGGAGGCAACCCAACCGAATAGGTAACATTTTCATGCTTTGCTTAGTTTACTTTCAATAATTTGGCATATGATTACATTCTAAGTTTGGTGTTGCCTTGAAACAAATTGATTTTCAATCTTCACTGGGTACTTGCATTATTCTAAAATGAGAGTGTCATACTAAGTTTGGTGTTGCCACTTATTTTTCATGTAAAGTACCATACATATACTACTTATATGCAATCACATTGTCTTTGTTTCTTGTACCTTTATTGTTATTCTAAATTTTTCTTGTTGAAACACATGCATACTCACACTTTATTATTTTAAGACATTCATGATCCATCATAAACCCATCACCACTGTTTTAATTATTGTTTGAGTATAAGCAATGATTCTAAGTTTGGTGTGGGAAGTGGAAGAATAAGAGGAAAAGGACAACAACAATGAAGATGAATTACAAGGTGGTAAAGTTCTTTTTTTTCCTCTTACTTATTTCCAGCACTTCAAATTGCATGATTGTCTTCTATTTTTTTGTATGCCTATGTAATTACTCCTTGTGAATAAGCATAGTTTGATATTTGATTTGTAACATGTTGCTATGATATCATGATTATCATCTTGAATTTTACTTGCACCCAATATCTCTAAGAATGCAACAAAGAAACCATTCTTTTGAAAGGAAAATGTTGAAGAATTTTATAAATCTTGGGGTAAGCAAAAGATTAAGAGGAGTAGAAGTTCTGATTATATGATTGTGTATTGAGGTTGCATGTTTGTGAAAAATTTCATGGGAGCTCATTGATGAGAGGACTTTTGACGGTTTAGAATTTCACAAATGAAATCTCGTTGCAATATAGTTTTTAAACCAACAATAATCCTTTCATACAAAAATTTGTTTGTCACAAGTAACAAACCCCTAAAATTAATAATCGAAGTATTTAAGCCTCGGGTCGTTTTCCCTAGGAATCACAATAAAGTGTCTTGTTATTGGTTATGAGGTATGTTTTTGGGGTTTTGGATGAGAAACATGAAAAGTAAATGGTAAAGGAAATCAAATGATAAAAAGGTCTTGGCAAGGTTTAGTGGTCAAGGATCTCTATCCTAATCACTAACCACAACATGAGAATTGGCAAGGATCAATCCCATTAAATCATCCTCTAACTAGTAACTAGTAAAGGAAAGTCAAATAAGCTATATCAATTTAAGTCCATAAGTCCTAATTCTCCACCAAATCAATTAGTGAGAACTAGAGTTAATGGCTCCCAATCATCAATTACTTGGACATTAGTAACTCAAGAGTTCCTAAGTTACCTTTCCAAGTCAAGAGCACTAAAATATACTCTAACATCTTTCCAAGCATTTCATTAAACACTTGGAGAGTACAAAAGGAAAGCATAGTAAAATTGCAAGGAAAGTAAATCTACACTACTCAATTGCAAGGAAATTAACAACAACAAATAAAAAGAAACACAATTATTATGAATTACCTCAAATTGAATTGAAAGAGAATAGAAGGAACAAGAGTAGATCTACAACAAAGCATAGAAACAACATAAAGGAAATTACAACAAAAGAATAGAAGAATGATGAATGTAACAACAAGGAAATGAGAAGTATAAGTAGAAGCGAATATGAATTAAAAATTAGATCTAGAAATTCTAATCTAAACCTAATCCTAATTCTAGAGAGAAGTGAGAGCTTCTCTCTCTAAACTAACTAATCCTAATCCTAATGTGTGTAAAATGATGGAATCTCTCTTTGCTCTTCAATTCTTGGTCCTTTTAAAGCAATTTGGCGCCAAAGTTGGTTACAACTGGGCCCCACAGCTTATCAGAATTTGCTGGGCGCGTTTTCACTTTAAAATCACGTGCCGGCACCGACTCGTACGCGTACAGTGCGCGTGCACGTTCCTTGAGTTTTCCCGATCCATGCGTGCACGTACAGTGCGTGTGCTCGTGGATGATGCATCTCAAATCTTTTCCTTTTTCATGTGTTCTCCACTTTGCATGCTTTCCTCTTCACTCCTTTGATCCCTTCCTAGCCTTTCCAACTTGAAATCACTAACAAACAAATCAAGTCATCTAGTGGAATCAAAGGGAGATTAAAATCATCAAATCAAGGGTCTAAAAGTATGTTTTCATATTTAAGCACAAATTAAGGGAGAATCACCAAACCATGCCATTTCATTGAATAAATGTAGGTAGAAGGTGATAAAATCCCCTAAAATCAATACAAGATAAACCCTATAAATGGAATTTATCAACCTCTCCACACTTAAACCAAGCATGTCCTCATGCTTAAACCGAGAAGGAAGCAAAGCGTATGACATTTATTCAATGTAAACTAACTAAATGCAACCTACCTATATGCATCTATCTATATGGATGCAAGTGCTTGGTCAAAATAAATCAATTCCCAACAGAACATATAAGCTTAAGGCTAAAGTGATAGCAATCACATCAAATCCATAATTGAATTGAGTTATTAAATATTTTTACAAACTTGCAAGAAAAGTGATGATTGTTGGCAAAAACATGTAATTGAGCAATCGAACCCTCAGTGGAAGTGTTTGCACTCTATTCGCTCAAGTGTTTAGGGTTAATTCACTCAATTCTCCCATAATCATGCTTTCCAAGATTTACTTTTCATCTAACAATCAACAATTATTCGATGCATGCATACAATTATTATGAGGTCTTTTCATTGGTTGTAATGGGGCTAGGGTCAAGGTAGGATCATATATGGTCAAGTGAGCTTGAATTTGAATCTTTGATTAACCTAAACTTCCCACCTAACCTATATAATGACCTATACAATTTAAGTACTAACCTAACTACCCATTCTTCACTTTTTCATATACTCATGTATTTTCTTTTCATTTCACAACACTGATGCATTGACTCTTATTGGACTCTACTTTGGGGCATTTTGTCCCTTTTTTATTCTTTCTTTTTTTCTTTTTCTTCTCTTTTTCATTTTTTTCTTTCTTTTTATTTTTCTTTTGTTTTTCTCTTTTCTTTTCCTTTTTTTTCTTTCAAGCAATATACAAGAACATCAATGCATAAGGTCTATACATTTAATCAATACATGAGTATGTACCCGATTCCCAATATTTTCAACAAAAACACAAATACCCTTTTATTCACCCAATGTCCCAAGTTTCCCACACTTGAATGATGCTCACACACACTAGCCTAAGCTAATCAAAGATCCAAATTAAGGACATTTACTGTTTTTCTCTTTAAGGCTTGTAATGTGCTAAATTAAAGAACACGTGGGTTAAGCGTAGGCTCAAGGTTGGCTAATAATGGAAGAAAAAAGGTAAGGCTATTTGGGTAAGTGAGCTAAATGAAATGATGGTCTCAATCATATAAGTGCATGAATATAAGGAATAATGGACACATAGAATTAAACAAATCAAAGATCACAATCATAGAAAGAGAATAATGCACACAAGAAGGAAAATAAGTGGTTATAAGATGTAACCACGCGATTAGGCTCAAAACTCACTAGGTTGTGTGTTCTTAGCTCAAAAACATGATCCACAAAATATATATAATTCAAGCAAGTTCAAAGAAAAGTTTTCACTCAAATCAATTGGGATGCCAATGCCCTATTAAGAATGTCTTTCTTGGAGAATTTCATGATTTTGACTAAGCTTATTGTATATATATGCAACAAAAAGTCTTAAAAGTCCTAAAATGAAATACAAAAGTGTTGGGATTAGAAGCTTGTCACCCAAAAATGCCGAACGCTCGGACGACCTCCCCACACTTAAAAGTTCGTACCATCCTCGGTGCACTCAAAGATGAGCAAGGGGGTACGGCGACTCTCCGAGTTGCTACCTTCAGCTGGTAGATCAACCGGTGCTGCGTGTTCTTTCTTCTGCTTCCATTTTTTGCTTATGGTGCATCCTCAATAAAAATTAGAAAATCAAATAAGAGAAAAAGTAAATGCAAAAGCAAGGAAGCATACATTGTTGGAATGAGGTAAATCACTAGAATTGGGTGAGTGAATTAGTGTGACATTAATGAAAAATAGGTGTGTGAATTCTGAATTGCGCGCGGTTTAGAACACACGCACACTAGCATAAAAAGTGTTGTCACAATTATACAAAAGAAGCATACACTACACTCAATCTGGTGTGCTTGAAGTACTTTAAACTTATAGTTTAAGACAACCAAACAAGCGATAAAGAAGCATGAAAGCATTCAAGCAAAGGATAGCATATGGATGCATATGATCAAGAAGCCCAATGCATTAAGGTAAATGCACAACATCCAATATCAATAAATTGCCTAATCAAAGAATATGATTCAAATCACATGGTGGCCAAATCATGCAATTCAAAAGATGTAGAAGCTTGAAGGCAATGTCACATGTACTTGGTATAAAAAGATATCAAACATGAGAAACTCAAAACCAAGTAATAAAATATAACCTCAACAATGGAATCCAACAATGGATATCCCAAAATGATCATGCTAAAATATCAATCAATTAATAATAAGCAGCAATGTATAGTACACAAAATCAATAATCCAACACTTATAATGAAAGAGAGAGAATAAAATGAAAATTAAACTACTACAAAACCTAACTAACTAAAATAAATGCTTATAGATGGTGTTTGGAAGTGTTGGATGAGAGGTAAGAGAGGGGAAGAAGAAAGGAGAAGGAAAGAAATGGAAAGAAGATGAGAAAAGAAGAGTGTTGAGAAAAGGTGATCCACGCGGATGCGCGCTGCACGCGTGCGCGTGGTAGGGGTGAAATGGGATCGGCGTGTACGCGCGATGTGCACGTACGCGCGGATGGCATCCAAGAGAGTCGACGCGTACGTGTGATGTGCGCGTGTGCGCAGGTTGGTTTGTGCTAGAGGCTCAATGTTCGCGCGATGGAGGCGGAACTCTCGGGTTTTTTGGCTGGGAGGTGGAATTTGGGGATCCACGCGTACGCATTCATGGCGCGTGCGCGTGGATGGGTGAAAATACTTGGTGCATGCGTACGCGTGGAGTGTGCGTACGTGTGGATGATGCTCTGTTTTTCAAAATTTTTCTATGTTTTTGCACCAAACCAAGCCTTCCAAACCTCCAAACAGCTACCAAAACACTATAAAACCTTATTTAACATGCTAAACTACCAAATAAATTCAACAAACTAAACAAAACATGAAATTAAACTAATTACCAATATTTACAAAAGGGAAAAAGGAAAGATTTTACCATGGTGGGGTGTCTTCCACCTAGCACTTTTGTTTATTGTCCTTAAGTTGGACTTATGGGGAGCTCCTCTCATGGTGGCTTGTGCTTAAATTCATCTTGAGACATCCACCAATGCTTGAATTTGCAATAAGCTCCATTCTTCAAAATTAATAGCTCCAAGCTTTGATGGAGTTCTTCACAAACCATGGGCTCCCAAAGTTGATCCTCATTGTTCCCGGATCCCATATTTTGTTTTCACACCCATCTCCAAGTTGATTATCATTAGTCCATGTGGGTGGTGAGCAAAGTGAATTCTCAAAGAAATGACCAAACATCATCCTAAACCCAAGCAATCTAGTTCTACACCAACTCCTACTATTAAGCTTTGAACATATAACTATAGTGAACCTAGAATGATTTTTCCTACCACTAACCATCTCCCATTTACTCCTAAAGCCACAAAATGTCTAAGTTGACCATCCATCTCAAGAAAACCATATTCAAGTGGAATAATGAATCTTAAGTATAAGGGATTTACCCATTTGAATGAAAGAATGGATGGTGATGGCTTGTGGAGAGGTATCTCCAATGTGCTAGCAAGTTTTACTCCCTTGAGTTCTTCCTTGGTTACCTCCACCTCTTGACAAACTTCTTCAATTTTAATCCTTTGTTCACCACTGTCATCTAACTCTTCTCCATCACTCAAGTTATAAACGGGAGGATGAGAGAAATCTACCTCCACGTCGGTTTCCATCTTGTCGGAAAAAGGTTCTTCAAGCTCAAAGGATTCACCACCAAGAAGGTTGGATGCATGATCTTCATCACCAAGGGAACTCAATTCTTGCTCCATTCTCTCCAAGTCTTCATTCAAAATTTGTTTTGGAGGTAGTGCACTCTCCTCCTCAACACCAATTTCAATCTTTTTGGAGGTACGTTTTATGGTGTTAGATTCCCATGGAGGTTCCGCATCTCCTAGGTCTTCAACCACTTCTTCTTTTTCTTCAATGATCATAGGTTTCTCCAACTGTTCTAACACAAAGTCGCATTCCTCCTTCTCCACCGGAGTTACCAATCTCTCCTTCATGCTTGGCTTTTCAATTGAGTCTCCACATGTAGCCTTGGAAGTTCTTTGAGTATTCAAATATTGGGATGCTAATCGGCTTACTACCTCGGTCAAGGTAGCCACAAATTGTTGCACATCCCTTTTCATTTCATCTTGACCTTGAAGAAGAACACCAAGGGTTTCATCCATTAGAGATCAGGGTGGATAGGAGAGTTCATTGTTTTGGAGAAAGGGTTCATGATGGAAAAGTGGTTCTTCTTGATAAGGATGTGATGGTGTATATTGAGGTGGTTCTTGGAAGTAATTACATTGGAATTCGGGTGGTTCTATGTATGGCTCATATGGTTCAAAAGGTGGTTGGTATGGTGGATATGGATTAGGGTCATATGGAGGTGTTTGGTGAAAAGAAGTTTGTGAGTATGGTTGAGGGCTATGTTGAGGGCATGGCTCATAGGCATATGGTGGTGGTTCTTGAAAGTCACAAGGAGATTCACCATAGACATTGGATTGGTATGCATCATAGAATGGCTCTTCTTCATAGTGCATTGGTGGAGGTTGTTGCCATGAAGATTGATCATATGCATATGGATCCTCCCACCTTTGATTGTCCCATCCTTGATACATGTTGTCATTGAAATTCACATCTCCTACAACATAGTTAGAACCAAACTCATAGCCAAAGTGAGAATTCATGATAGCAAGGGAAAATGAAAACAAAAACTAGTAGGAAATAATGAAAACAAACTACTAAAACTAGCAACAAACAATAAAGAAGCATATTCACAATATTCACATATGTACAATAACCAATAACACAACACCATTGCAACTCCCCGGCAACGACGCCATTTTTTTGATGAGAATATTTTTGATGATTTAGAATTTCACAAATGAAATCTCGTTGCAATATAGTTTCTAAACCAACAATAATCCGTTCACACAAAAATTTGTTTGTCACAAGTAACAAACCCCTAAAATTAATAACCGAAGTATTTAAACCTCGGATCGTTCTCCTTAGGAATCACAATAATGTGTCTTGTTATTGGTTATGAGGTATGTTTTTGGGGTTTTGGATGAGAAACATGAAAAATAAATGGTAAAGGAAATCAAATGACAAAAAGGTCTTGGCAAGGTTTGGTGGTCAAGGATCTCTATCCTAATCACTAACCACAACATGAGAATTGACAAGGATCAATCCCATTAAATCATCCTCTAACTAGTAACTAGTAAAGGAAAGTCAAATGAGCTATATCAATCCAAGTCCATAAGTCCTAATTCTCCACCAAATCAATTAGTGAGAACTAGAGTTAATGGCTCCCAATCATCAATTACTTGGTCATTAGTAACTCAAGAGTTCCTAAGTTACCTTTCCAAGACAAGAGCACTAAAATATACTCTAACATCTTTCCAAGCATTTCATCAAACACTTGGAGAGTACAAAAGGAAAGCATAGTAAAATTGTAAGGAAAGTAAATCTACACGTCTCAATTGCAAGGAAATTAACAACAACAAATCAAAAGAAACACAATTATTATGAATTACCTCAAATTGAATTGAAAGAGAATAGAAGGAACAAGAGTAGATCTACAACAAAGCATAGAAACAACATAAAGGAAATTACAACAAAAAAATAGAAGAATGATGAATGTAACAACAAGGAATTGAGAAGTAGAAGTAGAAGAGAACATGAATTAAAACCTAGATCTAGAAATTCTAATCTAAACCTAATCCTAATTCTAGAGAGAAGTGAGAGCTTCTCTCTCTAAACTAACTAATCCTAATCCTAATATGTGTAAAATGATGGAATCTCCCTTTGCTCTTCAATCTTTGGTCCTTTTAAAGCAATTTGGCGCCAAAGTTGGTTGCAACTGGGCCCCACAGCTTCTCAGAATTCGCTGGACGCATTTTCACTTTAAAATCACGTGCCGGCACCGACGCGTACGCGTACAGTGCGCGTGCGCGTCCCTTGAGTTTTCACTATCCACGCGTGCACGTACAGTGCGCGTGCGCGTGGATGATGCATCTCAAATCTTTGGCTTTTTCATGTGTTCTCCACTTTGCATGCTTTCCTCTTCACTCCTTTGATCCCTTCCTAGCCTTTCCAACCTGAAATCACTAACAAACAAATCAAGGCATCTAGTGGAATCAAAGGGAGATTAAAATCATCAAATCAAGGGTCTAAAAGCATGTTTTCACATTTAAGCACAAATTAAGGGAGAATCACAAAACCATGCCATTTTATTGAATAAATATGGGTAGAAGGTGATAAAATCCCCTAAAATCAATACAACATAAACCCTACAATGGGGTTTATCACTCATAGATGGAAAATAAAATTTAGAGAAGTATTATGGAAATTCTCAAAAACTTGTTGATCCAAGAAGCAGTAACAAAAGAAAACAAAAGAAAAAGAAAAATAAAGAACAAGCCCAAGGCTCTGAGCATCAATTACTAGGAAGAAAAAGAAAGTATTAAGAATTCAAAGAGTTGTTATCCTAGTTAAATGCTTGTGATAGATTTGTGTCAAAGAGAGAGGCTTGAGCAAGTAAATCCTAAGGGGTGCTTCAACACTAAATACCTTAGACTAACTGGTTTGGGAGTATTGATTGAACGTTTATCAAAAGAGCCGCTTTGAGACAAGACACTTAGAGTCGAGGTCAAAATCCAAAAAGAAAGAAAAATGCTATAAAATAAGTGCTGCTTCAAGGTGACAAGCTATAAAGAAACTTCCATAATATCATTTGAATGAAAGTCCTAAGATCAAAGACTTCCAAAATGTGAGGATTAACAAGCGCTGGAATCCTTGCAGAAGCATACTGATGAGCAGATATTTTATACGCTTTTTGGTGGTATTTTCTTGTAGTTTTTAGTATGCTTTAGCTACTTTTTAGTATATTTTTATTATTTTTTATGCAAAAATCACATTTCTGGACTTTACTATAAGTTTGTGTGTTTTTCTGTGATTTCAGGTATTTTCTGGCTAAAATTGAGGGACCTGAGCAAAAATCTGATTCAGAGGCTGAAAAAGGACTGTAGATGCTGTTAGATTCTGACCCTCCTACACGCGAAATGATTTTTCTTGAGCTACAGAAACCCAATTGGCGCGCTCTCAATTGCGTTGGAAAGTAGACATCTTGGGCTTTCCAGAAATGTGTAATAGTCCATACTTTGCCCGAGATTTGATAGCGAAAACTGGCATTTTAACGCCAACTTTTTACCCTTTTCTAGCGTTAAATGCCAGAACTGGCATAAAAGTTAGAGATAAACGCCCAAACTGGCACCAAAGTTGACGTTTAATGCCAGAAATAGCCTCTACACGTGAAAGCTTCAATGCTTAGCCCAAACACACAACAAGTGGGCCCCGGAAGTGGATTTCTGCACTATCTATCTTAGTTTACCCATTTTCTGTAAACCTAGGTTACTAGTTTAGTATAAAAACTACTTTTAGAGATTCATTTTGTACCTCATGACATTTTACATCTGAATTTGTATCTTCTACGGCATGAGTCTCTAACCCCATGGTTGGGGGTGAGGAGCTCTGCTATGTCTCGATAGATTAATGCAATTATTTCTGTTTTCTATTCAATCACGCTTGTTTCTATTCTAAGATATTCATTCGCACTTCAACATGATGAATGTGATGATCCGTGACACTTATCACCATTCTCAACTTATGAACGCGTGCCTGACAACCACTTCCGTTCTACCTTAGATTGAGTGTGTATCTCTTGGGTTCCTGGTTCACGAGTTTGATTGCCTCTCCTGACAACAGAGCATTCAAATCTATGAAACCAGAGTCTTCGTGGTATAAGCTAGAACCAATTGGCAGTACTCTTGAGATCCAGAAAGTCTAAACCTTGTCTGTGGTATTTCGAGTAGGATCTGGGAAGGGGTAACTGTGACGAGCTTCAAACTCACAAAAGTTGGGTGTAGTGACAGTGTGCAAAAGGATCAATGGATCCTATTCCAGCACGAGTGAGAACCGACAGATGATTAGCCCTATATAACCCATTGTTGGACCATTTTCACTGAGAGGATGGATGGTAGCCATTGACAATGGTGATCCACTAACATACAGCTTGCCATGGAAGGAACCTTGCGTGTGTGAAGAAGACAACAGTAGGAAAGTAGAGATTCAGAAGACAGAGCATCTCCAAAACCTCAACCTGTTCCTCATTACTGAATCACAAGTACTTTTTATTTCATGTTATTCATTCTTCATAAACAAAAATCATTTTTATCATTAATCTTCTGACTAAGAGTTACAAGATAACCATAGCTTGCTTCAAGCCAGCAATCTCTGTGGGATCGACCCTTACTCACGTAAGGTATTACTTGGACGACCCAATGCACTTGCTGGTCAGCTGCAGGAAGTTGTGTATCACGATTTTGTGTACCAAGTTTTTGGTGCCGTTGCCGGGGATTGTTCGAGTTTGGACAGCTGACGGTTTATCTTGTTGCTTAGATTAGGAATAGTTCATTTTTGTTGGTTTAGAGTCACTAAATTTGAGTCTTTTGTTTGAGTTTAGTTTCATGTTTTAAGTTTGATGTCTTCTTTGTGTTTTTCCTTTTAATTTTTGAAAAAAAAAAATTTGTGTTTGCTTTTCTAAAAATTCTAAGTTTGGTGTCTTTTGTTGCTTATTATCTTATACATTTTCGAATTATTAGTGTTCCAAGTATAAAAATTTATAAGTTTGGTGTCCTTTGTGTTCTTAATTTCTTAAAAATTTTCAAAATTTGTCCTTAGTGTTCATCTTGATCTTCAAAGTGTTCTTGGTGTTCATCTTGACATTCAAAGTTTTCTTGTTTGTTCCCATTGTTTTAATCTAAAACTTCTAAGTTTGGTGTCACTTTGTTGTTTTTCTCTCTCCACTTTAAATTCAAAAAAATATATTCTCCTTTAATTCCTCATAAAATTTTGAATCCCTTGGGTTGACTTGGTCAAATTTTTTTTTAAAATCATATCTTTTTCAAAATTTTCTAACTACTTTCTCTCTCTCTATTTTTCGAAATTATTCTACAAAATTTTTCAAAATCTTTTTAATTAATTAATTATTTTAATTTTCAATTTCCTTTTATTTCATTTTTTTATTTCATTTTTTTTACAATCTACATCATCTCCCTTTCTCCATCATGGACCTAAGTGGAAATGAACTGTCCAGAAGGACTCTGGGGTCATATGCTAACCCCACTACTGCTTCATATGGGAGTAGTATCTGTATACCCCCCCATAAGAGCTAACACTTTTGAGCTAAATCCTCAGCTCATTATCATGGTGCAGCAAAACTGCCAGTATTCTGGTTTTTCACAAGAAGAGCCTACTGAGTTTCTGGCACAATTCTTACAAATTACTAACACAGTACGTGATAAGGAAGTGGATTAGGATGTCTACAGATTGTTGCTATTTTCATTTGTTGTAAAAGACCAAGCTAAGAGGTGGTTAAATAACCAACCCAAAGCCAGCATAAGAACATGGAAACAGTTATCAGACAAATTCCTGAATCAATATTTTCCTCCAAAAAGGATGACACAGCTAAGGCTGGACATCCAAGGCTTTAACCAAGAGGATCATGAATCTCTTTATGATGCCTGGGAGAGGTACAGAGAGATACTAAGGAAATGCCCCTCTGAAATATTTTCAGAGTGGGTGCAGTTAGACATCTTCTACTATGGCCTTACAGAAAAATCCCAGATATCTCTAGACCACTCAGCTGGTGGATCTATACACATGAGAAAAACAATTGAAGAAGCTCAAGAGCTCATAGACACAGTTGCTAGAAATCAACATCTGTACTTAAGCAGTGAGTCCTATATGAAAGAAGAAGCTAAGGCAGTATCCACTAAACTTAGTCCTCCAGAACAAGTTGCTGAATTCAATCAGCAATTATGTTATCTAACTGAACAGCTAGCAGAATTTAAGACAATGCTACAAGAAACCAAGGATGCGAACCAAAGTTTGGAGAAACAATTGAATCAAACAAAATAGCAGTTATCCAGACAAATAATAGAAGAATGCCAAGATGTTCAATTAAGGAGTGGGAAGACATTAAATGTCTCAATTCAAGGCAACAGAAAGTCAAGGAATGAACAACCAACAGAGGATGAGCAAACCACTTTCCAAAATCCCTCTGAGGATAGTAAGAGCCCCGAGAGGAATAATTCTAGCGTTCAAACGCTAGAAAAGGGTAAAAAATTGGCGTTAAACGCCCAGTGGATGCCCATTCCTCGTGTTCAAACGCCAGAAAAGGGTGAAAAACTAGCATTGAACGCCCAATTCATGACTAGTTCTGGCATTCAAACGCCAGAAAAGGGTGGAAAATTGGCATTAAACACCCATCCAACCCATAATCATGGTGTTCAAATGCCAATGAGGGATCAGACGCCTGCAAGTGCTGATAGTAATCCTCCTAAAAAGGCTTCTTCAACCACCTCTGTAGGAAATAAACCTACAGCAACTAAGGTTGAAGAATACAAAGCCAAGATGCCTTATCCTCGGAAACTCTGCCAAGCGAAACAGGATAAACAATTTGCCCGCTTTGCAGACTATCTCAGGACTCTTGAAATAAAGATTCCGTTTGTAGAGGCACTTGAGCAAATGCCCTCTTATGCTAAGTTCCTGAAAGAGATCTTAAGTCATAAGAAGGATTGGAGAGAAACTGAAAAAGTTCTCCTCACTGAAGAATGCAGTGCAGTCATTCTGAAAAGCTTACCAGAGAAGCTTAAGGACCCCGGAAGCTTTATGATACCATGCACATTAGAGGGTACTTGTACCAAGACATCTCTATGTGATCTAGGGACAAGTATCAACCTGATACCTGCATCCACTATCAAAAAGCTTGGTTTGACTGAAGAACTCAAACCAACCTGGATATGTCTCCAACTTGCTGATGGCTCTATTAAAATACCATCAGGCGTGATTGAGGACATGATTGTCAAGGTTGGGCCATTCGGCTTTCCCACTGACTTTGTAGTGCTAGAAATGGAGGAGTACAAGAGTGCAACTCTCATTCTAGGAAGACCTTTCCTAGCAACTGGACGAACTCTCATTGACGTCCAAAAAGGGAAAGTGATCCTGAGAGTCAATGAGGATGAGTTTAAGTTGAATGCTGTCAAAGCTATGCAGCATCCAGACACTACAAGAGATTGCATGAGTATTGATATTATTGACTCCCTGGTGGAGGAGATCAATATGACTGAAAGTCTCGAATCGGAGCTAGAAGATATCTTTAAAGATGTTCAGCCTGACTTGGAGGAATCAGAGAAAACAGAAGAACCTCTGATAACTCCTCATAAGGAGGAGAAGCGTCCTAAACCCGAGCTCAAACCACTACCACAATCCTTGAAATATGCATTTCTGGAAGAAGATGACACTTTTTCAGTGATCATAAGCTCTGCTTTAGATCCACAGGAAGAGGAAGCACTAATTCAGGTGCTAAGGACACACAAGACAGCTCTTGGGTGGTCCATAAGTGATCTTAAGGGTATTAGCCCAGCCAGATGCATGCACAAGATCCTATTAGAGGATGATGCCAAGCCAGTGGTTCAACCACAGCGACGGCTGAATCCAGCCATGAAGGAGGTGGTGCAGAAAGAGGTCACCAAATTACTTGAGGCTGGGATTATTTATCCTATTTCTTATAGCCCCTGGCTGAGCCCTGTCCAAGTTGACCCCAAGAAGGGAGGCATGACAGTGGTTCATAATGAAAAGAATGAACTGGTTCCTACAAGAACAGTCACAGGGTGGCGCATGTGTATTGACTACAGAAGGCTCAATACAACCGCCAGAAAGGATCATTTTCCTTTACCATTCATAGACCAGATGCTAAAAAGACTAGCAGGTCATGACTATTATTGCTTTCTAGATGGCTATTCAGGCTACAACCAAATTGCAGTTGATCCCCAAGATCAAGAGAAAACAGCATTCACATGTCCATCTGGAGTATTTGCCTACAGAAGGATGCCATTTGGTCTGTGCAATGCACCTGCAACCTTTCAGAGATGCATGCTCTCTATTTTCTCTGATATGGTGGAAAAATTTTTGGAAGTCTTCATGGATGACATCTCAGTATTCGGAGACTCATTCAGCTCCTGTCTTGATCATCTAGCACTTGTTCTAAAAAGGTGTCAAGAGACGAACTTGGTTTTAAACTGGAAAAAATGTCACTTTATGGTGACTGAAGGAATTGTCCTTGGGCATAAAATTTCGAGCAAGGAAATAGAGGTGGATCAAGCTAAGGTAGAGGTAATTGAAAAATTACCACCACCTGCTAATGTTAAGGCAATCAGAAGTTTTCTGGAGGATGGCTGGATTCTATAAGAGGTTTATAAAGGATTTTTCAAAAATTGCAAAACCTCTAAGTAATCTGCTAGCTGCTGATACACCATTTGTCTTTGACACAGAGTGTCAGCAGGCGTTTGAAACTCTGAAAGCTAAGCTGGTCACAGCACCTATCATTTCTGCAACAGACTGGACATTACCATTGGTGCACGAAATTGTGATCATCAATGGCGCCATCAACATGGTATGCTCAATTGCAATCTCAACTCTTTATCACAACTTCGCACAACTAACCAGCAAGTGCACTAGGTCGTCCAAGTAATAAACCTTACGCGAGTAAGGGTCGATCCCACGGAGATTGTTGGTATGAAGCAAGCTATGGTCATCTTGTAAATCTCAGTCAGGCGGATTCAAATGGTTATGGAGGATTAATAATTAAAAGATGAATAAAACATAAAATAAAGATAGAGATACTTATGTAATTCATTGGTGAGAATTTCAGATAAGCGTATGGAGATGCTTTGTCCCTTCCGTCTCTCTGCTTTCCTACTGTCTTCATCCAATCATTCTTACCCCTTTCCATGGCAAGCTGTATGTTGGGCATCACCGTTGTCAACGGCTACAGTCCCGTCCTCTCAGTGAAAATGTTCAACGCGCTCTGTCACAGCACGGCTATTCATCTGTCGGTTCTCGACATGTCGGAATAGAATCCAGTGATTCTTTTGCGTCTGTCACTAACGCCCCATAATCGCGAGTTTGAAGCTCGTCACAGTCATTCAATCCTTGAATCCTACTCAGAATACCACAGACAAGGTTTAGACCTTCCGGATTCTCAAGAATGCCGCCATCAATTCTAGCTTATACCACGAAGATTCTGATTAAGGAATCCAAGAGATATCCACCTGGTCTAAGGTAGAACGGAAGTGGTTGTCAG
>NC_029780.3:39879896-39881228 GCF_000817695.3 Arachis duranensis
AAGTTGAGGAACAAGTGATATCTTAGAACAAGAATAAGCTGAATTGAATAGAAGAACAATAGTAATTGCATTAATACTTGACGTACAGCAGAGCTCCATACCTTAGTCTATGGTGTGTAGAAACTCCACCGTTGAAAATACATACGAACAAGGTCTAGGCATGGCCGTGAGGCCAGCCCCATGATCTAAGATAGCATAAGACTACTCGAAGATAGCTACCAAGATGAAAATACAATAGTAAAAGGTCCTATTTATAGAGAACTAGTAGCTTAGGATTTACAAAAATGAGTAAATGATGTAAAAATCCACTTCCGGGCCTACTTGGTGTGTGCTTGGAATGAGCATTGAAGCATTTTCGTGTAGAGACTTTTCTTGGAGTTAAACGCCAGCTTTTGTGCCAGTTTGGGCATTTAACTCCCACTTCTGTGCCAGTTCCGGCGTTAAACGCCGGGCAGTCTTGAGCTGATTTGGAATGCCAGTTTGGGCCATCAAATCTCGGGCAAAGTATTGATTATTATATATTGCTGGAAATCCCAGGATGTCTACTTTGCAACGCAATTGACAGCACACCAATTGGGCTTCTGTAGCCCCAGAAAATCCACTTCGAGTGCAGAAAGGTCAGAATCCAACAGCATCTGCAGTCCTTTTTCAGTCTCTAAATAAGATTTTTGCTCAGATCCCTCAATTTCAGCCAGAAAATACCTGAAATCACAGAAAAATACACAAACTCATAGTAATGTCCAAAAAAGTGAATTTTAAATAAAAACTAATAAAAATATATTGAAAACTAACTAAAACATACTAAACACAATGCCAAAAAGCGTATAAATTATCTGCTCATCACAACACCAAACTTAAATTGTTGCTTGTCCCCAAGCAACTGAAAATCAAATAGGATAAAAAGAAGAGAATATACAATGCATTCCAGAAACATCTATGAAGATCAGTATTAATTAGATGAGCGGGACTTTTAGCTTTTTGCCTTTGAACAGTTTTGGCATCTCACTTTATCCTTTGAAGTTCAGAATGATTGGCTTCTATAGGAACTCAGAATCCGGATAGTGTGATTGATTCTCTTAGTTAAGTATGATGATTCTTGAACACAGTTACTTTATGAGTCTTAGCCGTGGCCCAAAGCACTCTGTTTTCCAGTATTACCACCGGATACATTCATGCCACAGACACATAACTGGGTGAACCTTTTCAGATTGTGACTCAGCTTTTCTAGAGTCCCCAATTAGAGGTGTCCAGGGATCTTAAGCACACTCTTTTTGCTTTGGATCATGACTTTAACCGCTCAATCTCAAGTTTTCACTTGACACCTTCACGCCA
>NC_029780.3:39881332-39881527 GCF_000817695.3 Arachis duranensis
CCACTGATGCTCAAAGCCTTGGATCCTTTTTATTACCCTTGCCTTTTGGTTTAAAGGGCTATTGGCTTTTTCTGCTTGCTTCTCTCTTTTTTTCTTTGAATTCACTGCTTTTTCTTGCTTCAAGAATCATTTTTATGATTTTTCAGATCCTCAGTAACATGTCTCCTTTTTCATCATTCTTTCAAAAGCCAACAG
>NC_029780.3:39881666-39884791 GCF_000817695.3 Arachis duranensis
AAAATTTAAAATTCATGCAATTCTTCTCTTTTTCAATTAAGAACATTTTTCATTTAAGAAAGGTGATGGATTCATAGGATATTCATAACTTTAAGGCATAGACACTAAGACACTAATGATCATGTAATAAGACATAAACATAGATAAACATAAGCATAAAAGTTTGAAAAATAGAAAAATAAAGAAGAAGGAGATTAAAGAACGGGTCCACCTTAGTGATGGCGGCTTGTTCTTCCTCTTAAAGATCTTGTGGAGTGCTTGAGCTGCTCAATGTCTCTTCCTTGCCTTTGTTGCTCCTCTCTCATGATTCTTTGATCTTCTCTAATTTCATGGAGAAGGATGGAATGTTCTTGGTGCTCCACCCTTAGTTGTCCCATGGTGGAACTCAATTCTCCTAGAGAGGTGTTGATTTGCTCCTAATATTTTTGTGGAGGAAAGTGCATCCCTTGAGGCATCTCAGGGATTTCATGATGAGGAATCTCCTCATGTCCATGAGTGGGATCTCTTGTTTGCTCCATCCTCTTCTTAGTGATGGGCTTGTCCTCATCAATGATTCTTAGTGATGGGCTTGTCTTCATCAATGAGGACGTCTCCCTCTATGTCAATTCCAACTGAATAACAGAGGTGATAAATGAGATGAGGGAAGGCTAACCTTGCCAAGGTAGAGGACTTGTCCGCCACCTTATAAAGTTCTTGGGATATAACCTCATGAACTTCTACTTCCTCTCCAATCATGATGCTTTGAATCATGATAACCCGGTCTATAGTAACTTCGGACCGGTTGCTAGTGGGAATGATTGAGCGTTGGATAAACTCCAACCATCCCCTAGCCACGGGCTTGAGGTCATGTCTTCTCAGTTGAACCGGCTTCCCTCTTGAATCTCTCTTCCATTGAGCGCCCTCTTCATAAATGTTTATGAGGACTTGGTCCAACCTTTGATCAAAGTTGACCCTTCTAGTGTAGGGGTGTTCATCTCCTTGCATCATGGGCAAGTTGAATGCCAACCTTACATTTTCCGGACTAAAATCTAAGCAATTCCCCTGAACCATTGTAAGCCAATTCTTT
Source organism: Arachis duranensis (assembly GCF_000817695.3). Lineage (NCBI taxonomy): Eukaryota > Viridiplantae > Streptophyta > Magnoliopsida > Fabales > Fabaceae > Arachis > Arachis duranensis. The sequence goes on from NC_029780.3 coordinate 39,882,733, forward strand.
GGGTCCGGGTTCATACTTTGATCATAGTTCTTGGTGATCCATGCATTGACATAGAACTCTTGAACCATTAAGATTTCGATTTGTTGAATGGGGTTGGTAAGAACTTCCCAACCTCTTCTTCGGATCTCTTGTTGGATCTCCGGATATTTACTCTTTTTGAGTTTGAAAGGGACCTCGGGGATCACCTTCTTCATGGCCACAACTTCATAGAAGTGGTCTTGATGCACCCTTGAGATGAATCTCTCCATCTCTCATGACTCGGTGGTAGAAGCTTTTGCCTTCCCTTTCCTCTTTCTAGAGGTTTCTCCGGCCTTAGGTGCCACAAATAGTTATGGAAAAACAAAAAGCAACGCTTTTACCACACCAAACATAGAAGGTTTGCTCGTCCTCGAGCAAAAGAGGAAAGAAAATAGTAGAAGAAGAAGAAAATGGAGGAGATGGAAAAGAAGAGAGTAGAAGAAGAAGAAATAGAGGAGATGGGGGTGGCTTTGTGGTTCGGCTAAAGGGGAGAAGTAGTGTTTAGGTTGTGTGAAAATGAGGGGGTGAAGATGGGTTTATATAGGGGTGGAGAGGGGGGTATGGTTCGGCCATTATGGGTGGGTTTGGGAGGAAAAGTGGTTTGAATTTGGATGGTGGGGTTTTATGAAGGATGGATGTGAGTGGTGAAGAGAATGGTGGGATTTGATAGGTGAGGGGTTTTTGGAGAAGAGATATTGAGGTGATTGGTGAGTGGGTGAAGAAGAGAGAAAGTGGTAGGTCAGCCTCAACAAGAATGCTTTTGTCTTTGCTCCTGCTCATTTTAAAGAGAAGAGAACAAGAAGATATGGAATCCTCTATGTCACAGTATAGAGATTCCTTGAGATGTCAGAGGAAAAGAAGAATAGAAGGAGGAGGTAGAAGAAGAAGAATTCAAACTTATCAAGAGAGATAGAGTTCGAATTGTTGATAGTGGAGGAGTGTTAGTCCTTAAATAGAAGGATGTGAGAAGAGGGGGAGAACTTTCGAAAATAAAATAAAAGATTTTAAAATGATTAAAAGAAATTTTGAAAATTTGATGAATGATTTTCGAAAATTAAAGTTGGGAAAGAAATAAAGTTATTTTGAAAAAGATTTTGAAATTAGAAATCAAAAAGATATGATTGAAAACTATTTTGAAAAAGATGTGATTAAAAAGATATGATTGAAAAACAATTTAAAAAGATTTGATTTTTAAAATTAATGACTTGGCTAACAAGAAATTTGAAAGATATGATTTAGACATTAAACCTTTCTCAACAGAAAAGGCAACACACTTGAAATGTTGAATCAAATCATTAATTGTTAGCAAGTATTTTTGAAAAGTGGAAAGAAGTTGATTTTGAAAATATATGATTGAAAAGATATGATTTGAAAAAGATTTGATTTTGCAAAATTATGAAAACTTGAAAAAAAATTTGAATTAAAAACAAAATCTTCCCTCTTGTGCCATCCTGGCGTTAAACGCCCAGAATGGTATCCATTCTAGTGTTTAACGCCCAAAATGCTACATCCTGGCTTTTAAACGCCAGTTTTCCTTCCTCACTGGGCATTTTGAACGCCCAGCTTTTTCTGTGTAATTCCTCTGCTGTATGTTCTGAATCTTCAATTCTCTGTATTATTGACTTAAAAAGACACAAATTAAAAAAAATTTTGAATTTTTAATGATGAGGAATAATCAAAATGCAACTAAAATCAAATAAACAATGTATGCAAGGCACCAAACTTAGAAGTTTGTATACCACTGACACTAACAAGTTGAGAATGAAGTTTGTATACTATTGACACTAACAAATTGAGAATGCATATGAGAAACAACAAAACACTCAAGACAAGAGAATTTAAAGATCAGAGCAAGGAAATCATCAAGAACTACTTGAAGATCAATGAAGAACATAATGCATGTAATTTTCGAAAATTAGAAGAATAAAGACATGCAATTGACACCAAACTTAAGATTAGACACTAGACTCGAACAAGAAACATAAAAATATTTTTGATTTTAAGATTTTATAATTTTTTTTTGGATTTTTCAAAAATTGAG
>NC_029780.3:39885137-39900402 GCF_000817695.3 Arachis duranensis
GTCTCTCTGCTTTCCTACTGTCTTCATCCAATCCTTCTTACTCCTTTCCATGGCAAGCTGTATGTTGGGCATCACCATTGTCAATGGCTACAGTCCCGTCCTCTCAATGAAAATGTTCAACGCGCTCTGTCACAGCACGGCTATTCATCTGTCGGTTCTCGATCATGTCAGAATAGAATCGAGTGATTCTTTTGCGTTTGTCACTAACGCCCCACAATCGCGAGTTTGAAGCTCGTCACAGTCATTCAATCCTTGAATCCTACTCAGAATACCACAGACAAGGTTTAGACCTTCCGGATTCTCAAGAATGCCGCCATCAATTCTATCTTATACCACGAAGATTCTGATTAAGGAATCCAAGAGATATCCACTCAATCTAAGGTAGAACGGAGGTGGTTGTTAGGCACACGTTCATAGGTGAGAATGATGATGAGTGTCACGGATCATCACATTCGTCAAGTTGAGTAACAAGTGATATCTTAGAACAAGAATAAGCTGAATTGAATAGAAGAACAATAGTAATTGCATTAATACTCGAGGTACAGCAGAGCTCCACACCTTAATCTATGGTGTGTAGAAACTCCACCGTTGAAAATATATAAGAACAAGGTCTAGGCATGGCCGTGAGGCCAGCCCCATGATCTAAGATAGCATAAGACTACTCGAAGATAGCTACCAAGATGAAAATACAATAGTAAAAGTTCCTATTTATAGAGAACTAGTAGCTTAGAATTTACAAAAATGAGTAAATGACGTAAAAATCCACTTCCGGGCCCACTTGGTGTGTGCTTTGACTGAGCATTGAAGCATTTTCGTGTAGAGACTTTTCTTGGAGTTAAACGCCAGCTTTTGTGCCAGTTTGGGCGTTTAACTCCCACTTCTGTGCCAGTTCCGGCGTTAAACGCCGGGCAGTCTTGAGGTGATTTGGAACGCCGGTTTGGGCAATCAAATCTCAGGCAAAGTATGGACTATTATATATTGCTGGAAAGCCCAGGATGTCTACTTTACAACGTAATTGAGAGCGCGCCAATTTCGAGTGCAGGGAGGTTAGAATCCAACAGCATCTGCAGTCCTTTTTCAGCCTCTGAATCAGATTTTTGCTCAGGTCCCTCAATTTCTGCCAGAAAATACTTGAAATCACAGAAAAACACACAAACTCATAGTAAAGTCCAGAAAAGTGAATTTTAAATAAAAAATAATAAAAATATATTAAAGACTAACTAAAACATACTAAAAACATACTAAAAACAATGCCAAAAAGCGTATAAATTATCCGCTCATCAACCATTTGAACTAATATGTGATGCCAGTGACCATGCTATTGGTGCAGTATTAGGACAACAACATAACAAGCTTTTGCACGTTATTTACTATGGCAATCGTTTTCTGAATGACGCACAGAAGAATTATACAACCACAGAAAAAGAGTTGCTTGCAGTGGTTTATGCCATTAACAAGTTTAGATCCTATTTAGTAGGATCAAAAGTGATTGTGTATACTGACCATGCTGCTCTTAAATATCTACTCACAAAGCAGGATTCAAAACCCAGGCTCATAAGATGGGTATTGCTTCTGCAAGAGTTTGATATAGAAATAAGAGACAGAAAAGGGACAGAAAACCAAGTAGCAGATCACCTGTCCCGAATAGAACTAGTAGAAGGGGTGTCCCACCCCTCTACTGAGATCTCTGAAACCTTTCCGGATGAGCAACTCTTTTCCATTCAGGAAGTACCATGGTTTGCAGACATTGCAAACTATAAAGCGGTAAGATTCATAACCCAAAGAGTACAGCAGACAGCAAACAAAAAAATTAGTTACTGATGTAAAGTACTACTTGTGGAATAAATAATACCTCCTTAAGAGATGTGGAGACGGAATGATCCGTAGGTGTGTGCCCAGAGAAGAGGCACAGAAGATCCTATGGCATTGCCATGGATCACAATATGGAGGACATTTTGGAAGTGAGCGGACAGCCACAAGAGTCCTCCAATGTGGTTACTACTGGCCTACTCTCTATAGAGACTCCCGAGAGTTTGTACGCAGCTGTGATAGTTGCCAAAGAGCTGGTAATCTGCCTCACGGTTATGCCATGCCTCAGCAAGGGATCTTAGAGATTGAGTTGTTTGATGTATGGGGTATCGACTTCATGGGGCCCTTCCCACTATCATACTCAAACACTTACATTCTGGTGGTAGTAGATTATGTATCTAAATGGGTAGAGGCAATTGCCACACCCAATAATGATACTAAGACAGTGCTGAAGTTCCTCTAGAAGCACATCTTTAGCAGATTTGGTGTCCCCAGAATACTAATCAGTGATGAAGGAACTCATTTCTGCAATAAACAGCTTGACTCTACTCTGATCCAATATGGAATTAACCACAAAGTGGCAACTCCATATCATCCACAGACAAATAGGCAGGCTGAAGTCTCAATTAGAGAACTAAAACAAATCTTGGAACGGACGGTAAGTACCCGTAGAAAGAATTGGGCAAGGAGTCTGGATGATGCTCTATGGGCATACAGAGCTGCATTCAAAACTCCTATAGGGACCTCTCCATACTAGCTTGTGTATGAAAAAGCCTGTCACCTGCTAGTAGAACTGGAACACAAGGCCTACTGGGCAACCAGATTCCTAAACCTTAATGCCAAGTTAGCTGGAGAGAAAAGATTGCTCCAGTTGAATGAGCTAGAGGAATTCAGACTCAATGCTTTCGAAAATGAAAAAATTTACAAAGAGAAAGCAAAAAGGTGGCATGACAAGAAACTGACATCTAGAGTCTTTAAGCCAGGACAGAAGGTTCTGCTATTTAACTTTAGGCTCAGATTGTTCCCTGGGAATTTAAAATCCCGGTGGAGGGGACTATATGTGATCACAAGTGTGTCACCATATGGATATGTAGAGCTTCAGGATGTTGACTCTAACAAAAAGTTCATTGTTAATGGACAGAGAGTCAAACATTATCTTGAAAGCAATGTTGAGCAAGAATGCTCAAAACTGATAGTAGACTAAAGCTCAGTAAAAGTCCAGCTAAAGACAATAAAGAAGCGCTTGCTGGGAGGCAACACAGTCATTAGCAAAGGTTTTTGCTATTTAAATAATAATTATAGGAGTTTGATATAAATTATCTTTAAGGTTGATTGTCCAAATGCAGAAGTTCACAGAGTTACAGAAGGATTCAGAGCACAAAGCAGAGAAAAAGAGCTCACTGGCTCGAAAATGCCAGTAGGAGGTATTTTGGGCGTTAAACACCAGAATGGGTATCATTCTGGGCGTTTAACGCCAGTTAAGATACCTTTTTGGACGTTAAACGCCAGAATGGGCACCATTTTGGGCGTTTAACGCCAGAATTACAGCATCTTGGGCATTTAGAAAAATGCCCAGTGATAAAAGATTTCTGGCGTTTAACGCCAGCTAGGGTACCTGGTTGTGTGTTAAACGCCCAAAATGGGCAACAAATGGGCGTTAAACGCCAGAATGGATACCATTATGGGCATTTAACGCCAGAATGGATACCATTCTGGGCGTTTAACGCCAGAAAGGATAGGGGGAGGAGATTTTGTTTTCACTTCAATTTTTTTCAAATTTTCATGTTTTAATTCATAATTTTCTGCATAAACATGTTACAATTTTTCATCTCTCAAATTTAATTTTCAAAAATTTAATAAGCTTCTAGATTCTTTTTAATTTTCTTTCAAAATTTCTTTCAAATCTTTTTCAAAAACTCAATTATCTTTTCAATTTCTTTCAAATCTTTTCCAACTCATCATATCATCTTTTAATTCTTAGATGCATCAACAAAAATTCAGATTTAACTTCTTTATATCTTTTCCATATCTTTTGAATTTTAAAATCTCATCTTTTTCATATCATGATTCATCTTTTCCAAATCATATCTTTCTATCATATATTTTTCAAAATTTTTGAAACCCACCCCCTCCCTTTTAAATACACGTTCGGCCATCCCCATCAATCCAGCATTCGAATCTGTCTCCCCCTCTATTCCTCTCCTTTCCTTTCTTTTTCTTGAGGACAAGCAAACCTCTAAGTTTGGTGTGTTTTTCCATGATCACTGAGCAAAAACTCACCAAGATCATGGCTACTAAAGGAAAACAAACCACTCTAAAAGGTAAGAAAGAGAATAATCCAAAACCACTTTGGAATCAAGGGAGGTTCTTAACCAAAGAACATGCAGACCATTACCACAAAATAATGGGTTTGAGGTCAGTGATCCCGGAAGTTATGTTCAATCTAAAAGAAGACAAATATCCGGAGATCCAAGAACAGATTCGAAACAGAAGATGGGAAATCCTAACTAATCCTTAGACAAAGGTGGGAAGAAATATGGTCCAGGATTTCTAGTCAAATATGTGGTTAATAGATAAGCAGAGAATGACGGGAACTGCCTTCCATACCTTTCGAACTATGGTCAGAGGGAAGACTATTTACTTCCACCTTGACAAAATAAGAGAGGTCTTCAAGATGCCTCAACTACAAGATGATCCTGAATCCTTTAATAGGAGAATGGTGAGAGTAGATAAGCGTTTGGACCAAGTTCTAGAGGACATATGCCTCCCTCGAACTAAGTGGATAACCAACTCAAAAGGTGTCCCAAACCAACTCAAGAGAGGAGATCTCAAACAAGTCACTAGGGGCTGGTTGGACTTCATTGGGTATTCTATACTGTCCACTAGCAACCGCTCTGAAGTCACTGTCAAAAGAGCAATGATAATTCATTGCATTATGCTGGGAAACGAAGTGGAGATTCATCATCTGATTGCTTGTGAGATTTACACAATTGCAAATAAGAACTCCACTGAAGCCAAATTGGCTTACCTAAGCTTAATCTCAAAGCTTAATCTCTCTGCTATGTAAAGATGTTGGGGTAAAGATGGGAGTGGATGAGTGATGAGCAGATATTTTATACGCTTTTTGGGGGTGTTTTAATATAGTTTTTAGTAGGATCTAGCTACTTTTTAGTATATTTTTATTAGTTTTTTTTTTTGCAAAAATCACATTTTTGGAATTTACTATGAGTTTGTGTATTTTTCTGTGATTTCAGGTATTTTCTGGCTGAAATTGAGAGACCTGAGCAAAAATCTGATTCAGAGGCTGATAGAGGACTGCTGATGTTGTTGGATTCTGACCTCCCTGCACTCGAAGTGGAATTTTTGGAGCTACAGAAATACAAATGGTGCACTCTCAATTGCGTTGGAAAGTAGACATCTAGGGCTTTCCAGAAATATATAATAGTCCATACTTTGCCCACGTTTAGATGATGCAAACTGGCATTTAACGCCAGCTTTCTGCCCTATTCTGGCGTCAAATGCCATAAACAAGTTGCAAAGCAGAGTTAAACGCCAGAAACATGTTACAAACTGACGTTTAACTCCAAGAATGGCCTACGCATGTGAAAGCTTCAATGCTCAGCCCCAGCACATACCAAGTGGGCCCCATAAGTGGATTTCTGCACTATCTATCTTAGTTTACTCATTTTCTGTAAACCTAGGTTACTAGTTGAGTATATAAACTACTTTTAGAGATTTATTTTGTATGTCACAACATTTTACATCTAAAATTGTACCTTTGACGGCATGAGTCTCTAAACCCCATGGTTGGGGGTAAGATGCTCTGTAGCGTCTCAATGAATTAATGCAAGTATTTCTGTTTTCTATTCAATCTCACCTGTCTCTATTCTAAGATATTCGTTCGCACTTCAACATGATGAATGTGATGATCCATGACAATTATCACCATTCTCAACCTATGAATGCGTGCCTGACAACCACTTCCATTCTACCTTAGATTGAGTGTATATCTCTTGCGTTTCTGGTTCATGAGTTTGACTGCCTCTCCTCACAACAAAGCATTCAATCCATGAGTCCAGAGTCTTCGTGGTATAAGCTAGAACCAATTGGCAGCATTCTTGAGATCCGGAAAGTCTAAACCTTGTCTGTGGTATTTCGAGTAGGATCTGGGAGGGGATGTCTGTGACGAGCTTCAAACTCACGAACGTTGGGCGTAGTGACAGACACAAAAGGATCAATGGATCCTATTCCAACACAAGTGAGAACCAACAGATGAATAGCCATGTACATGGACCCTTTTCACTGAGAGGACGGCTGGCAGCCATTGACAACGGTGATCCACCAACATACAGCTTGCCATGGAAGGAGACCTGCGTGAGTGAAGAAGAAGACAGTAGGAAAGCAGAAATTCAAAGGACAAAGCATCTCCAAAACTCCAACCCATTCTCTATTACTGCGTAACAAACATTCATTTTATGCTCTTTCACTTTTCACAATTAAAATTAAGAACCCTATTGATATCATGATTAAGAATAATAAGATAACTATAGCTTGCTTCAAGCCAGCAATCTCCGTGGGATCGACCCTTACTCACGTAAGGTATTACTTGGACGACCCATCGATTAAGAGGAGGGCGCAGGAGTTCCTCCCAGAAATCCCTCAAATTGACTACTGGGCCCACCTAGAAGCATCTGTCACCAAGCTGTAAGAAGCTATAGATCAAGTTAAGGAAGAACAACAAAATCAAAATAGCATGCTCTGCAAGCTGCTTAAGGAACAAGAAAAGCAAGGGCGTGAGCTACAGGAGCTGAAGCGCCAGAAGCTCTCCCTTGAGGGACTAGACACCCCACAGATTGAAGGAGCATCCATCTCCCAAAATAAACGTTGTTGAGTCCTAATCTTAAATCTGTGATAACTTTTATTATTAGAAACATATCTTAAGAATTACATAAGTATTAGTAATTAGGGTCTTTATTTTTATTTTTATTTTTATTATCTCCAAGTAAGATATAATTTGTTCTTCTCATCATCACTAAACATGAATAAAATAGTAGATTCTCTTTAGAGTAAGGAGGCAAATATTTCAAGTTTTCAATAAGAAAAATTTTGATTATTTTTTTGTGGTGGCAACACTTTTTGTCTTCTGAATGAATGCTTGAACAGTGCATGTTTTTTATAGTGAAGTTTATGAATGTTAAATTTTTTGGCTCTTGAAAGAATGATGAAAAGAAAGAGAAATGTTATTGATAATCTGAAAAATTACGAAATTGATTCTTGAAGCAAGCAGGAAAAGCCAATAGCCCTTAAAATCAAAAGGCAAGGGTAAAAAGGATCCAAGGCTTTGAGCATTAATGGATAGGAGGGCCCAAAGGAATAAAATCCTAGCCTAAGCGGCTAAACCAAGCTGTCCGTAACTATGTGCTTGTGGCATGAAGGTCCAAGTGAAAAGCTTGAGACTGAGTGCTTAAAGTCGCGATCCAAAGCAAAAGAGTGTGCTAAAGAATTCTAGACACCTCTAACTAGGGACTTTAGCAAAGCTGAGTCACAATCTGAAAAGGTTCACCCAGTTATGTGTCTGTGGCATTTATGTATCCTGTAGTACTACTGGAAAACAAGATGCTTAGGGTCACAGCCAAGACTCATAAAGTAGCTGTGTTCAAGAATCAACACATTAAACTAGGAGAATCAATAACACTATCCGAATTCTGAGTTCCTATGGATGCCAATCATTATGAGCTTCAAAGGATAAATTGAGATGCCAAAACTGTTCAAGAGCAAAAAGCTACTAGTCCCGGTCATCTAATTAGAATCTGAGTTTCACTTAAAACTTTGAGATGTATTGCCTCTTGATCTTCTTTTTATCCTATTTTATTTATCAAGTTTCTTGAGGACAAGCAACAGTTTAAGTTTGGTGTTGTGATGAGCGGATATTTTATACGCTTTTTGGTAGTATTTTCATGTAGTTTTTAGTATGCTTTTGTTAATTTTAGTATATTTTTATTAGTTTTTATACAAAAATCACACTTCTGGACTTTACTATGAGTTTGTGTATTTTTTTGTGATTTCAGTTATTTTCTGGCTAAAATTGAGGGACCTGAGAAAAAATCTGATTTAGTTGATGAAAAAGGACTACAGATGCTGTTGAATTCTGACCCTCCTGCATGCGAAATTGATTTTCTGGAGCTACAGAAGCCAAATTGGCACGCTCTCAATTGCGTTGGAAAGTAGACATCTTGGCTTTCTAGCAATGTATAATAGTCCGTATTTTGCCCGAGATTTGATAGCGAAAACTGGCGTTTTAACGCTAACTTTTTACCCTTTTCTGGCGTTAAACGCCAGAACTGGCATAAAAGTTGGAGTTAAACGCCCAAACTAGCACCAAAGCTGGCGTTTAACGCCAGAACTAATCTCTACACATGAAAGCTTCAATGCTCAGCCCACACACGCACCAAGTGGGCCCTGGAAGTGGATTTCTGCACTATCTATCTTAGTTTACCCATTTTCTGTAAGCCTAGGTTACTAGTTTAGTATAAAAACTACTTTTAGAGATTCATTTTGTACATCATGACATTTTACATCTGAATTTGTATCTACTACGGCATGAGTCTCTAAACCCCATGGTTGGGGGTGAGGAGCTCTGTTGTGTCTCGATGGATTAATGCAATTACTTCTGTTTTCTATTGAATCACGCTTGTTTCTATTCTAAGATATTCATTCGCACTTCAACATGATGAATGTGATGATCCGTGACACTCATCACCATTCTCAACTTATGAATCTGTGCCTGACAACCACTTCTGTTCTATCTTAGATTGAGTGTGTATCTCTTGGGTTCATGGTTCACAAGTTTGATTGCTTCTGCTGACAACAGAGCGTTCAGATTCGTGGAACCAAAGTCTTTGTGGTATAAGCTAGAGTCAATTGGCAGCACTCTTGAGATCTGGAAAGTCTAAACCTTGTCTGTGGTATTTCGAGTAGGATCTGGGAGGGGATGTCTGTGACGAGCTTCAAACTCACGAACGTTGTGCGTAGTGACAGACACAAAAGGATCAATGGATCCTATTCCAACACAAGTGAGAACCAACAGATGAATAGCCATGTACATGGACCCTTTTCACTGAGAGGACGGATGGTAGCCATTGACAACGGTGATCCACCAACATACAGCTTGCCATGGAAGGAGACCTGCGTGCGTGAAGAAGAAGACAGTAGGAAAGCAGAAATTCAAAGGACAAAGCATGTCCAAAACTCCAACCCATTCTCCATTACTGCGTAACAAACATTCATTTCATGCTCTTTCACTTTTCACAATTAAAATTAAGAACCCTATTGATATCATGATTAAGAATAATAAGATAACTATAGTTTGCTTCAAGCCAGCAATCTCCGTGGGATCGACCCTTACTCACGTAAGGTATTACTTGGACGACCCTAGTTTATCTCAGTCGAGCATCCAATCACCAAAAAGTCAATGGAGGGACAACAAGTACACGACAACTCGATTAAGAGGAGGGCGCAGGAGTTCCTCCCAGAAATCCCTCAAATTGACTACTGGGCCCACCTAGAAGCATCTGTCACCAAGCTGTAAGAAGCTATAGATCAAGTTAAGGAAGAACAACAAAATCAAAATAGCATGCTCTACAAGCTGCTTAAGGAACAAGAAAAGCAAGGGCGTGAGCTACAGGAGCTGAAGCGCCAGAAGCTCTCCCTTGAGGGACTAGACACCCCACAGATTGAAGGAGCATCCATCTCCCAAAATAAACGTTGTTGAGTCCTAATCTTAAATCTGTGATAACTTTTATTATTAGAAACCTATCTTAAGAATTACATAAGTATTAGTAATCAGGGTCTTTATTTTTATTTTTTTTATTATCTCCAAGTAAGATATAATTTGTTCTTCTCATCATCACTAAACATGAATAAAATAGTAGATTCTCTTTAGAGTAAGGAGGCAAATATTTCAAGTTTTCAATAAGAAAAATTTTGATTATTTTTATGTGGTGGCAACACTTTTTGTCTTCTGAATGAATGCTTGAACAGTGCATGTTTTTTATAGTGAAGTTTATGAATGTTAAATTTTTTGGCTCTTGAAAGAATGATGAAAAGAAAGAGAAATGTTATTGATAATCTGAAAAATTAAGAAATTGATTCTTGAAGCAAGCAGGAAAAGCCAATAGCCCTTAAAATCAAAAGGCAAGGGTAAAAAGGATCCAAGGCTTTGAGCATTAATGGATAGGAGGGCCCAAAGGAATAAAATCCTAGCCTAAGTGGCTAAACCAAGCTGTCCGTAACTATGTGCTTATGGCATGAAGGTCCAAGTGAAAAGCTTGAGACTGAGTGCTTAAAGTCGCAATCCAAAGCAAAAGAGTGTGCTAAAGAATTCTAGACACCTCTAACTAGGGACTTTAGCAAACCTGAGTCACAATCTGGAAAGGTTCACCCAGTTATGTGTCTGTGGCATTTATGTATCCTATAGTACTACTGGAAAACAAGATGCTTAGGGTCACAGCCAAGACTCATAAAGTAGCTGTGTTCAAGAATCAACACATTAAACTAGGAGAATCAATAACACTATCCAAATTCTGAGTTCCTATGGATGCCAATCATTATGAGCTTCAAAGGATAAATTGAGATGCCAAAACTGTTCAGGAGCAAAAAGCTACTAGTCCCGCTCATCTAATTAGAATCTGAGTTTCACTTAAAACTTTGAGATGTATTGCCTCTTGATCTTCTTTTTATCCTATTTTATTTATCTAGTTTCTTGAGGACAAGCAACAGTTTAAGTTTGGTGTTGTGATGAGCGGATATTTTATACGCTTTTTGGTAGTATTTTCATGTAGTTTTTAGTATGCTTTTGTTAATTTTAGTATATTTTTATTAGTTTTTATGCAAAAATCACACTTCTGGACTTTACTATGAGTTTGTGTATTTTTTTGTGATTTCAGGTATTTTCTGGCTAAAATTGAGGGACCTGAGCAAAAATCTGATTTAGATGATGAAAAAGGACTACAGATGCTGTTGAATTCTGACCCTCCTGCATGCGAAATTGATTTTCTGGAGCTACAGAAGCCAAATTGGCACGCTCTCAATTGCGTTGGAAAGTAGACATCTTGGCTTTCTAGCAATGTATAATAGTCCGTATTTTGCCCGAGATTTGATAGCAAAAACTGGCGTTTTAACGCTAACTTTTTACCCTTTTCTGGTGTTAAACGCCAGAACTGGCATAAAAGTTGGAGTTAAACGCCCAAACTAGCACCAAAGCTGGCGTTTAACGCCAGAACTAATCTCTACACATGAAAGCTTCAATGCTCAACCCACACACGCACCAAGTGGGCCCTGGAAGTGGATTTCTGCACTATCTATCTTAGTTTACCCATTTTCTGTAAGCCTAAGTTACTAGTTTAGTATAAAAACTACTTTTAGAGATTCATTTTGTACATCATGACATTTTACATCTGAATTTGTATCTTCTACGGCATGAGTCTCTAAACCCCATGGTTGGGGGTGAGGATCTCTGTTGTGTCTCGATGGATTAATGCAATTACTTCTGTTTTCTATTCAATCACGCTTGTTTCTATTCTAAGATATTCATTCGCACTTCAACATGATGAATGTGATGATCCGTGACACTCATCACCATTCTCAACTTATGAATCTATGCCTGACAACCACTTCTGTTCTATCTTAGATTGAGTGTGTATCTCTTGGGTTCCTGGTTCACAAGTTTGATTGCTTCTGCTGACAACAGAGCGTTCAGATCCGTGGAACCAAAGTCTTCGTGGTATAAGCTAGAGTCAATTGGCAGCACTCTTGAGATCCAGAAAGTCTAAACCTTGTCTGTGGTATTTCAAGTAGGATCTGGGAAAGGGTGACTGTGACGAGCTTCAAACTCACAAATGCCAGGCGCAGTGACAGTGTGCAAAAGGATCAATGGATCTTATTCCAGCACGAGTGAGAACCAGAAATAGTATTGAGAAGTAATCTGTATGGGACTCGAGACGCATCTATTTGTATCAACGGTCCCGGATATGTAACCGCTCAAGACATCATTTTACCACCTTCTGTGGAAATTGTTGATAATACGCAACATATAGCTAACCTAATAGAACCCATTAATTTGTGTATTAGATTACAAATCGAGAGGAATCGCGGATATTGTATAAAAAGACTAAAAAACTTTCAAGACGGAAGTTATCCTATAGATGCAGTATTCATGCCTGTTCGAAACGCAAATCATAGTATTCATTCTTATGTGAATGGGAATGAAAAACAAGAAATACTCTTTCTCGAAATATGGACAAATGGGAGTTTAACTCCTAAAGAAGCGCTTTATGAAGCCTCCCGTAATTTGATTGACCTATTTATTCCTTTTTTACATGCGGGAGCAGAAAACTTGAGAACTTCATAGATTTATAGAATCGGTTACTATAACTAATTTACTAAATCGCGCAAAAAACAAAAAACCCAGAAATATTAAGTGATTAGTCGATATTCAAAATAAAAGATTTAACAGACAATTGAAAAAATAGATGATTGAATCAAAATAATTCCTTTCAAGTTCTATTTATTTTGAGGGCAATATGAATATTCTATTATGTTCCATCAACACATTAAAAAGATTATATGAGATATCTTCCGTGGAAGTAGGTCAACATCTCTATTGGCAATTAGGGGGGTTCCAAGTGCATGCCCAAGTACTTATAACTTCTTGGGTCGTAATTGCTATCTTATTGGTTTCAGCCATTTTAGTTGTTAGAAATCCGCAAACCATTCCCACTTTTGGTCAGAATTTCTTTGAATATGTCCTCGAATTCATTCGAGATGTAAGTAAAACTCAGATTGGGGAAGAATATGGTCCGTGGGTTCCCTTTGTTGGAACTATGTTCTTATTTATTTTTGTTTCAAATTGGTCGGGGGCTCTTTTGCCTTGGAAAATAATACAGTTACCTCATGGGGAGTTAGCTGCACCCACAAATGATATAAATACTACTGTTGCATTAGCTTTACTTACATCAGTAGCATATTTCTATGCGGGTCTTTCGAAAAAGGGATTAGCTTATTTTGGTAAATACATCCAACCAACTCCAATCCTTCTACCAATTAACATCTTAGAAGATTTCACAAAACCCCTGTCGCTTAGCTTTCGACTTTTCGGAAATATATTAGCTGATGAATTAGTAGTTGTTGTTCTTGTTTCTTTAGTACCCTTAGTAGTTCCTATACCTGTCATGTTCCTTGGATTATTTACAAGCGGTATTCAAGCCCTTATTTTTGCTACTTTAGCTGCGGCTTATATAGGTGAATCCATGGAAGGCCATCATTAACTTAACAAATTTAGGAAATAGTCTTTTTTTTTAGTTTCTAGTTTAGTTTGACTCGCCACAATATATGTGCGGCTAAAGATAATATACTTAGGTAACAAAAATACATAAAAGATAAACAAATAAGTTTTGAATTCTGATTCTATTAATTGAATATTCATAAATACGGGGTTAAATTAAATGCAATCAAAGTATAAATAAATATATGATTTGGTAAAAAAATAGAAAAGATTACTTGAGAGCTGTAAAAAAAAATAGGAAAAACATTAAAAGATGTTTTTCCTATTTTTTTTTTACTAAACTAAAAAGAATCTTTTCATTCAATTTTTTTCAATAACTTTTTCTTGGGTTGAAAGAGATGATTCCAAATCCACCCCACTCGTGTCTTCCGCTTTTGCTTGATTTCGAGTCTCTAACTCGAATTCCAATTTTTTTTTTTTTATGATCGAAAAACTATTTTTTTTTCTTCCAGTAAATTTTTTATTTTCACTAACATCTTTTTTTATATCTAAATTGAAAAAAAGGAATTCGATTGGTATGATCCACGGGTTATTCGTATATGCCTTAATAAAATCTTCATTCGGTATGGAATGATTTAATATTTCTTTATTTATTAGCATCCAATCTAAATGTTTTCTATGCAGATTTTCTTCCATATCTATAATGTAATCTTTTGCTATATATCTCTTTATAGAGATATCGCTCGTTGGATCAAATCCTTTTTGTTTACATGTTTTGTAATTATAAGAAAGAAATTCTTTTTTATTTGCTTGGAATGATGATTCATATCTAGAAATATATGAGTCTTTCTTATCTTTAATGGATTGATATGAAAAAAGATCATATTCATATTGTGTGTTTTTTTTTAATGAGCCTAATTGTTGGTTTTTGTAAGGAATTGATCTGGTTTTTTCATATGAATCACATTTTTTTAAATCTTTATTTTGAATGACATGACGTTTATGGATTCTATTTCTCCATTTTTGTGGCACTAATCTAGACCATCTTCTCTGAGATAAATCATATTGATAATGACTCTTTAACAACCAATTTGTCCATTGATTCATTAGAGAATTGGGGGGGTTCTTGGATATAAATTGAAAATCAAATATTCTTTGTATTCCAAAAAAATAATCTTTTATTTCATTCTTAAGAAAAGGGGATTTTCGATGATATGCAAAAACATATTTTAACTTATATATGTTAATAACTTGGGTTTCGGATAATTTAAAAAAAAACATATGCTTGTGACAATGACGATACGTCACAAAATTTATGGGAATTCATATTCCTAAGATCATAAGATCTTTTGAGAAGCGAAATAAAGTAAATTAGACTTTTATTTGTTTGATCAGTTCTTTCCACATTTTCTTCATTATTGTAAATGGACTTTTTTTTGTTTTTGATTCAAGAAAAAGTTGTACATCAATGCTACAAATCAAAATGATACACAGAAAGATATTTAGGTATACCCTCTCCATGAGAGTATTTAAAAAAGAATGCTTCGAATTGTCATCTAATAGAGGATTTTGTGACTTATAAGCTAATAGAGGATTTATTTTTTGTAATATCTGCCAAATATTTTTTTTAATGCTAATTCTTTAGCATAAAAACTTGCTTTCTTCGAAATAATATTTCTCTCTGCTGTTAAACTCCCCCTTTTCTTTTCTTTGGCCATTTTTTTCATTTTTTTAATGATTGTCTTTCGTTTAGCATTTATATCTTTTTTTTTTCAATGAAGAATTTGTCCAATTAATAGAGTTTATTCTAGTATTTGATTTGTAAATCGTTGGATTTTTCTTACAATCATAAAATTGAAGGTACCAGAAATTCCTAGAGGCATACCATCCGAAAAGCTTCCTTGACCAATTGGATAGATCAAGAAAACAGCAGTAGCCGCTGCAACAGGAGCTGAATATGCAACAGCAATCCAAGGGCACATACCCAGACGAAAACTAAGTTCCCACTCACGACCCATGTAACAAGCTACACCAAGTAAGAAGTGTAGAACAATTAGTTCATAAGGACCACCATTGTATAACCATTCATCAACAGATGCCGCTTCCCATATCGGGTAAAAGTGCAAACATATAGCCGCCGAAGTAGGAATAATGGCACCCGAAATAATATTGTTT
>NC_029780.3:39901027-39905979 GCF_000817695.3 Arachis duranensis
TTCCAAGTTCGAAGTACCATTTGTACAAATAAGAATCCCCCTCGTTACAATATTTCTTCTTCATATAGATAGATATAGGATCTATGGAGCAATTACTTAGAAGTACATTTTTTGAAATAGCCCTTCCTATCTGATAGAAAAGGATCGCATGATCCTGAACCGATCTTACCTGGGATCGCAAATCCCACGTTTGTCTATGAAGAGCAGATCTAATTATATTAGTGTCTATAATGGATTTCTTTTGTATAATACTAATCGATAGGGCCTCATTGGTAAGTGCTACAAGATCTCGTACATTGGAACCCATAGTTATGGTTATGCACCCGAGTCCATTAGTATGGAACATTCTCTTTTCCAAGTGAAATCCCCTGGTATATGAAAGAGTGAAAAAGTGCTTTCGTTGTTGTGGAATAAGAAGCCTTCGTATCTTAATGCATGTATTTAATTTATTCGGAGCTATTAGAGCGGGATCCACTTTTTGGGGAATATGAGTCGAAGCAATAACAAGAATATTTCTAGTGGAACATCTTTCACAATCCCTGGAGAGATAGTTCACTAATAGACCGAGGGATAAGTAATTCGACTCATTCACATCCAGATCATGAATGTTTGGAATCCATATTATGCAAGGAGACATTGCTTTTGCTAATTCGAATTGAAGGGTGATATAAAATCGGTCTATTTCCGGCATCATATCCATAGTTAGCGCATTCATCATAGTTAGAAGCTCCAGCTCCGTATCAAGGTCACGGTCGATATCGTCACTATCATCAATATCGTCACTATCATCAAAAAGAAAACTCTTAGGCTTGTTATCCAGGAACTTGTTCAGAAATACTGTAATGAAAGGAACATAGGAGTTTGTCGCTAGGTATTTGACCAAATAGGATCGTCCAGTTCCTATAGAACCTATCACTAAAATACCCCTGGGGGGGGTAGGGCTAAGCGGAGCGAAAAGGGTTTCCCATGAGATGGGAAATGAAAACTATTAGCCCCACAGGGGGTTTGTGAATAAGTGATTGTCTGATAATGAGCAAGGAATATCCGTCTTTCTGCTAAACAGGATGTATTGAACTCATAATTCATTAGATACTTTTTATGAATGTCAACTAAGTATCGTAAGTAAATTGCTCCCGGTTGTTCAATCATCTAAAGAGTTGAGCCATAGAAGTTCGAAATTCTGATAAAATGGACTTCTTAGAGCGAATGCGTTCATTAGATTTAATAACATTATTTTGTTGTATCCAGACAAATTCAATCCATTTTATGAAAAAAATGTGACCAATTAACCAACCTCCAAAACCACTTGTTAAAAACAACAATTTATTGTTGCATCTAAACATATAGATGTTTACTAATCTTACTAATATGGAACTTGGTAAGACAAGGGGGTTAAATAACTGAAAAATAAGATTAGTAAAGAATATTCTTTGAATGCTAAATTTACGGAAAACTATAACCAAAATCTTTTTTATCTGGCATTAACTTGGAACCACGTGCATCCAAAGCACCTTTT
The DNA here is from genome assembly GCF_000817695.3 of Arachis duranensis. Taxonomy (NCBI): domain Eukaryota; kingdom Viridiplantae; phylum Streptophyta; class Magnoliopsida; order Fabales; family Fabaceae; genus Arachis; species Arachis duranensis. The sequence goes on from NC_029780.3 coordinate 39,902,544, forward strand.
ACTAAGATCAATGTAGTTGTATGTAAACCTAGAGCAATAGCATGATGAACTAAGAAATCTCCGGGTCCTATTGTTAAGAATAGAGAATTACTACTCTCATTTATAGCATTTAACCAACCGGGCAACCATATGCTTCGCCCCGCATTGAACGCCATAAAACTCTTGGACTCACGAATTTGGAGTATCCTACTTTCACGCAATTCACAGGGTTCAACAAGCAATCGATAGATCATTAGCCCTATGGAACCCGTAGTTGGACCATTTTCACTGAGAGGACGGATGGTAGCCATTGACAACGGTGATCCACCAACATTCAGCTTGCCATGGAAGGAGCCTTGCGTGCGTGAAGAAGACAATAGTAGGAAAGCAGAGATTCATACGACAAAGCATCTCAAAAACCTCAACCTGTTCTCCATTACTACATAACAAGTATTATTCATTTCATGTTCTTTTACTTTTTACAACAAAACTCTCTTCATTATTAATCTCCTGACTAAGGTTTACAATATAACCATAGATTGCTTCAAGCCGACGATCTCTGTGGGATCGACCCTTACTCACGTAAGGTATTACTTGGACGACTCAGTGCACTTGCTGGTTAGTTGTACATGTTGTGAAAAGTGTGATTTACAATTTCGTGCACCAATGCCTGTTTATTTTTTTAGATAAAGTATTTATTTCTAGTTTTAAAAGAAATCAGCGATGCGTTGTCGAGTTAAAGGCTCCTATTTTAATATTAAGTATATAAAGTCGTCGTAATACTTTTTGCTATCAGAGTAGCATAGCGCAAAGCGTGACATTCTGATAGTGAGGGTGTTACACTAATACTCTTACATTCTAAAACCTTAAGATAAATCACAAATAAGAACACAAGTAGAAATCACAAGTAACAACATAGAGATAGAAGAAAGAGTAAACATTCTGAAATTGGAAAAGAAATTACAAGAATACAGAAGTAGAAAAAAGAGTGAATGAATGTGTAGTTCACTTCTGCGAGGCTAACTTTTTATGTTAGAATAAAATTAAATTTTTAATTACTTTTTTCACAAAATAGTAAGATTTTATTTGAAATAATATTAAATTATTAATAGTTTACACGAGAAATGGAGTTGGTCAATCTAATCTGATAAAAAGAGCTTTTTGCAGTATACAAAAGACTAAAAATGTCTAATCACCCATTTAAAAAAAATAGAAAACCTTTTTGCTATTTACGAAATTATTTTTAAAATTAAAAAAATATGAAATCCTTCTCGTTAAGGCTCAATTTTATGGAAATGGAGCCTGTATGTGAGCTTTTCACCGATATGGAATCAAGGTGTGTTAGACATGTATGTGGGGCAGAATTTTGGCAGCTTTTGGGAGAGGAACTCGGACCGTCCGAGTTCTTCGTTTGTGAATTTCGTAAACCCGAAGACGCACGGTCCGACTTGTGGTGGGGAGGGAAAATGGTTTGTTGCTGATAAATCGGACCCTGCGATATGGCTGAGGTGGAAGAGAACACGAACGGTCCGAGTTGCATGTAGCGATTGGAGTCGGACCGTCCGTTTTGGCTAGGGATGGCAGAACCGGTTTATGAAAACGCATGGTCCGATTTGGTTGTTTAATATATTTTTGAATGAAGTTAACCTAGTTGAATGGTCCGAGTTGAGTATAGAGTCTATATAAAAGTGTGCAACGAGTTAGTGTTAGGTTACCCGTCTTCTTCCCCTTCTTCTGCGCCGCTTCCTCTGTTTCGTTCTTCTGGATCACTTTCATGCTTGTTCTAAATCACAGAAGTTAGTAGTTAATGTTATGTTTTTTTTTTGTGAGTAGGAGAAATGAGTGATAGAGTACTACTAAAGGTGTATTATTTTGGTCAAATTTTATTACAAACGTCTGAAGGGGCAAAATTTATTTGTGAAAATCCAGTAGATGTTGTTATTCCTTTTATCATTTCCTTTGAAGAACTCAAAGGTTTGATCTGTGAGAAGATTGATTCTGAGAGGGCACAAAAAATATCCTGTGTTCTATACAGATGTCCCATATCGGTATTTGGTGGGTTTGTCCAATTTCAAACAAGATATGTGACGGATGAAGCGAGCATGCAGGAGATGTTTTCAATGTATATTGAAAACCGGGCCCAGATCTCGTTTATCGAGTTGTATGTTGAGTTTGAACAATCTGAGGCAGACCGAAACATTCTATGGGAAGATTATAATAGTGACAGTGAAGAAGAGTTCGAAAGCAACTACGAATGTGTTGGTTGGTGTGGAGATGAAGATCATGGTGAGGGAAATATGGATCCAGATGTGAGTGTCAATGCCATGGTTCACAACTTCGCACAACTAACCAGCAAGTGCACTGGGTCGTCTAAGTAATACCTTACGTGAGTAAGGGTCGGTCCCATGGAGATTGTTGGTATGAAGCAAGCTATGGTCATCTTGTAAATCCCAGTCAGGAGGATAAAATTATGGAATTTAGAAAATCAAATATGATTAATAAAAATAAACAGAAAATAAAATGGTTAGAGATACTTATGTAAATCAATAGTGGAAATTTTGGATAGGCGTATGGAGATGTTGTGCTCCTCTTGAATCTCTACTTTCTTATTACATTCATCCTATCCTTCTTACTCCTTTCCATGGCAAGCTGTATGTAGGGCCTCACCGTTGTCAATGGCTACATCCCATCCTCTCAGTGAAAACGTTCCTATGCTCTGTCACAGCACGGCTAATCATCTGTCGGTTCTCAATCAGGTTGGAATAGAATCCCTTGATTCTTTTGCGCTTGTCATCACGCCCAAAAATCGCGAGTTTAAAGCTCGTCACAGTCATTCAATCCATGAATCCTACTTGGAATACCACAGAAAAGGTTTAGACTTTCCGGATTCTCATGAATGCCGCCATCAATAGACTTTCCGGATCCTCATGAATGCCGCCATCTATCTAGCTTATACCACGAAGATTCTGTTGGGGAATCTAAGAGATATACGCCCAGCCTAAGGTAGAACGGAAGTGGTTGTCAGTCACGTGTGTTCATGGGTGAGAATGATGATGAGTGTCACGGATCATCACATTCATCAAGTTGAAGTGCAACGTATATCTTGGAATAAGAATAAAAGAGAATTGAATAGAAAGTAATAGTAATTGTATCGAAACTTGAGGTACAGCAGAGCTCCACACCCTTAATCTATGGTGTGCAGAAACTCCACCGTTGAGAATAGGCCCACTTGGTGTATGTTTGGGCTGAGCTTGATCTATCCATGAGCTGAGGCTTCTCTTGGAGTTGAACTCCAAGTTATAATGTGTTTTGGGCGTTCAACTCCGGATCATGACGTTTTTCTGGCGTTTAACTCCAGACAGCAGCATGTACTTGGCGTTCAACGCCAAGTTACGTCGTCAATTTTCGAATAAAGTATGGATTATTATATATTGCTGGAAAGCTCTGGATGTCTACT
>NC_029780.3:39906195-39938724 GCF_000817695.3 Arachis duranensis
AATGAAAACATCCCTAAAAGTAGCTTGAACTTACTAAAAACTACCTAAAAACAATGCCAAAAAGCGTATAAATTATCCGCTCATCATTGATGCAGATGGAGATGAAGATCATGGTGAGGGAAATATGGATCCAGATGTGACAGAGGTGGCAGATGCACTCGCAAACGATATGCCGTTTGGGGAGCCTTCATTCATGCGAGTTCTGGACTTGGAAGCCATGCATGTTCCGGAGTTTCCGGAATATATGACTGCAGGTACGTTATAAAAAAAGAGTAGTTTTTTTTATTTAGTTATTGAATTATTTATGAATGAATTAGTATTTATTAACCATTATTTTAGCATGCGTTGATGTCATGTATGTGTTAGACATTGAACCGGTTGACCCGATCCTATGTAAAAAAAAAATTAAAAAATAGTAAGAAGTTAAAAAAATAAAAGTCAACATATGTGTTCAGTAACATTTGAAACATATAACGTTATTTTAAACGAATATAGAACATAGAAGTTAATATTTTATTATTATTTACGTTATACACTATAGGTATTGGGTAGAAAATAATAATAAAATTCTCTACGTTACGAAAATGAAAGTTAACGTGTGTTTGTAGGTATGACTTAGAGAACCGGACCGGTTAGTATTTGGTTCATCGGGGTTGACGGTCGACCCGGTCGGTCTGGGCCGGTTTTTTACATCTGACGTTCATGTCGGTATTTGTGAAAAAAGTTACCCAGTAACATGATGTTAGGGTCGGATTTATGTCATACTTGATGCAGTTAATATTGATTTAGTATGGTTTTGAAATATATACGTATTTATTGAAATTTTTCCCATGCTGGTTGTCCTGGCAGAAGTTCCTATTGTCGCAGATGGTGAATTTGCTGTTGGGATGGAGTTTAGTTCCCGGGAAGCTGTTGTTAAGGCAATAAAAGAGTATACCATACGACGAAGCGTAGATTACCGGGTGTATGAGTCTGAGCCTTTGACATTTTATGCCAAGTGTACACAGTATGGGTCAGGATGTGATTGGCTTATTAGGGTAAGCTTGATCAGCAGGAAGTATTGTTGGGTTATAAGGAGGTATAATGGTAGTCACACTTGTACCAGAGCCACCATTTCACAGGATCATTCGAAGCTGGACTCCATCACAATTGCAGAAGCAATAAAGCCATTGGTTGAGGCTGACCCCTCCTTAAAGGTAAAATCGGTTATAGCAGAAGTGCAATCGAAGTTCAACTATACTGTTAGTTATCGGAAAGCATGGTTGGCTAAGCAAAGGGCAGTAGAAAAAATATTTGGAGGTTGGGAGGCATCGTACGAAGCGTTGCCTATATGGTTTGAGGCCATGTGTCATAAGGAGCCATCAGCTGTTGTCCATTTTGAGACTATGCCTGCATACCAAGGCGATGACTTGGTCGGTCATATTCGGGTACTGCATAGAGTATTTTGGAGTTACTACCCCTGTATCAGGACATTCAGACATTGTAAGCCAGTTGTCCAGGTGGACGGGACTCACTTGTACGGAAAGTATAAGGGTTGTCTCCTAGTCGCAGTTTCACAGGATGGCAACAACAATATCGTCCCAATTGCGTTTGCTATTGTCGAGGGAGAGACTTCTGATGCATGGCACTTTTTCCTTAGTAACTTGCGTCAACATGTTGTGACTCGGGATAGTGTGGGACTAATATCCGACCGACACGAATCCATCAATGCAGCTGTGGAACGGAGTAACGGAGCCTGGTCACCTCCTAGAGCTTTTCATATGTTCTGCATCAGGCATATAGAGTCGAGTTTTCTGCGGAAATTCAAGGCACCGTACCTCCAAAAATTGTTCGTCAACATAGGTAATCATTTACTAAATTTAAGTAACTTATTAACAGTTGTTAAATATTAATATTTGTTTTCGACATTTATAATTTTTCTTTTTTTTTTTGTTGCTATCCTCTAGGATATTCCAGGACGGTGCGGGAGTATGAAGTGCGTTACCAGCGATTACGGGAACGGGGGGAAGCGTATACCAACTGGTTAAACCAAATTCCTCGCGAACAGTATGCATTGGCGTTTGATGGTGGATACCGATGGGGTCACATGACAACGAATATAGTGGAATGCATCAATTCAGTGTTGAAGGGTGCACGCAATCTTCCTATTACTGCTCTTGTCAAGGCAACATTCTACAGGCTAAACGAGCTTTTCACCAGAAAAAGAGCAGAGGCAGAAGCGCGGATTAATGCTGGCCATGTGTTCTCCGAAGTCGTGATCTCGAAGTTGCATGCAAACCAACTTGCATCAGGAAACATACAGGTCAGTTGCTTTGACCGGCAGAATGAGGTCTTCGAGGTGCGTGAGATGCCAAGCGGACTGGAGTTTGCAGTCGATCTACGTGGCCTTCAATGTGACTGTGGTGAGTTCCAGGTGGACCGGATCCCCTGCAGACATGTGTTCGCATGTTGCGCAAACCAGCGACTGGATTGGAAACTATATGTGCATGATGTGTATAAGATGGACCAAGTTCGGTGGGTGTACCGAGCAAGATTTAGGCCACTAGGTAACCCGACGACATGGCCTGCGTACAACGGTCCTTGCTACGTACCGAATCCGTATCTGAGACGTGTCTCGAAAGGGCGCCCCAGGATGACGCGCTTCTTGAATGAGATGGACACGCGAATGTTACGTCGTCCTAGGCGATGTATGCTATGTGGAGCTGAGGGACACAGTCGTAGTAGATGCCGTCAGTCAGCTGGTAGAATTGCCGACGGAAATGCTCAGTAAGTTCACATTGTGGTAGGTGTAGAACGTCACTATTGTGGCATGGGTTGTCATTTTGATGTAACTTGACCTGATATGTGTAACATTATATAATGTTTCTAATTTGTTTTTATCTTTAAACGGTTTTTGTATTCTAATGTTTTTCTTAATGAACCGGCCGGGCCGGTGCACAGATATTCTCGTTGCACTTGCCGGTCCACTACACATTTTTCTTGATTGAACTGGCTTGTTCGCATCACAGGTCTTCCAATTGAACCGGCCGGTCCGGTTCAATCATTTTTAATTGATGAACCGGCCGGTCCGATCCAATCAGTTTCTCTGATTGAACCGGCCAGTCCGATTCAATCGGTTTATCAGAACGAATCGTCCGGTCCGGTTCAATCTGTGTTTCTCAATGAACCGGCCAGTCCGGTTCAATCATTTTTATTCGTGACCCGGCCGGTCCGGTTCAATATGTTTTGCTAAATGAACCGACCGGTCCGGTTCAATCATTTTATTGATGAACCGGCCGGTCCGGTTCAATCAGTTTCTCTGATTGAACCGGCCGGTCCGATTCAATCGGTTTCGCTGAACGAACCGGCCGGTCCGGTTCAATCTGTTTTTCTGCATGAACTGGCCGGTCCGATTCAATCATTTTTTATCCATGAACCGGCCGATTCGGTTGTTTCTGAGATTGAACCGGCCGGTCCGGTTCAATCTATTTTTCTGCAGGAACTGGCCGGTCCGGTTCAATCATTTTTAATTGATGAACCGGCCAGTCCGGTTCAATGAGTTTCTCTGAATGAACCGGCCGGTCCATACCAAAGCCGTACATATACAATACCTGTAGCTTAATATGTAGTCAAGATCAATAATACCTGAATAGTGTCCGTAGTGCATAAATACTCTAAACATACAACATAAATGTAGTGCGTACATACTGTAAACATACAACATAAATACAACATAGTCCAGGTGATTGCTACTTAAATAAATAATTTACAAGACAACTACTTTCTCATGGCCCACTTCACATCCTTGACTAAATTCTTGCATTTCTTGGCCGCCTTTCTGAAGACAGATGGAGTGTAGCGACTAGCACTGTGACGTGGTGGATCAATCCTCAGATTGTAACCTTTGGAGGTTTCATCCAGAGTGCTTGCATGACCTGTATACAATTTATAAAAAACAATTAAATGTAGTGCACCAGGTAATCAAAGCAAGACATATACCACATATGATTTACTAAAAGTAAAAAAGAGATGCCAGTTATGAACAAAAAATAAATAAGTAATGGAACATGTAAAGTAAAATACAAAACATAATACCATCATTACGAGATTCCTCATCCTCATCGAAGTCCTCTATTTCATCATCATCATGATCCTCCTCGTCATCCGGGTCATCTACTAGATACGCATCTGTCTCTCTGTCGAGTGTGTTAGCATTTTCCTCGATGAGTCCCATGGAAACACAGTTAGGATTCTGACTAAAAAAAGCTCCGCGTCCACCATCACTCCTACTAGAGTCAACCGACACAAACCCCCCAGAAGCAACCGATGATGTATGGCCCGGATACCTCGCATCCAATGAATACCTACCTGCCATGAACTCAGGCTGATGTCCATATTGTGATAGTCCAGGATCTGCAGACATCAACCCAAGCAACTGGCTAAAAGAACCTCCTTCTCCTGTTTCAAACTGTGAGGTTCCCCAATATTGTTGACTTATTGGAACTGATGGGGGGAACTGTGTCTGAGGTACATAATGGCTTGAGGACTGAGGTTGTTCTTCTGGAATCGGGTTTGTAGGTAATATATGCGGTGAATGTGGCTCTTCTACTTGATTGTCATCATCCATATCCTGACTACCCTCATCGGTATCCTGATTATCCTCATCCAAATCCTGATCACCTTCCTCCATATCTTGATCACCTTCATCATTATCTTGACCCACAAGATTTGACAAGTTCAAGTGGTCCCCATATTTTGATCGGTACCAATGCATGTAATTATCTAGTAGATGATGTGAAGGCATGGGAAGCTCAGATAGAATGTAGTTATATCTGTTTGACCAATGCATCACCCATTTTGAATGACTCGGTTCCGTGGCCCAATTAAGATTCTTGGGACCCTTCAGGGTTTCTCCATGCGCCTTCTCTAGATTCCGCTCCTGGCTAGGTAGTCCCTGAACAAAACCAAACTGTCGCCTAAACCTATCGGTAGCATGCCACTCGATACATTCAAATGATACCAACGGAACTGTAGCGCTCCAAACCACCGACTGCATGTAGATTTCAGGAGGAATGATGTTCGGATCCACCCGTCCACAGCATAAGCAACCCAAACAAACTGGAAAAAATAAAGGAACCTCAACATAACAGTCCACAAAGCCAATTACAATAACAATGCTGTATAATTATGTCTCAGACCCTAAACAGAAAACTAATACTACTTTAATTAAAACACACCTGCCCTTCCTGAAGTTCATCAAATGACTTCCTAAAGTGAGCTAACTTCATATATCTATATCGTCGGTCACCACGCTCCCAGTTCCGCCACCTATTATGATATATTCAATTACCTCAACTACCATTAAATGAATCTTAAATATCAAGATACGGGTACATTCTAACAAATTATTACCTGTTTGCTAGCGGAAAACTTCGAGGTTACCTAGGTAGCAGCGATAGGTATGGCAGCCTGATCCAAGCCCAACAGAGTAGAAGTGTTAGTGGACCATCTATTTCCTTGCAGTTAAAACGGGATGCCCGGCATAATGCCCTGTAGAGATGTGCCAGGCATGCCGCTCCCCAACTATACTGACCAATACTACCAAAATCACGTAGCAAGGGTAGAAATTTCCAATGCACTCCTGCCCCAGACTTATCCCCAAACAAGATCGTCCCGATTAACAACATAATATGGCACCTCACATACCTCTGTATACTGATATCATCAATCAACTGTAAATTTTCCTTTAGATCACGCAGCCAGGTAAGTTTTATGCAACTAGATCTACAATCAGACATACGCGGTGCAACTCCAAATTGAAGCAAACACTGCGCCTCCAACACTTCAAAACTGCTCATTGTCATCCCTGTGACTGGAAGACCATCTGTGGGAAGACCAAGAATCAGAGCTACATCTTCAAGTGTCACAGCACATTCACCAATGGGAAGGTGGAACGTATGTGTCTTTGGGTGCCAACGTTCAATTAGAGCATTTACCAATGCTTTCTGACACTGCACTATCCCAATCTAAGATGCATGATAGAACCCGGTAATTCGCAAATGATCCTCCACCCTTTCGTTGTACCGATCCGGAGGAAGTGGATGGTTACATGTCAACATTCTTGATTTCTACAAAAAAAAAACATAACAAATTACTAATCAAATTATTAAGAATTACTAACTTACCATCATCAATCCTTTGACTAAATCCTTATACAACTAATTCTTGTAACTTCTAAATTTAACTAGTTAATCCTCAAAAGTATTCATAACTGCTAATGAAACTCATTACAAATACATATATTCCTAATCATAAATCTCAACAATATTACAACATCCACAATAATATCGAACGTTAATTACTCTTTTGTTAAAAAATTTTCCCCCTGCAATACAAAATATTAATAATCTGTATATGCCATCATTCATATTCTAACAACGGTAATAATTAACTTGCTAATAATAATTACTACAATTAAAATTATTTAAATATTCTCATAAAGAAATATCTAACATGGCTTAATTAAAATAACCTTTCTAATCAACTCAGCATTAACACTTTATCACAATAATAATAACATTTAACCAAAATCGATAACAGTTATACTTAATTTCTTAAAAACACATTTAAATAACATTGGCTTACAAATAATAACTATACTAAAAATAAATAAATTTATAAAAAATTTACATTATCTACTACTTACTACTACAGCCAAAAACACAAAACTAAACAACAGCAACAACATAATCATAAAAAATTTTCTTATCATGATATATATAATTAATAATCTGTAAAAAAATATTTAAATAAAACCTAACAAATATTTAAAAATTAGTCATAACCATTCTATTTATATTCTTCAACTACATGTCTAACAACATAATCATAACAAATTTCCTAATCATGATTTATATAATTAATAATCTGTAAAATAATTTTAAACAAATCTAACAAACAATAAAAAATAAGTCATAATCATTCCATTTATGTTTTTCAAGTGCATCTCTAACAACAATATAATCATAAAAAAATTTTTAATCATCATAAATATAATTATTAATCTGTTCAAAATATTTTAAAATAATCTAACTAATATTCATAAATTAGTCATAATCATTCTATTTATATTCTTCAACTGTGTGTCTAACAACAATCATAATATTAAAATTTTATATTTTAATAAGTATAAATATAAAAAAATTAAAAAATTTAAAAAAAATAAAAAAAATACTTACATAATCAGGATCACTGAGATAGTGAATAATATGAAGCTCAGATCGATCAACATCTTTAGTTTTATATTTTTTGGCATTGTTGTTGCTCCTCCACCATGCAAAACTCAGAGAAATGAAGAAGAAGGCTGTGAGGGGGAAAGGTTAGTGGGAGTGAAGTGTGGATTCGGATGGTGAGGGAGCTAACTTCTCTTTCTGTGTTTATAAGGGGCACCGTTTAGGGACTCAACGGGGAAGCGACGCGTGTCCATTGTCGGCACCAACTCCGACCGTGCGACTAGTCCAACGAAAATCGGACGGTCCATGAAGCTAGCCATCTCAGAGGGTCCGAGTCCCTCACCAACCTGAGCCAAATGCACTGGACTCGGACCGTGCGTTTTGTGCCTTGAACTCGGAGGGTCCGAGTAGCTTTCCCCCTGACACCACAACTTGGTTACACACCTCCCATCCCCATATCATTATCATAAACCAGCTAGGGTACAATATGTAAATTAAAAAGCGTCTCGTTAATAACAAGAACCCTTTTTCAAATTTTATAAAAAGTAAATAAATTTTCTCGCATAGTGCGAGATGCTTTTCCTTGTTTAATAAAAAATAAAAATCCAGTATCTCCCAGTATGCGAGAAGGGTGAGCCTACAAACCCTCGACCCTACACTCCATGTTTCGATCTTTGAGAATAACACCAAAAATAAATTCATAATCAAAATTTTTAGCCCAATTATGTATCTAGGGTGTTAATTATATATGTAAATAGATCAAGTCATTTAAAAAAATAAAAAAAAGTCTTGTTACACATCCAAGTCCTTTTACAACTAAGTCTAACTAAGTTAGTCCAAACTCAACAAAAATCAGTTTTATTAGTGAGAGCATGAGTACATGCTCCAACTCCTAGCCACTAATGTGAACGTGAACGTGAACATTCATATTGAAGGATTACTATTTGTTCATAACACGCAGCGGAAGAAAAGAAAGTAATCCTAAAGATTTTTTTTGTGCTTAAACTTTATTCCAATAATAAATATATATTAGATCAGATATAAATACCTGAGTACGCTAGTGAAAATCTTTTTCTTCTTCGATGGTACGAAGGCGCTATGCGTAGCCACACCAAGACCAATCTTTGCTGTCAACTCCTTGACCAATGGACATCTGATCTGAATTGAGAAACCTCTTGAAACTCTTTGCACGTCATAAAATTCTTCTCCAAGAATCAGGCTCACATATGTTTATGTGTGTAGAGGTAGTGGAATAAAACTCTTGTGTTTTATTCTCATCTCCGTCACATTCCTCTACTCTTGGCATACATATATATAGTATGAGATTTGTTACTGATTTTAAATTTGAATCTCAATTCAAATTTAAATCATATCTTAAAATTCTAAATCTGAATCCTTCAAATTTATGAATGATATCATAACTCAATTTGAAACAGAATCATTTAGGATCTCATCCAAATTTAAAATTCAAATTTAGAAATAGAGTAACTAATTCTCAAATCTCATTTAATATTCTCAATTATCATACTATTATTATATTCTTGGTACTAGCGAAGAATATCATAATATTTCATTTTGAATTAATATAATTATTTATTTGATCAAATCAAAATAATAATTAAATAATTATATGGCAAAGATTAGAACACTCGTTAGTGTGTGACCCCATAGGTTCAATACTAAGCGGGTAGTAAATTAGTCATACTAAATTTATTAATCAAGGTTGGCGTCTAGCAACACTCCTCAACGACCCAATAGCTTGAAGTAATATATTTTTACTAAGAACTCGAGAAGAACAAAGTATAGTTCCTTCCATCTTTTCAGCTCTTGGTTAATCTTTAGAGTATGGTTTAATTGTCAAACCCTAACTTGTTACCATTATTATAATGAACTGTGAATGACTTAAGAAACTCATTTCTTCATTCATTCAATCTCCTTGGCCAAGGTTTTATTAATCTCGGTCATTATAATCATAGAGTTCAAACTCTTTACCGAGAGTTGATGGATTCCTTATTGACTAATCATTAATTCTACAAGTATTTAAATCATACACAATGTCCATTCAACTAGCACACTAGGGTATTAGGTGTCCAGAATCAAAGTATAATAAATACATTGTTAATTACTATGACAATCGCAGGTTAAAGGAAACTCTATTACTATGTTCAACTTGAGAATATCATATTGACAAATATGTGGTAATTATAACCATTAGGAATTCTCAAAGTGAGTCAGTTCAATGGTCATATCTTTATATGCACCATCTATATATATATAATTTAATAAATGAGATCTATTAATCTTCATCCAATGAAGACCATTATATATATATTTGATCTTTCCAGATTATTAATGTCCTTTTTAATAATCCTATGACCAAGAACAATTTAGATTAAATTATAAAAGATTTATCTCTCAATATTATGATCACTATCACAATGATAAATCTCTAAATTTAATCAAGGACTTTATTATATTAACATTTTAATATAATAATAACAACAAATTATTTGACACATGATTGATTGGAGTATGACCATTCCCAACACATATCCTTCTTCTTCTTCTCATTCCTCCTTCTTCTTCACGCGTTTTTTTCTCCATCGCCATTCTTTTATTGATGTTGTTATTACTGTATTTTTTTTTCTTTTCTTCTTTTTCTTCCTAATAATTTTGCAGCATTAATTTTTCTTCTTTTTTTTGGTTTTATTTCTCTTAAGAGTGTGAAACAAAAAAATTATGAGAAAATAAAATAAGCAGAAGAAGATGAAGAAGAAAAAGATTAAAAAAAGAAGAAGTAGTAGCAGAAGATGAAAAGGAGGAAGAGGAAGAATTTTGAATTATGAAAATTTATCGGAATAAATAACACTGAAATTTCTTAAAAATAACATATAAATTTATTAATTTTTTTACACCGAAATTTTTCTACAAAAGCACAAAAATGTCTTCTTTAATAATGCTATATTTTTCTTCTTCTTTTTATTCTTCTTTTTTTCTTTCTTTCATCTCTTGCTCTTATTTCTTCTTTTAGGAGCATTGCTTCTTATATTAGACTTGAATGAACAAGTTTGTAATGTATTTCAATCTTATTTAATTAAATGAATGTAGATTTATCTTCTTTCTAATAATTTTGTAGTATTATGTATTTTTTTATTTGATTTTTTTTATTTTTATTCTTATTAAGAGAGTAAAAGAAGAAGAATCAAGAGAAGATAAAATAAGAAGGAAAAGACAAATAAGAAGAGAAGAAGATGATGATAATAATGAAGAAGAAGGAGGAGAAAGAGGAGTTTTGAGTTATCATTAAGTAAATTTGGTGCATTCTGGATTTAAATAAGGTGCACTTTTGGTCTATGCTTGTTTTGAATTGAGTTCGTTTGTGTGACATCATCGTTGATTAATTTGGGTGCATTCTGGATTTAAATAAAGTGCACTTGGTCTGTGCTTATTTTAAACCAACTTTGTTCGTGTATCGTCAGTAATTTCGGTGTATTCTGGATTTAAATTAGGTACACTTTTAGTCTGAACTTGTTTTGAAATGAGTTTCTTTATGTGTCGCCATCATTAAGAAATTTTCGCGCGTTGGAACTGTTATATATATAAGAAGAAGACAACGATGATGATAATAATGATGATGGAGTAGGAGATAGAAAAGGAAAAGGAAGGATCAAAGAAATTAAAAGGAGAAAAGAAGGAGGAGGAAGAGGAAATGGTGGTAGTGACATGGTGATGGTGATGATAACGATAATGAAAAAAAAATATGAAGAAAAAAGAAGAGAAGAAGAAATTTAAATGAAAAAGGAGGAGGAGGTGATGGTGGTAACGGCGACGAAAATGAGAAAAGAAGAAATAGTAGCAACATGAGAGAAGAAGAAGAAGATGCAGCAACAACACAAGTAAAGAGGCACATGCATAAATTTAAAATTTTTATAACAGTTTGTTTAAATTTGGTTAAATATTTTACTTAGTTATAAAGGTTTTCTCTTTTAAAAATGCATAGCTTTTGGCTTTTAAAAATGCATATGTAGAATATACGTAGAGTATATAATAATAGTTTTATTTAATTAAAATATACATTTGACTCTTTGCTTTCTATACTAGCCGCCCTCAAATCATACATAAGACGAATGTTGCATATGAATGCATTAACCATATCTTTATATATAAAGAGTAACTCAATAATGGTGTATGTTCCGTTTGCTTTTCTTGTTACGTTTCTCTTTTCTTCTCAAGTCTTCTTGACTCATGAAACTCAAAAGGGTGAGTATATTCTTGATAATTGTAGTAAATTAATAATATTGTAGCAAATTATTTTATACCTTTTTTAATAATTTATTAGTTACTATTTATATACTATATTTAAGTAACGTTTTCCATAAAACACGTAATATTAAAATTGACTTAACAAATTAATTTGAAAAAAACCAGTGTTGGGGAATAGGATTTTTTTAAATAAATAAAATAATTTTTTAAATTTAGGAACATAGATATTTTGTACGGGTTTTATCGATATACACTCTATTTCTTATCTCGTTTACAATGTAAATGAAATAACATTGTGTATATCTCGTTTACATTATAAATAAGATAAGACACGACACGACGTGGCTGTATGACATTTACACATGTGGTGTGTAACGTCATTATCTCGTTTAGAGTGTAAACGAGATACGTAAGAAGCGCGTTTATATAAGAACTCGTTTACAATGCTTTTTGAAGCCACTTTTGATCCATTTCTTCTACTTTTCTCCCACTTCTAGTCTTTTCTTACGATATTATCGAAGTACTCGGAGAGGATGACACGCGCAGATGTATGGGACGATGACATCAACCGCCTAAATGCGATGTGGCATATCGCTGGGGCAGCCAACTTCGAGGTTAGGATTGTTATTCTCATGTATAAGTTAAATAAGCATATATTTGTAGTCATGGTAATGCATGAGCATCTTAGTTGTTTTTAGTTATTATTTCTTTGAACAAAGTTAGTGATTTTGTTATTTTCATTAAGATTCTTATGCTTTTAATCAATATTTTTTTGGAGTTGTTTTGAGCTTTGATTTATGTAGGAAAGTGTTGAAAACATAAAGAAAAGAACAAGGAAGAAGGAAGAACAGCGAAAAATCCACAATTACTATCAGCAAGTGCACCGAGTTGTATCAAATAATACAATGGGAGTGTGTTATCGTTCTCACAATAATTAACGGATTAAGCAAGTAATAGTTAATTGATTATTCTAGTCAGACAATAAAATACTTTTGAACTCTTTATTATTAAAGCAAAGAATGTAAACAAGAGCAATTATAAACATGTAGAAGGTAATATGAGAGAAGAGTTAAGCTGTCAGAGATATTTAAATTTCAAGATTAACAATTATTGCCATCTACTTTGATCATACATAAATGTGATTTATGACAAACCCTAAGTGATCAAACCCCAACCCCTTGGAAATTTGATTTCTCTTAACTCAATCAACTGTCAATTCCTTAAACAATTAATTATGATAAGAGGTTAAGCATGATTTTGATTTAAACTGGCATAATTTTTAAGAGCCAAACCTAATTGATTTTATGTCACTTATCAAATTAGTTTCAGACAATTAAAGAATCATGAGAAGAAGTTTCAAGCTTAATTCCAAAGATTAACTTTTTCCAAGATAAAAGAGAAATTCAATTCAGATCAAAGTTATTTTTCAATACACTCTAACACTTGATATGAAGAACGAAACTAACTTCTTAAATTAAATATCAATGCATAAATCAAAAGTAGAAGAACAATAACATTAATCCATCGAAGTAAATAGAGCTCCTAACCTTAAAACGGAGGTTTAGTTGCTCATGGTGTAGAGAAAATAAAAATAGTGTATTCTAACAAAGAAAAAAACAAAGAAGAAGAGGGAAGACCCCTGCTCGAGTGCCAGCTTCCCCTTTTTAAACTCAATCCTTTATTCCCAAATCAAAATTCAAAATCTCCATTAAAACGTATCCCTCCATCCAATCCAATCAATTCTTTCCTCATAAATTTTAAAGCGCACAGTGATTTTCTCAGGTTCCGGGCCTTCTTATAGGAGACTTGACGTTGAACATGGGTTTGGTGGTGTCAAATGCCACTTATGAAGTAGTTTGCGCAACCTATTCTGCTATCCTTACGTTGAATGTCGCTGGATTGCTGTTGAACATCATTTCAGCTTGTCATCATTGGGTTTTCGGCATTGAACGCCACATTTGATGCCTCCTGATCAACCAATTCTACCCATTTGGCTTGGTGGATCTGGCGTTAAACGCCACTTTCTTGGCATTAGGCACTGGATTTTGGACGCTGTTTTTACGTCCAGAAAGGCGGGGGGTCATTCGTAGCCCAAACGTAACATCCACTATAGACATATATTTATATTGAATTAAATCTTTGAATGTTAGCTTTCCAATGATGTTGAAACTATCTCATTTAGACCTCTATAGCTCGAGTTATCCTTGCTTAAGTGTGAAAAGGTCATGATGACAACATCTAAAAATTCTCTTTGCACTTTCCTTGAGGCTTGCTTGCTTGTTCTTCCTTTTTCCTTGTTCTTTTCTTTAAGTTTTCAACATTTTCCTACATAAATCAAAGCTCGAAATAACTCCAAAAAATATTGATTGAAAGCATAAGAATCTGAATGAAAATAAGAAAATCACTGACTTTATTCAAAGAGATAATAACTAAAAAAAAAAAACTAAAGATGCTCATTCATCACAACACCAAACTTAAGATCTTACTTGTCCCCAGGCAAGGAAAGAACTATGCACATAAGAGTCTTCTAAATTGGAGTGGATTGAAAAATTGCTTGACATTTCATTGAGTGAAGTGATTAAGTGGTAGTGGGGTAAACTCTGAATTGTGTGAGCATGTATGGATTTCAGTGCTCACTAGAGTTACAATTCAAAGTCTTAGAACTTAGGAATTACATTCGAATGATACTATAGAGGTCTCTTTTATATATTTTCACCTTAATGACAACTTTTCTTTTTCTTTTCTTAGGTGCTTTGCACCTTGAATCTAGCTGTGACTCTAAATATTTTGTCTCAAGGTTTGCTCGATACAGAAATGCCACAAGCACTTAACTGGGGAACTCTTTGAGTCCGTGTTTCTTTTTATTCTTTCCAGTCAGTGGTGCTCAAACCTATGGCTTCTCTTTTATTTGCACTTAGATTTGAGTCTAAATATTCTATCTCAAGATTTTCTCGACACAGTAACACCACAAGCAGTTAACTAAGAAAACAATTCTTTGAGCTTTGGTTCTTTTGAACCTTCTTAGCTATTGGTGCTCAGAGCCTTAGGCCTTGCTTTTTTGCCTTTCTTTTCTTTTCTTTTCTTTTCTTTTCTTTTTTTTTTCTTTTCTTGTTGCTTCTTGGTTTTATAGATTTTTGAGATCCTCCATAATACTTTTCTAAACATCATTCTATGTCTTAGAGCTTTACATGTAAGTTTTCACAAACATGTAATTTCATGACACAATCATACTATCAGAACCCCCACTTCTCTTAATCTTTACCTGCCCCAAATTTTAAAAATTTTCTTCAAATTTTTCCGTTCAAAAACTCTTTGTTGCATGCTTAAATATTGGGTGCAGGAAATTTAAAAATTGAGGTGAAATGAGGAAGATTAAATCATGATTATCAAAACAGGTGCAAGATATAAGAAATAAAAGCTTAAAGATAGAGTTACCTCCTTTTTCATCATCTTTTGATCACCCCTAGTTTCTGCTTGTCCCTGGGTTGCTGGAGAAGGCGTGTATGTTTTACAGTGTTAATGCGGTAGCCAACAACAAAAATCCACTTTGTTAGTTATTTTCTTCTTTATTTCAAATAGAAAAACCAAACGCCTCGTCCCACTTCTTTTCTTCTTTCTTTCAAATAGAAAAACCAAATGTCTCCTCCAAGTGACAAAGTCTGAAGTCTCACTAGTCGCTTCAGTTTCCACAAGATAACAAGTCTTCAATTATCATTTCTGAGTCTTCATTTTTTGTTGTGAGTTATTTTTTTATTAATTCTTTTGAATAATTTTTGTATTTATTTATCTAGTTTATAATCTTATAATAGTAATTTAAGTTTTTGAAAAAAATTAAAGATGATAATTATGCAATTATGATGTTAATATAGCATATATTGTTTTATTTTTTCTCTCTCATTATTAATTCTTTGTGAATTGTGACATTGATATTATTGATTTGAAAAAATAAAATTAATTAAGTTTAGCTAAGTTTCATAATATGTATGATGTATCTATGTGCATTCTCAATTGTAGGAATTTAGTTGAATCATGAGTAAGATGAAAACAATAGACACTTTTTTTAAATAGACTGCTCAAAAGAGTGAAGATGTTTCTAATATTGTTACATCAACACCAATTTCTTTAATACTTGAAGTATCAAACATTAATACTTTAGATTCTCAACAAGGTAGTTCAAAGTCAAAGTGTCCATGACTTAATCCTGAACAAATGAAAGTATGTCATCTGGTAAGAGATCCGGGAATTCGACCAATGATTTGGAAGATTCATCCAAGTAAAAGAGATGAAATTCATTGAGCTTATCTTAAAGCTGTACCAAATCAACTAATACTTGACAATTATCCATTCTCGAGCGATACAAGTCATCGTCATCGTTTTCAAGCTTCTTGGTTTAAATTATACCCTTTATGGTTAGAGTATTCTATTGAAGATGACGCTGTATATTATTTAGCATGCTACCTATTTGCTAAGAAATCTTCAATCAACACAGGTTTAAATTCCTTCATTGAAAATGGCTTTAGAAATTGAAAGAAGGTAAATAGTGGAAAGAATTGTCCTCTTTTAAATCACATCAGCAAAGGCCTCAATTCGTTCCATCACAAGGCAACAAAATTATGTGATGATTTGATGAAGCAATCACAACATGTTGATACACTTATGAAGTGACAACCATCAGAGAAAATTAAGAATAATCGACATAGACTTGGAGCATCTATTGATTGTATTAGATGATTGACTTTTCAAGGTTGCGCTTATAGGGGCCATGATGAAAGCTCGAGTTCACATAATTGAGGTAACTTTATTGAATTGCTAAATTTTTTGGGGTCATACAATAGTAGTGTTCAAAAGTTTTTTTTGGAAAATGCCCCTTGATTTGCTAAATATACTTCAAGCAATGTTCAGAAGGAAATTCTACATGTTCTTGCTGTAAGAACCCACATTTTCACATAAAACCGTTTTAAAAATAATAATTTTATTGTCCGGAATAGATTCAAAATTTAGAAGTTTTAATTTGAAAATATAAATGAAAAATTTAATTTCAATGAATTTTTCTGAGTTAGAAAGTGTATTTCTTTTGAAAGGACAAAAATAATTTAGAATTGAAAACCGGGCAATAATCTTAAAGATTTTGGCCCAAAGTGAGCCAAACAGACCAAAAACACTTTGCTGGTTGGATCGGACCTAAGTGGGCCCAAGTCCAACATATATAACCCTCATTAAATGAGGTTTTCAGCTCATTCCACCCTCATTTGAAAGAGGGGGCGCTGCTGAGTTGAGAGGAGAGGGAGAAGAAAGAATACTATTCACTCTCACATTCTTTTACTTGTAACTTGAGCTACGAACCTCCGATTGACGAGCCGTTTGTGACCAGACAAATCTCTTGTCGAGCTCTATGTTTCTATGCAAAGAAACCTGGTAAGAAATCGCGTCTCTCTTCCCAGTTTCATGCCCTAGATTTTTGTGTTTTTGAGGTTATGATTTTGAGTAGATTTTGTAGTTTTGGTTGTATAGGTAATCTCTAGTAGCAGGTAAATATTGGATTTTACCTTTAATCACGTTGGGTAAGGTAACGTTTTACTAAATCCTTGTATTTAGCTGTTTGTGTATCTTAGGTTTTGATTTTGGTATATATATGTGATGTTAGATTGAGTTTTGGTGTTTGTTGGAGTTGGTTTAGAGTTTGGATCAAGCTTGGTGGCTTCGTTTTAGTGTTGGTTACGTTTGGGAATCAGCCAAGGTATGGTTTCGGTTTCCTTTATATAATATATAATGTTTCTGGACACTTAGGCTAGTTGACCCTAAGATAGGATTGAATGTTGTGGGTGTATGAGTAATTATATGTGAATTGATGTTAATTGTTGGTGTATGGAATTATTGTGGATGATGATGATTGTTGGAAGTTATTGATGTTGATGAGTATTGATGATGATTATTTATATTGATGGATAATGAGAATTTTGAGAAATTAAGGTGATGAGTTAATGTAAAAATGTTTATAGTGGGTTAGAATAAAGGATATTGATGATTATGATGTTTGATGATATATATTGATGATGATTTTTTATTATTGGTTATTGTGGTTGTTGAGGATTGTTGGGTATCATTGGTGTTGATGAGCTTTATGATGGATTTGGTTAATGATGGATAAGGTTTGATAATGATTATTGGAATTTATGAGGATTTGTTTTGGTAGTTGAGGTTGTTGTTGATTGATTATGATTATGAGTGTGGATTTATGATTAAGTAGGAAATTATGGATTTGGTAGTGAGATATGGTATAATGGTTGAGTAATTTAAGTGAAATTGAGGAGAATGATATGAAGAGGTAATGCGTTGTGTGTGGTAGTGGTTTATGATGATTGGGTAGGTTTTGATTTGGTTTTGAATGGAAAGTTGGTTAAAATTGAGGTTTTGAGGCTTTTGGGTAAATGTTGGCTTTTGGTGAACTTTGTCTAATCATAACTTTTGCCTCAGTTTTCAAAATTGATTGAAAATTCTTTAGAATGAAAGTTTATTGAAAACCCTTTAAATTGATATAAAGTTTACCAAATTTAGAATTTTTTAGAGGAAGTTATGATCATTCAAAGTTGGTGTTAAAAATCTGAAATTCTGCAAAGTTGCAAAATTTCAGGATTTTCTGATATGTGCACACGCACAGCCTTATGCGCATGCACAACCCTGCAAAAATTCTATTCTATGCGGACGCACAGACCTGTGCGTATACGCAGGTAGGGGAAAGGGCTCTGGTAGCAACGCTAGCATAGATTGTGCGCACGCACATCAATGAAGAATTACGACCTGTGCGGATGCATAGCCCTGTGCGTACGCACAAGTCGGGAAGGGACGTCTGTTAGGGGCGCTCGCACAGCTTGTGCGAGTGAATGGACTTTATAAATTTTAGTACATGTGTGTACGCACACTTCAAAATCTTCTTGGGCATGCACATGCACACCCCTGTGCAGACGCACATGTCCTATTTCATAAATTTAAACTTTGTTTTCAACTATTTCACCTTCCCAACAAGGTTGTAAGCTTCTATAACACCGTTTTAAGGCTTTTGGGCTCGATTTGAGTATGGGAATAAGGGAAATAGGCAAAGGGTTTTAGTTGATGATTATTTTGAAAAGTTAGAGAATGGAGGCTTAGTTTTCTGGTGTACTGAGGATGGGTGTGGTAGAGTGTAAAGTAAGAAAGACATATGAATTGAGAAATTCATGAACTAGTGAGTTCCGAATGGAAAATCATGGATAGATGATGGTTATGATGAGTTGAGAAATTGGAAATGGATGAGTATGGTTGATGGAATGAGAATGAGTGGAAGTGTGCTATTGGGAGTGGCCTCTGAGTTTGATTTCGTAATTATCATATGCATTGCTATCCATCGTAGGGGCTGTGGCAGTATCCCACCTACGTTCGGATGTGAGGCTTGGCGTTGAGCTTCTCACTCATTTTGATTGCTCCAAAGGAAGGTGGTAGGGCACGCATCCCTCGGAATATTTTCCTCTGAAAGGAGAAGGTGGTAGGGTACTCTCCCTCGGAATTTTCCTCCTGAGCATGGGTTTCTCTCTTATTGCAAGGTGGTAGGGCACTAACCCTCGGAATCATTCGACAACCAGAGGAAGGTGGTGGGGCACGCTCCCTCGGAATATTTCCCTCTGAAAGGAGAAGGTGGTAGGGCACTCTCCCTCGAAATTTTCCTCCTTATGCGTAATAGAGAGACTAATCCGGGAGTTGTCAACCAAATTTTTTGTCGGGTTTGGCACAATAACCGACATATGATATCACAGCCAATAGGACAGACATTCATCATGTGCATCTTCTATATGCTTGCTTGCTTTGTTTACTTGGGTTTGCCTAATTGTATAACCTGCCTACTTGCTTCTTGAATTACTTGTTGTATATGACTATTATCTGTGTTTTACTTGCTTGCATTACTTATGATTGTTTGGTGCCAAGGAGGTTAGGTAGGCAGTGGCGATGGGATCGCACGGAGGTTAGGCTAGCGAGGGTTGTGGGATACAGCGGTGTGATTAGCATTAGATAGAAATCTCCTAAGTTTAGATGACCTGACTTATGGTTTAAGTTCTTTATTTATTTAGTGATGTTAAGCTTGAATATCAGTATGTGGTGTGAAGTTCTAGGATAGCCTTCGGCATCCCGGAGCCTTACATCTTACATCATTGGGCACTGTTACCATACTGAGAACCTTCGATTCTCATTCCATACTTTGTTGCTATTTTTCAGATGCAGGCCGTAATCTATTTCAGTGAGATTGCGGATATGGTGATAGAGCAGAGTATGGATTCCTCCTTGGTTTATTTCTATTTTGCTTTGTTATAGTTACTCTCACATCTCTTTGTATTTTATCTTTATGGCCTTAGAGGCTTACTTGAGAGTTAAGTTGTATAAGCTGTTTTAATTCCAAAACTCTGTATTTCTCTATTTGTAACTAGTTGGCTTAAACTCCGCAAGCTGCGGCTAGTTCCCTATGATTTATTATAATATTATATCTATATTTTTTTATTCTCTTGCATCTATACCTTGTATCTTGTGTGTTAGCTTCGTATGAACGTTAGATTTTTGCGCTTTTGTAATTCTGTTTTTGAGCTTAATCCTTCATCAGGCTTCTAGAATATATTACTTCCTTCTATATAAATATGTATAAGCCTTAGACTTCATAACCTTTAATTAACCTTTGCTTTACAGCTAGAGGTAAAGCTTATGGTAATTGCGGTGTTACACTTGATACAATGGTGAAAAACTCAATTAGAAAAGATGTTGGAGATGCCAAATTTTGTATTATTATTAATGAAGCTCGTGATGAATCTAAAAAAGAGCAAATGACTTTTGTTTTGAGATTCGTTGATATGGATGGTTTTGTTCGTGAACGCTTCTTTGATCTTGTACATGTTAGTGACACTAGTACCTTGACTTTGAAAAAAGAATTAGTGTATGTGCTTTCTATTTATGATCTCCAAATTGAAAACATTCGAGGTCAGGGGTATGATGGTGCTAGCAATATGAGAGGAGAATGGAGTGGTTTATAAGCTTTATTTCTCAATGATTGCCGACAAGCATATTATGTCCATTGTTTTGCTCATAGATTACAATATAGTACTGGTTGTTGCTTCATGAAAAGTATTTCAAATTCATGAACTTTTCACATAACTACTATTGTCATATTGTTGGTGCATCTTACAAATGCCATGATCAACTACAAGAAGCTCAAAAAATTGAAAATACAAAATTGATTGCCAATGATGAGCTAGAAACAGGTCAAGTTGCAAGTCAGGAGGCACTTTGCAAAGAGTTGGAGATACAAGATATAGTTCTCACTTTCATTCTATTTGTAGCTTGATCAAAATATTTACAGCTACTCATACCTTTCTTAATAATACTATTGATGATGGTACAACTTCTACTCCAAGAGGTGAGGCTTATGGTATCAACAAAGTGCTATCCTCGTTTGAATTTGTTTTTGCATTACATTTGATGAAGGAGATTATGGGATTACTACTAATATTTTGTGCCAAGCATTACAACAGAAATTCCAAGATATTTTGAATGCAACGCACGTTGTTTCCACATCAAAACTACTTCAAAAATTAAGGGATAACGGTTGATGCAGTTTACTTGAGAATGTATACAAGTTTTTTGAGAAGAATGAAATTGACATCCCTGATATGAGCGCACAGTACACAGCTGGAAGAGGTCGATCTCGTCAACCAAAGATAACAATTGAGCATCATTATCGAGTATGTGTATTTTTAGCAACAATTAACTCTCAAATACAAGAGTTAAATAGTATATTCAATGAGGAAAGGAGCTTTTCACTTTAAGTGCTGCCTTAGATCCTAAAAACAATTTTAAGTTGTTTAATATTCAAAATATATGTAAGTTAGATGAAAAATTTTATCCTTCAGATTTTTTATCATTAAAAGATTCTTTTAAATGCTTAATTGCAATATTATGCATTTGATATACTGAATCATTAAAAGGATGTTGAGACACTTTTTGAGTTATGTCAAAGATTGAAAGAAACAGGAAAATTAAGAACTTATCATTTAGTTGATAGATTGATTCGAAATGTCTTAACTATTTCGGTATCTACAGCAACAATAGAGAGAGCATTTTTGGCAATGAAAATTATTAAAACAAGACTTCGGAGTAAAATGGCAGATAAATTTCTTGTAGATAATTTAGTCATTTACATTGAGAAAGAAATTGCAGCTACTTTCAGTATAGATTCAATAATAGATGACTTTAAATCAAGGAAAAAATATCGAGCCCAATTGTCTATATAAGTTGCAAATTTTAATTCATTTCAACTTTAGTAATTGTTATTGATTTTTCCACTGCATAAGTTATATATAGCTGTGATTTAAATTATTTAAATGAAGTATAAATACATTTTGTTAATTTTTTTTATAATTTTCCATGAAACATCTAAAAAGAAATTGTATAATATTTATAGATTTTAAATGTAACAACCTATCTTTATAATATTTGAGATTAGTTTAACATATTTATGTTTAATTATTTTGATATACGATATATTTAATTATCTTGTAAGGAGTAATTTTTAAGTTTTAATTATTATTTTGATTTAAAAATGTTTATATATTTTTTGTTAAAATAGAAAATTAAAAAGAAAATATCCCTCCCCCAAACTAAATATTACCTAGCTTCACCCCTGGCTGGGACTCTACCAATTTTGTTGTTCCTGTTACACAATAAATACAATCATTATATAAAATATTGGTGACAAAACACAAACACAAGTAAATATTAATAGAACATGACTAATAATGTGAAAATATTACATTTGTAAGTCAAGAGCACGTGTCCACCCCCACACATTCTTATCACCCTTACATGTTTGAAGTTCTTTGAAGGCTTTCTCATGAGTAGATGTACGGTCCAACTCTTTATTCTGTTTTAGATAAAGTGCACACACACCAACTCCTTATTCTGTTTTAGATAAACCGTGCATTGATGAGCGGATATTTTATATGTTTTTTGGCATCATTTTAATGTAGTTTTTATTATGTTTTGTTTAAGTTTTAATATATTTTCATAGGTTTTAATGAAAAATTCATATTTTTGGATTCTACTTTGAGTTTGTGTGTTTTATGATGATTTCAGGTAAATTCTGACTGAAATTGAAGAGCATTGGAAAAAGTCTGATTCAGAGACAGAGAAAGGACTGTAGATGCTGTCAAGATCTGACCTCCGTGTACTCAAAGAAGCATTTCTGGAGCTACAGAAATCCAAATGGAGCGCTCTCAAAAGCTATGGAAAGCTAACGCCCCAAAACTAGAAATGAAGGTCCAAAACTGGCGTTCAACGCCAGTTCTTCACCCCCTTCCTGGCGTTGGAAGCCCAAAAGGAAGCAGCTGGCGTCCAATGCCCAAACAGGAGTCCCAAGCTGGCGTCCAACGCCCCAGAGGTAGTACTGATGAGCGGATATTTTATACGCTTTTTGGGGGTAATTTCATATAGACTTTAGTATGTTTTAGTTAGTTTTTAGTATAATTTTATTAGTTTTTAGGCAAAATTCATATTTCTGGACTTTACTATGAGTTTGTATATTTTTTTGTAATTTCAGGTATTTTCTGGCTGAAATTGAGAGAGCTGAGCAAAAATCTGATGTAGGCTGAAAAAGGACTGCTGATGCTGTTGGATTCTGACCTCCCTGCACTCGGAAAGGATTTTTTGGAGCTACAAAAATCCAATTGGGGTGCTTTCAATGGGTTAGAAAGTAGACATCCAGGGCTTTCCAGCAATATATAATAATCCATACTTTGCACGAAGATAGATGACGTAAACTGGCATTCAACGCCAGTTCCATGTTGCAGTTTGGCGTTCAACGCCAGAAACAGGTTGCAAGTTGGAGTTCAACACCAGAAACAGGTTACAACTTGGCGTTCAACTCCAGAAATAGCCCAGACACATGAGAAGCTTAAGTATCAGCCCCAACACACACCAAGTGGGCCCCAGAAGTGGATTTCTGCACTATCCATCCTAGTTTACTCATTTTCTGTAAACCTAGGTTTCTGGTTTAGTATTTAAACAACTTTTAGAGATTTATTTTGCATCTCATGATATTTTTTTTAGATCTGAATTTTATACTCTTTGACGGCATGAGTCTCTAAACTCCATTGTTGGGGGTGAGGAGCTCTGCAGCGTGTCGATGAATTGATGCAATTATTTCTGTTTTCCATTCAAACATGCTTGTTTCTATCTAAGATCTTCATTCGCGCTTCACTATGAAGAAGATGATGATCCGTGACATTCATCACCTTCCTCAATCCATGAACGTGTGCCTGAAAACCACCTCCGTTTTATATTAGATTGAATGAGTATCTCTTAGATTCCTTAATCAGAATCTTCGTGGTATAAGCTAGAATTATTGGCGGCATTCATGAGGATCTGGAAAGTCTAAACCTTGTCTGTGGTATTCCGAGTAGGTTTCTGGGATTGGATGACTGTGATGAACTTCAAACTCACGAGTGTTGGGCGTAGTGACAGACGCAAAAGGATCAATAGATCTTATTCTGACATGATCGAGAACCAACAGATGATTAGCCGTGCTGTGATAGAGCATTTGGACCATTTTCACTGAGAGGATGGGAAGTAGCCATTGACAATGGTGACACCCTACATACAGCTTGCCATGGAAGGAGCCTTGCATTTATGAAAGTGAGGAAGCATTATGTTACAGAAATTCAGAAGACAAAGCATCTCCAAAACTCTAACATATTCTCCATTATTGAGTAACAATTATTTATTTTATGCCCTTTCACTTTTTACAATTGAACTTAAAAAAACACTGTTGTTGGTATCCTGACTAAGAATAATAAGATAACCATAGCTTGCTTCAAACCAACAATCTCTGTGGGATTCAACCCTTACTCATGTAAGGTATTACTTGGACGACCCAGTGCAATTGCTGATTAGTTGTGCGGATTGCAAAAGTGTGATTGCAATTTTCGTGCACCAAGTTTTTGGCGCCGTTGCCGGGGATTGTTTGAGTTTGAACAACTGATGGTGAATCTTATTGCTTAGTTTAGGAAAATTTTATTTTTTTTACTAGAATTGCATCTTTTATTATCCCTTCTAAAAAAATTTTTCAAAAATATTAGTTTTCTTTATTAATTTTTAGTTTTTCTGTGAATTTAGTGTCATGTTTTAAGTTTGGTGTCAATTACATGTTCTTTATTTTTCCTTGATCTTCAAATTGTTCGTGGCAAATTTTCTTGTTTGATCTTTGGTTTTTCCTATTTTGTGTATTTTTCGTGTTTTCCTTGTGCAAGTTCAAAATACCAGTTTTCAAAAAAAAATTATTTTTATTTATTAAAAATACCTCTTTAAAACACGTTACATTTATAGCTCAATTGTCTAGAGCGTTGGTTTATGTTCTTGGTAATTAGGTATCTTCTTTTTAAAATATTTTTCAAAAATCATTTTTCTTTGATTGAATCTTGTGCCAAACTTTAAGTTTGGTGTTTTCTTGTTAATTTTCTTTAATTTTCAAAGATTTATTTTGGTTTTCTAAAAATTTTAAGTTTAGTGTTCTTTCTTTTGTTCTTGTTGTTCTTGTGATTCTTCAAGGTGTTCTTGAGTCTTTCTTGTGTTTTGATCTTAAAATTTTTAGGTTTGGTGTTCCTTGGTGTTTTCCCTCCAAAATTTTCGAAAACAAGGAGCATTAGATCTAAAAATTTTTAAGTCTTGTGTCTTTTGTGTGTTTTTCTCTTTCATCATAAAATTCAAAATTCAAAAGAATATCTTTTCTAACTATTTTTAAGCCATATTTTCGAATTTTTTTTTATAAAAATTCACATTTCAATTTCAAAATTTTTCAAATCTCATCCTTTTAAGATTTTTTTTTTAAAAAAATTATATCTTTTCCGAAAATATTCTAACCACTTTCTCTCTCCTCACTTTTTTGAAAATCTTCATAAAATATTTTTAAATTTTTTATTTTTATTTTTATTTTTATTTTTATTTATTTTTATTTGTATTGTCGTCTTTATCTTATCTTATTTTATTATT
This sequence comes from Arachis duranensis, assembly GCF_000817695.3. Classification (NCBI taxonomy): domain Eukaryota; kingdom Viridiplantae; phylum Streptophyta; class Magnoliopsida; order Fabales; family Fabaceae; genus Arachis; species Arachis duranensis. Next base: position 39,931,725 of record NC_029780.3, read on the forward strand.
ATTATTTCAAAATTTTTATATATAATAAAATAAATAAAATAAATTCACATCATCTCCCTTTCTCCATCATGGACATAAGTGGAAATGAACAGTCCAGAAGGACTCTAGGGTCATATGCTAACCCCACTACTGCTTCATATGGGAGTAGTATATGTATACCCTCCATTGGAGTTAGTAGTTTTGAGTTGAATCCTCAACTCATTATCATGGTGCAGCAAAGTTGCCAGTATTCTGGTCTTCCACAGAAGGAGCCTACAGAGTTTCTGGCACAATTTTTACAAATTGCTGACACAGTACGTGATAAGGAAGTAGATCAGGATATCTACAGATTATTACTGTTTTTATTTGCTGTAAAGGACCAAGCTAAGAGGTGGTTAAATAACCAACCTAAGGACCATAAAGACATGGAAACATCTATCAGAAAAATTCCTAAATCACTATTTTCCTCCAAAACGGATGTCACAGCTAAGACTGAGCATCTAAGGCTTCAAACAAGGAGATAATGAATCCCTTTATGATGCTTGGGAGAGATACAGAGAGATGCTAAGAAAATGCCCCTCTGAAATGTTCTCAGAGTCGGTACAGTTAGACATCTTTTATTATGGGCTTACAGAGAAAGATCAACACTACAAGAAAAATACCCATTCAGCCACACTTTTTTTAGGCTACATTAGAATAGGCTACGCTTTTCTCTGTGTTGCCTTTTTATAAGAGAAAAGGATACACAAATGCAGCATCATTTAAAAAGCGTAGCCTTAGGTATTAAAGATATCACTTAAAAAGCGTAGCCGTAGGTTGATATCTATAGGTTCACTTTTCATATCAAAGGAGACGCTTTTAAAGGATAGCCTATTTGTTAAGTTTTGGGTGCGTTTCAAAAGTGATGCCTAATGTCTCTAGAGCCAAAAACTTTAACACTTAGTATTTTTTCCTTGTTTTTCCTGAAAGACCTTAACACTTAGTAAAACTAAGCAAATTAAACTTCTGAGTCTCAGTCACCTTCATCCTCGAGCAACAAACCCTCCATAGCACCCTCTCACTCTCGGTCTCGATAGCTAACCATCGTCGCCCCCCACTCACGCTCGCCATTGACCCTCTCACTCTCGGTCTCGCCATTCACCCTCTCACTCTCGCCATTGACCGCCTCACTACAAGCGGAAACCCTCTCACTGTCGCCGTTGAGAGTCATCGCCTCCCACTCACGACTCACCTGCACTACTCTCCATATTGACCGTCGTCATCTCCTCTTCGCCATCGCTTGCACTGATCATCGCTGTGCGGCCCTCACCATCGTCGGTGTGCGACCGTCACCATCGTCGCTGCGCCGCTCTCACCATCATCATCTCCGTGCTTCTCATCATCGTCTTCGCTGTGCTCACATCATTGAATAGGTATGTATTGATTTCTATTTGCTTCCGAAATTGATCAGTGGCTTAGGGTTCCTATTTTAGGGGTTTTAATTTGGGGCTTTTAATCTCTGAAATATGGGTCTGTGAACTGTAATTTGATAACATGCATGCTGTTATTGATGAAGATGTGTGGTATTTTAGGGTTTGTGAACTGTGATTTAATATACAGCTTATCTATTTTCTCTGTATTTTTGTTTCTGAGACTGAATCCAAATGCAGCGTTAATAAGCTTTTGTTTCTGTGATTTCTCAATGAATAAGTTGGCTTTCGTTTCTCTGTTTTCAGCTTCCTGTTTCTAACAGAGTTCTTACAGTTTGAACGGTTTCTTGGTTAGCCAGAAACAGAAATGGTGTGAAGAATGTAAAGAATGAAAAGAAGACAAGGAGTAGAGAAGAAGTAGAAGAGGAAGAAGAAAGGTAAGCTGAATTGTAAATTGAATTGAAAACTCACATATACATGCTTAGAAGAATTTCTTAATTCGTCAATTTCGTTGTCCTGCAAGGATCTGTTTTTGGATAAGGTATAATTTGCAGCTTTTTCCTCAGAGTTCATTCTTTTATTAGTTATATGTCTAACAGGACTGATAAATAGTCTTTTGCAATCTCCTGGGTAATTCTGCTGCACAACATACCTTGTAGAAAACCTTCTAACTACTGAATTTATTGACTTTGTCTGCACATAACCATTAAAAGAGCTCAAAATACTTAGCTAATGTGGTCTAATCTGGAGAGAAAATAAGTCAAGTTGTAGAGTACTTCAACTGTATCTATATTATCCAAAATTTGTGACAAAATTTTCTCCGCAAAGAAGGCTTGGTTTTGGAAAGAAATTAACCCCACTCAAACCCTCAACTTTTCACAAATTAACAGGCCATGAATATTGTTGCCAATAACTTTATAGTTAGAGAAAAAATGTCATTTATGCTTAGTCCTACTATAGTGTTATCACTATATTACATATTAGATGCGTAAATCCCTTTTCCTAAATATAATCAATTTGTCACCCACCGATCATTTTCAATATTTTTCCAAGACGATGCTAAAAAGAACCAGCAATATATTTTATAAGCTAAGCATTAATTTCTACTAAAGCTAGTTATAAACTAGCTCAATTACCAACATATATTCTCAGTTTTATAATGGGTAGCTTAATAAGTATTTCCCCAGAATAAGAATAAGACAAATAAAGCCAAGAGACTAATTTAAAGTAATGGACATAAGAGTTTTCTTACACTTTTAAATCCTTTATGCTTCCAAGAAATAGCCTAATATGACATCATTATTTCATGAAAGAAGACAAACCTTGTGTGTATTTGATAAGCTGCCAAAATGTTGCTTAAACATATCACTGTCTTCTTCACAATTTAAACTGCCAATGTTAGCTTCAAGAATCGGTTTTGACTCACTTACAGATTCATCTAAATTGAGCTACTCTGCTTTTATATCAGAAATTTCTTCAGAAGACAAAGAAGAAATACAACTATTATTGAAGTCAACTTGCTCTTCTGAAACAACACCCAACTCTTCTGAAACAGAAATGGTGTGAAGAATATAAAGAATGAAAAGAAGACAAGGAGTAGAGAAGAAGTAGAAGAGGAAGAAGAAAGGTGAGCTGAATTGTAAATTGAATTGAAAGAAAGAAATCTGATTAACATGAAAACCAATCATATACAATCCTGGTAAGGTGAACAAATAATGAAAGGGTTATGGATGGGTAAAACTATATAAGAAAATTGAGTTTTCTAAGAGTAAATATTTATAATTTACTTTTTTAATTTATCAGTTTCTACACTTTAATTAACAATCAAATCCTTGTATACACACCTGTATACACACTTCTGATATGTCAAGCTAAACTATATAATTATTTTAAACATGTTTTGAGACTTCACTCAATAATTAATTTTAAGTATTGGTTGTTGAATAGCTTAGTTGTTATTAGATTAAGAAGCAGTTACGTTCACACGGTCATAGCCTCCATTTTTCTTTGTTTGACTTCATGACTTTTATGTTAGTCCAAGTCTTACACACGGTCCATTTCTTTCAGATTAATATAAAATAATATGAAATATGAACATGAAACGTTTTTTCTTTTCATGATGTCACCGTTTTTTATAAGATTATATTCATTCATGCAATCATCTATCTATATTATTTAATTAATTAATGAATTTGTGTGGTTTCTTTTTAGGAAAGGGAGATTTAATAACATGTTCTAAGCAAAAGAATTCAGAGTTATTTCACACGGTTCTTAGAGGCTTAGGACAATTTGGAGTTATAACAAGAGCAAGAATTTCTCTTCACCCAGCACCCACAAAGGTACATTTTCATTTTAAAAAATATAAAAAAATAATTTATTTTTAATTTTATCTTTTTTAAATTAAGATTTAAAGCTTAAATTTTAAAATTTAAAATTTAAAGTTAAAAATAATTTCAAGAAAATAATTTATAATTAATTGACAGAAAAAATTTAACTTTCTAATTGACAGAAATCTGATTATTTGACATCTCCATTGTAGAAATCTAGGTAGTCATCTATAAAAATGGGGACATTGTAGTTACTTATACCCTTTTTGAGTAAAACTACAATTTTTCCATCAGTTGCTGATTCTTATGGTAATATTCTTCTGAGACTGAAGTTGATTTCTTGAATAGGTGAATGATTTAATGTGTTATGTGTGTAATATTGAAACACTTTTTGTTTTGAAAGTTTTTGTACTTGATTAAATGTTTCTCTTTGATATTTTTTTTCTTTTAAACTGTTAGTGCGGTAATTGGCTTTCTGCTAGAATTTTTGACTTTACACCTACTTTATTACGGCCAAATTCAATTCATGAATTGGTCGGCTAGCATTTCCACCTCTTCTTTGCTTCCCTTTATCTGAAATACTTGTTTGATGGAAACAAGGAACTATTTGACAAAATTCTGTGTCAAATAGATATAAAAATAGACATCTAAATAGACCTCTTCTTTGCTTCCCTTAATATCTATAAAAATTTAACTTTTAACAAAGGAGCTAGATAGGTCGATTAATAAGTTATTGATTACACTTATTGATGACATCTAAAACAAATTAAATAGACATACTCTAAATCCAATGCAGGGTCTTGGCCACATCGCAGGCGAACACTGGAGAATTCTGTGCCCCAACTCCACTGGAGCTGAAGAACAGAGCCACGAAAGAGAGCAAAACAGAGACAAGCTAGATATGTCGATTAATAAGTTATTGATTACACTTATTGGTGACATCTAAAACAAATTAAATAGATGTGTTATTAAGTAATGAGTTGATATGATATATGATGAGTGATCAGCTTCAAGGAGAAACCAAGTATCAGAATGGGTTCGAGAAATAGATGAAGCAGCAAAAGCATTGCTCCCAAAAGAACCTTCAGAAGAAGAATTCCGTAATGCGCTTCGGAATGGACTCATTCTTTGCAATGTCCTCAATAAAGTCCACCCTCGTGCTGTTTATAAAATAGTTTTACACAATAATATTTTGTATTTTACTTAATTTGATTGCCGTTATCTGTTGAATGATTTAATTGCTGCTGCTGCTGCTGGGTCCCAAATCTGTTTGATTATATCAATTTAATTCTTGCTTGCTAAATGATGATTGTGCTAAATTCGTGGTTAAATGGTTGGATATGGCAATTACAATTTTTTTTTGTCTGTAATTTTTACAGTTATTCGTGGTTAAGGTTGAAGGCGAAAGTTTTTGGTTAAGGTCTTCCAAGAAGATTTTGTCAAAACGTTGATCGTGTCATGGCAAGGTACAATGCATACTTTAATTCTTTTGATTTGTTAGTTTTGAAGTTGCAATTTAACTTATTATATTTGTACTATAAATTCTATGTTTCTCTTTATTTGTTTTACCTCAATGGGTTTCTAGAGAATTACTTCTAAGACTAGGAACTATTTCCCTTTGTAGCGAATAACACCCTGCCTCCTCTATTCTTCTAATCTTCACTTTGCGAAACCTTATAAATTTTTTGCCTAAAAAATTTAATAATTATCGATTAGGTTTTGTGATATGCCAAAGGATTGGATGGATCTACCGAGGTATAGCGAAGAGTATATCAATGGTGTTATTAGTTTTTTAGACTTTGCATACTCTGAGGGAGAACCGGACGGACGAAAAATTCAATGTCCTTGTAAGAGGTGTTGTAACATTAATTGGTATAGAAGAGATGTGGTATTTGACCATTTAGTAGCCGACGGATTTGTTAAGGGATATAGAACATTACTGCTTAATGATGCATTTGGAGATGTATCTCATGCTGAGGGTGTTACTGTAGGTCAAAATGAAGAGGCTAAAAAGTTTTACAATTTAATAGATGGGGCAAGTCAAGAGTTATACCCGGGTTGCAAGAAATTTTCTACATTATCTTTTACCATCCGTCTGTACTTGTTAAAGTGTTTGCACGGTTGGAGCAATGCCTCCTTCACTTCACTTCTTGAGCTATTGAAAGAGGCAATGCCTGACATTAACATACCTTCATCTTTCCATAAGACAAAGTCTATGATAAGAGATTTAGGGCTGGATTATAACAAAATTGATGCTTGTCCTAATGATTACCTCCTGTATAGAAAAGAAATAAAGGATGAAAAATAATGTCGTGTGTGTGGAACTTCTCGATATACTGAAAATTCCAGTGATAATAGCGAGAACCAACCTGACAAGAAAGGTCGTCTTATTCCTGCAAAAACTCTGAGATACTTTCCTATAATTCCAAGACTTCAGAGATTATTTATGTGCTAAAAAACGGCAGCTAGTCTGAGGTGGCATGATGAGGAGCGCATAAAAGATGGGACGTTAAAGCATCCTGCTGATGGCTTGGCATGGAAGAACCTTGATGAAATGGATGAAGAATTTGCTAAAGAATCTCGCAATATTAGACTAGGCTTGTCAAGTGATGGGTTCAACCCATTTCGTAGCATGAACATTTCATGGAGCACGTGGCCCGTGATGCTGATGGTATACAACTTGCCTCCGTGGATGTGCATGAAACCCGAATATTGTATGCTTTCTTTGCTTATTCCTGGGCCACAATCACCTGGTAAATACATTGATGTGTATCTACAACCATTGATAGAAGACTTGAAGTTGTTGTGGGAAAAAGGGGTCGAAACCTATGATGCGTCAAAGAATGAGATCTTTCAAATGCGGGCAGCTCTTTTGTGGACAATCAACGATTTTCCTGCTTATGCTATGTTGTCTGGGTGGAGTACAAAGGGAAAGTTGGCTTGCCCTTGTTGCAACAAAAATACTAGTAGCTTACAACTAAAACACAGTCGGAAGACAGTTTATATGGACCATCATGTCTTTTTACCCATGGATCATCCATGGAGAACCAATACAAGGTCTTTTAATGGGAAGCAGGAATTAAGACCCCCTCCACCTGTTATAGAAGGACCCAAAATTTTTGAGATGCTACAAAATGCTGAGAATGTCTTTGGAAAGAAGCAAAGTACATCAAATAGTTTCCCATGAAATTGGAAAAAAGATCAATTTTCTTTGAATTGCCTTACTGGTACAAGAACCCACTGCGTCACAACTTAGATGTCATGCACATAGAGAAGAATATACTT
>NC_029780.3:39939306-39944432 GCF_000817695.3 Arachis duranensis
TATGACTGCTGCAGAGAAGTCAGTTTTTTGTGGTGTTTTGAAGACAACAAAGCTACCTGATGGCAGTGCTTCGAATATATCACGCTGTGTACATCTAGGAGAAAGAAAAGTTTCTGGATATAAGACCCACGATGCTCACTTTATGCTTCACTATTTACTACCAATACCGATTAAAAGCATCCTTCCTGATCATGTAGCCATTCCGTTGATTCGACTAAGTTCCTTTTTTCGTCGCTTGTGCAAAAAGTTCATCACACTGGAAGAGATAGGTTTACTTGAGTTAGAGATTGTGGAAACATTATGCCAGCTTGAGAGGATCTTTCCCCCTAGTTTTTTCGACATAATGGTTCATCTTCCCATTCATTTAGCAAATGAGGTGAGATTGGGAGGTCCGGTGCAGTTTCGTTGGATGTATCCTCCGGAAAGGTACATGTGTACATTAAAGTCATATGTTCGCAACAGAAGTCGGCCCGAAGGTTCTATTACAGAGGCATATCTGGCTGAGGAGTGCTTAACTTTCTGCTCAAGATACTTGCATGGAGGTGTGCAAACAAGACTTAATAAGCGGCCTCGGAATGATGATGATCCTAACGAAGACGAAGTTGTGCCATCAAAGTTGTTTTCTAACAAAGGTCGTTCGTTAGGCGTGGGAAATGGAGAACCAATTAATTTAGATGACAGATCTTCTGCTCAAGCCCATGTGTATGTATTACACAATTGTGAAGAAGTGGCAGATTATGTTAGGTAACTTAATTAAAATTTTTTTAATTCCGATCAAGTTCACCCATATTTTTTAGATCAAACCTAACTATTACTAATTATAGAGAGCATGAGGAAGAGGTTAACAATCAGTGGGGAACGAAATGGAGAAAAGCAAAAGTTCACAACAAAACATTCGCGCAGTGGTTTGAAACTCATGCGAGGGATGCAAATGTGCCTTTCTGGCTAAAAGAATTATCTCGAGGTCCAAGCTCTGTTGCAAGAAGATTTTCTGGATATGTAATTAATGGATACAGGTTTCACACGGTGGAACGTGAGGCAAGGAGAAAAACACAAAACAGTGGTGTCACATTAACTGCTTTAACTTCAAGCTTTGCAAGTGCTAAAGATCAAAGTCCAATCCAAGACAATGTAGCTTATTATGGTAGGTTGTTTGAGATAGTAGAGTTAGACTATTATGGGCGTTTTAAGGTTGTCTTATTTCGGTGTGAGTGGTACGATGCTGGGAGAGATAAGTATGGTCTTACATTTGTTCACTTCCATAAGAAATGCTTCCAGGAAGAACCTTTTATACTAGCATCTCAAGCGCATCAGTGTTTTTATGTGCAAGATCCATATGAACATAACAAACATTATGTTATGGAAACTGTCCCAAGAGACTTATTTAAAACAAGCGACGAATCTGAGTCTGAGGCCCGTCAAACACACTATAGTGAACAACACGAGCGTATAACGAGCCCTGCCATACCAGCTGATAATGGTGAACTTATTCTGGAGAGGACTGATTTACGACCCACGGTTATTGAAACGGTTCCCCAAGTGACTTCTGCCCAAGAATATGAGGCAGATTTCATTGGAGATTCTGATTCTGATTGGTCATCCTAAGAAATTTATTGCTTAATATGTACATATGTATACTTAAGTTTTCTTCTTCACATTTTTATTTGTAAGTAATACTTATTTTTTTTGTTAATTTTTCAGTCTCTTACACTTTTCTCATATTGATTTTGATGGGTATATTGACTCTACTTAACTAATTTATTTGTCTAGGAATAAGGAATTTATTGATCTTAAAGCTACATCAAGTAAGAATTTGCTTAGACAATTCGAGGCTAAGAGACAAAGGATTGTGTCTGAACGCAAGAAATATGAAATGGAAGCTGCAGTTGCTAATGACAAGGAAAAAGCTGAGCGACGGGTGGATGAACCTGAAAGTCAATTGGAGATGCGTGCAACCAAAGGACAGAAGAAATCCACGTCAAAGAAGTTGGATTTTAGTCATCTGCAAAGAACATTCGACTCTATTAGTCATAGGACTAACTCCACGCCTACAACCTTGGAAGTACAACCAAACATTCCACCGCAACAGCCAGAAAATAAAAAGAGAAAGGAGCTATTGACTATGCCTACTGCTGAGAAAGTCAAGAATAAAATGCAGGGTGGAAAATCAACACAAGTCTTGAAGAAGTCTAAGCCTACAAACATGGAGGCAGATGAACTTACAAGGAAGCTCGAAGCAATTCGTAAAATGAACAAGGGCGTGTCAACAAGTCTAAGCCAAGAGCGGAGTTGTCCAAGTTCTACTCAACTCACAATCAACAAAGGGCAGCAGCAGAATGTTCAACTCACAGATGAAGAGACTCAAACAGGGCAAGATGACACAACTTTGCCTTCTCCTGAAACTACCCCACAAAATGAAAGTGCAATGTTGGAGCAAGAAATATCAACAAAGGGTAAGAGGATGCCAGGAGTAAAGGCTACAACAATTGACAAATTCTTAAAGGAAAATAGGATAGATGTGGAAATTGAAGGACCAAGCACTGAACTAAGTGAGGACGGGGAAGAAAGCATGGCACTTGATAAAGACTATTATCAACATGTGATGGAGGACATTGATGATGAAGAAGGTACTGTTTTGCTCTGTTTTTATTGATGATAACTATTTATTTTTTTAAAAAAATTTATAGAAAAACTGGACTGATAGATCTAGTTGTTTGAAGCTGCGACTACTTGCAATGTGTGAACACTTTATAATTGATCCCTACTACCATTAGTTTACTTAGATTCTGATATGACACATGTTTGAAGCAAAAAGCACTTATCTTAATTACTTTTCAGGTGAATTATTATTATGTGAAATTTCTAAATCTGGAAGCTTTAATTAGCAACATGAATATCTCTATCTGCCAATGCATGTGGAGTATGTAATTTCATAATTGGCCAGTGGCCCCAATGCAAGTTATACCTTTTTACAAATAGATACATTACGTGTAAGTTATGTAATTACTATAATCATATATATCATGCTTGAAAGTGACTTGCCCATCATGCTTGAAAGTATTTTATACTTATTTCTTCTATTATGACACAGAATAATAATCTATTATCCTACAGCTCCGTAATAACAATAATAATCATCTTTTTATGCGTATTTTAAAATTCAGTGAAGTCCATGATGTGGAATAAACTTAAATGTTGTGTGCTAAATTCGATTTCTATAATAGCTAAAACTTGTCCACTTCATGGTATCAACTCAAAGGTCAGATTTATAATTTTTATAATTTTTATATTTCTGTACTTGTTTGCTTTATATTCTTGTTGAGCTCGAGTTAATTAAGCATAATCTGATGTTGACCAATGAATGAAACTAGGAGAGCCAAAGAAGAAGAAAACCCGTGGAAAAACAACTTGCAAGGAGATTTATGCAAGGACTATGGAACAGCGGGAAGAAGTCACTTTTGATCTTGGACAGCCCGTAGGACCAACCGACCAAAGTGTTTCTAATTTAACTAGTTTTGTTGGCACTATTGGTAGAAATAAAAGATTCGTTAGTCTTGTGTACACTAGTTGGCATGCTGTTCCTCCTAAAGCTAAGAAGTTCATGTGGGACTATGTTAACGTAAGACACTTGATAATTATTGATTTCAGTTTTTTTATTCAGCACAAGAGCATATAACAATTACCTATAATCATGCAGACCAAGTTTCTCCTCCCAGACAGTGGAGAAAAGTGGGTAATACAAGCGATTCGAGATGCTTGGAAGCGGTTCAAAGGAAAGATTAAGCAAAAGCACTTCGTTCCCTATGATAATATTGAAGATATGGTGAAGAATCGACCCCCACAAGTACCAGAAAGTGGTTTCATAAAATTGATCTATTATTGGAGTCATCCTCTAATCCAGGTAAAAGACTATATATGTCGACTTTTCATGTGAAACTATTTGACTATTGAAAGAGCAATTTGGCAAATGAAGGATCTGAGTAGCTAGCTTTTTAGTTCTTACACATAATCTCTTATTGCAGAATAGCTTTTCCCCTTGAATTTACTTTTGTAATTTTTCTGCATCTAATGTCTTCTGATTTGGAAGTGGGGTTCTATTCTGTTTCATACTTCATTATGCTGCACGTTTTAGTAACTGTATGCTAACTTTTTATTCACTTCCAGTCAATAAGTCAAAGGAACAAACAACACAAAAAAAATGTGAAGTTTCCACATCGCATGGGGCCTATCAATTTCGGAAGAGTACGAGTGGCTATGGTAAATAGTATATTTATATTTGCATAAATTGAAGGAAGATATTGAAGTATGATCTTATTTTGCAGCGAGCAACAAAGGAAACAAAGGAGGAACCAAAAAGGTTTGAGATGTTCATTGCTACCCGAACAAGTTGGAAGAGGAAAGAAGTGGATGAGGAAACACAAATGGCTGTTGTAAATCATTATATCATTTATAATTACATTTCAAATTTAGGATACGGTAACTAACTCAATTTTAAATGTTTCTTCTATGCAGGAAGACTTCCAACACCGCCAAGCTGCTGGTGAAACAGAAGAGGAAGCATTTGAGGCCTTATTTGGGAAAGAACAACCAGGTCGGATAAGGTTGTATGGAAGATCTGTGACAAAGACTGATTTAAAAAAATATGTTGAAATTAATGAAATCAAGAATCAGCACAAAGAGGAAGTAGTCTGAAGGATAAACTTGGACACATGGAGGCCCAACAGCAAAAACAAGAGGCCAAACAGCAAAAACAAGACGAAGAGATTCATGGTTTGCGAAATATGATCAAGTTATTACTGCAGCGATCGGAACCTGGAATGAGGCCAGAAGAACTAGAAGCTTTATTACAAGACGCCCAACAATCTCCTATTGATGCGAATAGCGGCCATGGATCAACACATTTTCCGAACTTAGATGTGGTATGTCCTTATCTATTCCTTATTCCATAGTTTTTACTTGCATTTACATTAATTGCTATGGCTAAAAATGTTTGTTGGCTTTATTAACACTAAAGTTGTATTGCTACGGCTGAAATTTGTTTGTGTAATTCTGGTGGTTGTATCTTTGATTTTGTGCACTTGGTACATATGAATTTGTCCCTATATCTAATTTAAGTGTGAAAGTCT
>NC_029780.3:39944978-39956683 GCF_000817695.3 Arachis duranensis
TTATACATGTAATCATATTAACTATTATGTTGTATTAATAATTATTAGATAATTATATATATATACAGAAGAAAAAAAAGACCAAAGGCTACACTTATATGTACAGTAGCTATAGTATAGAAAAAAAAATGAGACCTAAGGCTACGCTTATATACAGTAGCTATAGTATACCAAAAAAAAAAGAGGGACCTAAGGCTACGCTTATAAAAAGTAGCTATGGTATACAATGGGGCTACGCTTTACAAGTGATGCAGTAGCATTGAAAAGCGTAGCCTATTCTGGAAGAATGAAAGCTGAAAAGCGTAGCCTTTGGTCCTGAACAGCATCACTTGAAAAGCGTAGCCTATTCCCAAACGCCAAAAGCGTAGCCCTTGGTGTAGAAAAGCGTAGCCTTTGAGAATAGGCAACGGCCGAATAGGAATCACTCCAAAAAGCGTAGCCGTAGCCCAAAAAGCGTAGCCGTAGCCTAAGGCATCATTTTTTTTCACTTTTGGCTACACTTTTCAAGTGTACCTGAATGGGTGTTTTTCTTGTAGTGCAAATTTCTCTAGACCACTCAGCTGGTGGATCTATACACATGAGAAAGACAATTGAAGAAGCTCAAGAGCTCATTGATACAGTTGCCAGAAATCAACATCTGTACCTACGCAGTGAACCTTCCATCAACGAAGAGGCTAAAACAGTAACTGCTCAACTCAGTCTTACAGAACAAGTTACTAAATTCAATCAGCAACTAGATTTTCTAACAAAACAGCTAGCCAAATTCAAGGAGATACTACAAGAAACAAGAATGGCTAATATGAATATGGAAGTATAGTTGAAGCAAATAGAACAGCAATTATCAAAACAAATAACAGAAGAGTGCCAAGCAGTTCAATTAAGAAGTGGGAAAATATTAAATACCTCACTTCAAGATAACAGGAAGCCAAGAAATGAGCAAACTAACCAAAATACCTCTGAGGATAGTAAGAGCCCAGAGAGGAATAATTCTGGTGCTCAAACGCTAGAGAATGGGTGGAAAGCTGGCGTTGAACGCCCAAACCATGCTCAGTCCTGGCGTTCAACTCCAGAAACAAGCAAGGAATTGACGTTGAACGCCCAAAGGAAGCACAATTCTGGTGTTCAGACGCAGAAACAGATAAGGAGTTGGCGTCTAACGCCACTCCAGCTTCCACTCCTGGCATTCAAATGCCAGTGGGAGATCAAACACATACAAGTGCTGATAACAACCCTTCTAAAAAGGCTTCTCAACCCACGGCTGTAGGCAATAAACCTGCAACAACTAAGGTTGATGAATACAAAGCCAAAATGCCTTATCTTCAAAAACTCTGTCAAGCGGAACATGATAAGCAATTTGCTCGCTTTGCAGACTATCTAAGGACTCTTGAAATAAAGATTCCGTTTGCAGAAGCACTTGAGCAAATACCCTCTTATGCTAAGTTCATGAAAGAGATCTTAAGTCATAAGAAGGATTGGAGGGAAACTGAAAAAGTTTACCTCACTGAAGAATGCAGTGCAGTCATTCTGAAAAGCTTACCTAAGAAGCTTAAAGATCCTGAAAGCTTTATGATACCATGCACATTAGAAGGTACTTGTACCAAGCAAGCTCTATGTGATCTTGGGGCAAGTATCAACCTAATACCTGCATCTACTATCAAAAAGCTTGGATTGACTAATGAAGTCAAACCAACCCGGATATGTCTCCAACTTGCTGATGGTTCCATTAAACACCCATCAGGCGTGATTGAAGACATGATTGTCAAGGTTGGGCCATTTGCCTTTCCCACTAACTTTGTGGTGCTGGAAATGGAGGAGCACAAGAGTGTAACTCTCATTCTAGGAAGACCTTTCCTAGCTACTGGATGAACCCTCATTGACGTCCAAAAAGGGGAAGTAACCCTGAGAGTCAATGAGGACGACTTTAAGTTAAATGTTATCAAAGCTATGCAGCATCCAGACACCCAAAATGACTGCATGAGCATTGATATTATTGACTCTCTGGTAAAAGAGGTCAATATGACTGAGAGTCTCGAATCAGAGCTAGAAAATATCTTTAAAGATACTCAGCCTGATCTAGAGGAACCAGAGAGAATAATAGAACCTCTGAAAATCCATCAGGAAGAGGAGAAACCCCTAAACCCGAGCTCAAACCATTACCACCATCCCTGAAATACGCATTTCTGGGAGAAGGTGACACTTTTCCTGTAATCATAAGCTCTACCTTAGAGCCACAGGAAGAGGAAGCACTAACTCAAGTGCTAAGGACACACAAGACAGCTCTTGGGTGGTCCATCAGTGATCTTAAGGGCATTAGCCCAGCCGGATGCATGCACAAGATCCTATTGGAGGATGATGCTAAGCCAGTGGTTCAACCACAGAGGCGGCTGAATCCAGCCATGAAGGATGTGGTGCAGAAGGAGGTCACTAAATTACTAGAGGCTGGGATTATTTATCCTATTTCTGATAACCCCTAGGTAAGCCCTGTCCAAGTCATCCCTAAGAAGGGTGGCATGACAGTGGTTCATAACGAAAAAAATGAACTAGTTCCTACAAGAACAGTTACAGGGTGGCGTATGTGTATTGATTATAGAAGGCTCAATACAGCTACCAGAAAGGATCATTTTCCTTTACCATTCATAGACCAGATGCTAGAAAGACTAGCAGGTCATGAATACTATTGCTTCCTGGATGGATATTCAGGTTATAATCAAATTGCAGTAGAGCCCCAAGATCAAGAGAAAACAGCATTCACATGCCCATCTGGAGTATTTGCATACAGAAGGATGCTATTTGGTCTGTGCAATGTACCTGCAACCTTTCAAAGATGCATGCTCTCTATTTTCTCTGATATGGTGGAAAATTTTTCTGGAAGTCTTCATGGATGACTTTTCAGTGTTTGGAGACTCATTCAGCTCCTGTCTTGACCATCTAGCACTTGTTCTAAAGAGATGCCAAGAGACTAATCTGGTTTTAAACTGGGAGCAATGTCACTTTATGGTGACTGAAGGAATTGTCCTTGGGCACAAAATTTTGAACAAGGGAATAGAGGTGGATCAAGCTAAGGTGGAGGTAATTAAAAATTACCACCACCTGCCAATGTTAAGGCAATCAGAAGCTTTCTGGGGCATGCAGGATTCTATAGGAGGTTTATAAAAGATTTTTCAAAAATCGCCAAACCTCTGAGTAATCTGCTAGCTGCTGACATGCCATTTATCTTTGATAAAGAGTGTCTACAGGCGTTTGAGACTCTGAAAGCTAAGCTGGTCATAGCACCAGTCATCTCTGTACCAGACTGGACATTACCATTTGAATTAATGTGTGATGCCAGTGACCATGCCATTGGTGCAGTGTTGGGACAAAGGCATGACAAGCTTCTGCGCGTCATTTACTATGCCAGTCGTGTTTTAAATGACGCACAGAAGAACTACACAACCACAGAAAATGAGTTACTTGCAGTAGTTTACGCCATTGACAAGTTCAGATCTTATTTAGTAGGATCAAAAGTGATTGTGTACACTGACCATGCTGCTCTTAAATATCTACTCACAAAGCAGGATTCAAAACCCATACTCATCAGATGGGTGTTGCTTCTGCAGGAGTTTGATATAGAAATAAGAGATAGAAAAGGGACAGAGAACCAAGTAGCAGATCATCTGTCCCGAATAGAACCAGTAGAAGGGGCGTCCCTCCCTCTTACTGAAATCTCTGAAAACTTTTCGGATGAGCAACTTTTTGCCATCCAGGAAGTGCCATGGTTTGCAGACATTGCAAACTACAAGGCAGTGAGATTAATACCCAAAGAGTACAGTAGGCAATAATCAAAGAAATTGATCACAGATGCAAAGTACTATCTTTGGGATAAACCATATCTCTTCAAGAGATGTGCAGACGGAGTAATTCGTAGATGTGTACCTAAAGAAGAAGCACAGAAGATTCTCTGGCATTGCCATGGATCATAGTATGGAGGACATTTTGGAAGTGAGCGAACAGCCACAAGAGTCCTCCAATGTGACTTCTACTGGCCTACTCTCTATAAGGATTCCCGAGTGTTTGTACTTAATTGTGACAGTTGCCAAAGATCTGGTAATTTGCCTCATAGTTATGCCATGCCTCAACAAGGGATCTTAGAGATTGAGTTGTTTGATGTATGGGGTATTGACTTCATGGGGCCTTTCCCACCATCATACTCAAACACTTATATTCTGGTGGTAGTGGATTATGTATCCAAATGGGTAGAAGCTATCGCAACACCCACTAATGATACTAAGATAGTGCTGAAATTCCTCTAGAAACACATCTTCAGCAGATTTGGTACCCCTAGAGTATTAATCAGTGATGGGGGCACTCATTTCTGCAACAAATAGCTTTACTCTGCTTTGGTTCAATATGAAGTTAGCCACAAGGTAGCCACTCCATATCATCCATAGACAAATGGGCAAGCTGAAGTCTCTAACAGAGAACTTAAAAGAATCCTGAAACGGACTGTGATTAATCGTAGAAGGGATTGGGCAAGAAGCTTGGATGATGCTCTGTGGGTATACATAACAGCATTCAAGACACCTATAGGAACTTCTCCATACCAGCTGGTGTATGGAAAAGCCTGTCACTTGCCAGTGGAACTGGAACATAAGGCCTATTGGGCAAGCAGATTCCTAAACCTTGATGCCAAGTTAGCTGGAGAAAAATGATTGCTCCAGTTAAATGAGCTAGAGGAATTCAGACTCAATGCTTTCGAAAATGCAAAAATTTACAAAGAGAAAGCAAAAAGATGGCATGATAAGAAACTATCATCCAGAGTCTTTAAGCCAGGGCAAAAGGTTCTGCTATTTAATTCTAGGCTCAGATTATTCCCCGGGAAATTGAAATCCCGGTGGAGAGGTCCATATGTGATTACAAGTGTGTCACCATATGGATACGTGGAGCTTCAGGATAATGATTCTAACAAAAGTTCATTGAGACTTCATTAAAGCTTAGTATTAGTCCAGCTAAAGACAATAAATAAGCGCTTGCTGGGAGGCAACCCAGCCATTTACAAAGCTTATTTGTCAATTAATTGATTTTTACAGGTTTATATCAATTATCTTCAAGGTAAAATAGCAATTGCTTGAGTTCACAGAGTTACAGAAGGATTCAGAGGATAAAACAGCAAAAAGAAGCTCACTGGTGCAAAAAAAAGCCAGTAAGAGCTGTTTTAGGTGCTGAACGCCCAAAAGAAGCACTTACTGGGCATTCAACGCCAGTAAAGATAGCCATCTGGGTGTTAAACGCCAGAAAGAAGCATCTTCTGGGCGTTGAACGCCAGAAAGAAGCACCTTCTGGGCGTTCAACGCCAGATTTATAGCGTCCTGGGTGTTCAGAAAAACGCCCGGTGACAAAGGAGTTCCTAGCGTTCAACGCCAGCTAGAAGCAACAGCTGGGCGTTGAACGCCCAGGAGAAGCTGCAAATGGGCGTTAAACGCCCAAAACATGCAGCGTTTGGGCGTTTAACGCTAGGATTGTGGGAGGAGGTAAATTCGTTTTCAATTCACATTTTTTCAAATTTTTATGTTCCAATTCATGATTTCTTGCATAAACATGTTACAAACTCTCATCCTTCAATTCCAAAAATTTTAATCCTAATTTCTAAAATCCCTTTTTCAAAAATATCAAATGTATCTTAATTCATAAACACAAATTCTTTTTCAAATCCCATCCAACTTCTTTTCAAATCTTTTTCAAAAAAATCAATTATCGTTAATCCCAATTTTTTTTTTAAAAAAAAATTCAGATTTATCTTTTTCAAATATCTTCTATATCTTTTCAATTTTCAATTATATCTTTTTCATATCATATTTATCTTTTACAAATCATATCTTCTATCCTATCTTTCTGCAAAATTTTCAAAAACCCACCCCCACCCTTTAAATCCACTCTCGGCCTCTCCCCTCTCCTCAACAATTCGAACACAAGCTCTCCTTCTATCCCTCTCCTTTCTTTTCTTTTGCTTGAGGACAAGCAAACCTCTAAGTTTGGTGTGTTTATCCGTGATCACTAAACCATACCCACTAAGATCATGGCTCCTAAAGGAAAACAACCTACTCCAAGAGGCAAGAAAGAGAGTATTCCAAAACCACTTTGGAGTCAAGGGAAGTTCTTAACCAAAGAACATTCAGACGATTACTACAAAATAATGGGTCTAAGGACAATGATCGCGGAAGTCAAATTCGATCTGAAAGAAGATAAATATCCGGAGATCCAAGAGCAAATTCGAAATAGGAGATGGGAAATCCTAGCTAATCCTGAGACAAAGGTGGGAAGAAACATGGTTCAGGAATTCTACGCTAATCTGTGGCAAACAGACAGGCAGAGAATATCTGAAACTGCTCTCTATGACTATCGGACCTTGGTTAGAGGAAAGATTGTTCACATCCACCCTAATAAAATCAGGGAGATCTTTAAGCTACCTCAGTTGAAAGATGACCCAGACTCCTTTAATAGGAGAATGATGAGAACAAATAAAGGCCTGGACAAGATTCTAGAGAACATATGCCTCCCTGGAGCCAGGTGGACCACCAGCACTAAGGGCGTCCCAAATCAACTCAAGAGAGAAGATCTCAAACCAGTTGCCAGAGGCTGGCTGGACTTCATTGGGCGTTCTATACTGCCCACTAGCAACCACTCTGAGGTCACCGTTAAAAGAGCAGTGATGATCCACTGCATTATGTTAGGAAGAGAATTGGAAGTTCATCAATTGATTTCGTGTGAACTTTACATAATTGCAAACAAGAACTCCAAAGATGCCAAATTGGCTTATCCTAGCTTAATATCTATGCTATGTAAAGATGCTGGAGTAAAGATGGGAATAATTGAGTATATCTCAGTTGAGTGACCAATCACCAAAACATCAATGGAAAAACAACAAGTGCAGGATGACCCCATCAAGAGGAGAGCACAGGAATTCCTCCCGGAATTTCCTCAATTTGAATACTGGGAGCATCTTGAAGATCGGTTACCAAGTTGCAAGAAGCTATGGACCAAATAAAGGAAGAACATAATAATCAAAATAGCATGCTTTGCAAACTGCTTGGGGAACAAGAAGAGCAAAGGCGTGACTTAAAGGAACTGAAGCGTCAGAAATTATCTCTTGAAGGATCAAGCACCCCACAGACTAGAGAAACATCCACTTCCCAAAATAAAGGTTGTTGAGTCTTAATCTTATCTTTACTCTGTGATAGTTGTCTTATAGATTTACCTTAGAAGTTATATAGGAATAGTAGTAATTAGTATATCTATTTTGATTTTATTTTCAATTAAGCTATAATTTATTTTCTTCTCATCATCATCAAACATGAATAAAAATAGTAGATTTTTAGAATAAAGAGGCAATTTAATTTCGAGTTCTTAATAAGGAAAATTCTAATTATTTATATGTGGTGGCAATACTTTTTGTTTTCTGAATGAATGCCTAAATAGTGCATATTTTTTTTATATTGAAATTCATGAATGTTAAAAGTATTGGCTCTTGAAAGAATGATGAACAAGAGAAATATTATTGATAATCTGAAAAATCATAAAATTGATTCTTGAAGCAAGAAAAAGTAGTGAAAAAAAAGAGGAATCATTTGATAAAGAAAAAGAAAAAGCCTACAACCCTTAAAACCAAAAGGCAAGGGCGAAAAGGATCCAAGGCTTTGAGCATCAATGGATAGGAGGGCCCAAGAAAATAAATCCAGGCCTAAGCGGCTAAATCAAGCTGTCCCTAACCATGTGCTTGTGGCATGCAGGTCCAAGTGAAAAGCTTGAGACTGAGTGGTTAAAGTCATGATCCAAAGCAAAGGAGTGTGCTTAAGAACTCTGGACACCTCTAATTGGGGACTCTAGCAAAGCTAAGTCACAATCTGAAAAGGTTCACCCAGTTTTGTGTCTGTGGCATTTATGTATCTGGTGGTAATACTGGAAAACAAAGTGCTTAGGGCCACGGCCAAGACTCATAAAGTAACTGTGTTCAAGAATCAACATACTAAACTAGCAGAATCAATAATACTATCTGAATTCTAAGTTCCTATGGATGCCAATCATTCTGAATTTCAAAGGATAAAGTGAGATGCCAAAACTTTTCAGAGGCAAAAAGCTACTAGTCCCACTCATTTGATTAGAATCTGAGCTTCACTTGAAACTCTGAGATATTATTGCTTCTTAATTTCTTTTTTTATCCTATTTTATTTATCTAGTTGCTTGAGGACAAGCAACAGTTTAAGTTTGGTATTGTGATGAGCAGATATTTTATACGCTTTTTGGGGGTAATTTCATATAGACTTTAGTATGTTTTAGTTAGTTTTTAGTATCATTTTATTAGTTTTTAGGAGAAATTCATATTTCTGGACTTTACTATGATTTTGTGTGTTTTTATGTAATTTCAGGTATTTTCTGGCTGAAATTGAGGGAGCTGAGCAAAAATATGATTTAGCCTGAAAAAGGACTGCTGATGTTGTTAGATTCTGACCTTCCTACACTCGGAATAAATTGTTTGGATCTACAAGAGTCCAATTGGCGTGCTCTTAATTGGGTTGGAAAGTAAACATCCAAGGCTTTCCAGCAATATATAATAGTCTATACTTTGCGCGAAGATAGAGGACGTAAACTGGCGTTCAACACCAGTTCCATGTTGCAGTTTAGCGTTCAGCACCAGAAACAGGTTGCAAGTTGGAGTTCAACGCCAGAAACAGGTTACAACCTGGTGTTCAACTCCAGAAACAGCCCAGGCACGTGAAAAGCTTAAGTCTCAGCCCCATCACACACCAAGTGGGCCCCAGAAGTGGATTTCTGCACTATCCGTCCTAGTTTACTCATTTTTTGTAAACCTAGGTTTCTAGTTTAGTATTTAAACAACTTTTAGAGATTTATTTTGCATCTCATGACATTTTTTTTAGATCTGAATTTTATACTCTTTGACGGCATGAGTCTCTAAACTCCATTGTTAGGGGGTGAGGAGCTCTGCAGCGTCTCGATGAATTGATGCAATTATTTATGTTTTCCATTCAAACATGCTTGTTTCTATCTAAGATGTTCATTCGCGCTTCACTATAAAGAAGGTGATGATCCGTGCATTCATCACCTTCCTCAATCCATGAACGTGTGCCTAACAACCACCTCTGTTCTACATTAGATTGAATGAGTATCTCTTAGATTCCTTAATCAGAATCTTCGTGGTATAAGCTAGAATTGTTGGCGGCCTTCATGAGGATCCGAAAAGTCTAAACCATGTCTGTGGTATTCTGAGTAGGATTCTTGGATTGGATGACTATGACGAACTTCAAACTCGTGAGTATTGGGCGTAGTGACAGACGCAAAAGGATCAATGGATCTTATTCCGACATAATCGAGAACCAACAGATGATTAGCCGTGCTGTGACAAAGCATTTGGACCATTTTCACTGAGAGGATGGGAAGTAGCCATTGACAACGTGACACCCTACATACAGCTTGCCATGGAAGGAGCCTTGCATTTATGAAAGCAAGGAAGCATTATGTTACAGAAATTCAGAAGACAAATCATCTCCAAAACTCCAACATATTCTCCATTATTGAGTAACAATTATTTATTTTATGCCCTTTCACTTTTTACAATTGAACTTAAAAATCCACCGTTGTTGGTATCCTGACTAAGAATAATAAGATAAACATAGCTTGCTTCAAACCAACAATCTCCGTGGGATTCGACCCTTACTCACGTAAGGTATTACTTGGACGACCCAGTGCACTTGCTGGTTAGTTGTGCGGATTGCAAAAGTGTGATTACAATTTTCGTGCACTAAGTACCAACTCGTGGCTTCACTCAAGCTCAGCCCAAACACTCATCAAGTGGGCCTGGAAAGTGGATTTTTGCACTACAAGACTAGTTTACCTTATTTCTGTAATTCTTAGTTATCATTTTAGTATATATAGAACAAGGATCACCGATGCCAGGGCATCTAGGCCAGTTTCACTGACCTTTTCTTTACTGTTTTAGGGTAATTTCATGCATTTTCTTAGTGAATAAGGCAAGTTTTGGATGAAAATACACTCACACCTTGATTCAAGCAACTATTGTGAACTTTACATGATTTCATGAGTATTTTGCTAGAATTGCATGATAAATTGATGATGCATAATCTCATGACTTTGGCTAGAGCTTTGATGCACTTTAATTGCTTGTTTTCAGGGCAAAGGAAGCAAGGAAGAACCACGTTAGTATTCACGTTAACCTAGTTAACGTGAACACTAATGTGGAATGGTAAAGCTTGCAACGTTAATGAGAAAAGTGATCACCAATAACGCCTGCGAAGCCATCCATAGCCCACGTTACTTGCCACGCTAACTAAGTTAACGTGGTAGTTAACGTAGAAGCAAAAGGGAACTCCAACGTTAAGAGAAAACGTGAACACCAATAACGTTTTCCTCCAACGTTAGTGGTAAAAGTGAACACCACTAACATTGGAGAATTTGGCAATGATCCATGTTAAGAATCACGTTAACTTAGTTAACGTGAACTCTAACGTGGAAGAGGAAAACAAAAGCCAACGTTAGTGACACTCACTTTTGTCACTAACGTTGGACCAACAAGCATTGCCTACGTTAACTTTCACGTTAAGACCATTAATGTGAAAGTTAACGTGGAGTTGAGATCAAGGAGCCAACATTAGTGACACTCACTTTTGTCACTAACGTTGGGAAATGGCATCACTACTACGTTAAGAGTCACGTTAACTTAGTTAACGTGAGTTCTAACGTAGAGAATTTGGGCATTTGGAGCGTTAGTGACAAAGGTGGGTGTCACTAACGCTCTCGAAGGTGAAACACACCCACGTTAAAAGTCATGTTAGCTATACTAACGTAAACACTAACGTAGGAACAAAGGAAACTAAGCAATGTTAATGGGAAAAGTGATTCCCATTAACGTTCGCGAAGGGGTATAAGCCAACGTTATTGAGAAAAGTGAGTCCCAATAATGTTGGCCAAAAATTGAAAAGGCAACGTTAGTGGTCACGTTAAGACCACTAACGTTGGAGTTAACGTGGGTATATAAGGTTGGAACGTTAGTGGAAAAAGTGAATGCCACTAACGTTCTCGAACCCACAATGGCACTCAACGTTAATTTCACTAAATACCCAAGCCTAATTCATATTTCTCTGCAAGCTGGGCCCACTAAAGATGAGAACTGCTTCAACTCAAGATCCAGAGCCCACATCCAGGACTTGAAGAACTCACTAGAAGATCAAGAGGAGTAGTATATATAGGAGTAGTTTTGAACTATAGGGAAGTTTGGCACTTTTGGGAACTACTCTCTATAGATTTACTTTTCTGCACTTTTAGCATAGATTCTTCTTTTCTGCCATTTTTCATTTCTAGAGCTATGAACAACTAAACCCCTTTCATTGGGTTAGGGAGCTCTGTTGTAATTTGATGGATCAATTATAGTTTTCATTCTTCTTCTTCTTTCTTTTCTCTTGATCTTACTAGAAAGCTTTCGATCTTAATTCAATTAGTTAGTTGTCCTGGAAAAGAAATTCTCCATAATTGGATCTCCTTTGAGCCTTGAAAAAGGGATGAGGAGATCATTTTAGAAATGCTTTCTCATGTTGGACCAAATTGGGGTCTGGACGGATATAGTGACATGTAATCCTCCCAACACTTTGATTTGGAAATACATGTGGTATAATCAGTGACCACACTTCATCTCTTCCCAC